>NC_092151.1:13124507-13473551 GCF_045791955.1 Oncorhynchus clarkii lewisi
TCTTGCTGCTGTGATGGCACACTGTGGTATTTCACCCAGTAGATATGGGAGTTTATCAAAATCGGGCTTGTTTTCAAATTCTTTGTGGATCTGTGTAATCTGAGGGAAATATGTGTCTCTAATATGGTCATACACTGGGCAGGAGGTTAGGAAGTGCAGCTCAGTTTACACCTCATTTTGTGGGCAGTGTGCACATAGCCTGTCTTCTCTTGAGAGCCAGGTCTTCAGTTTCTAGTAGGGGGAGGCCGGGTGCTGCAGACTGTTCTAGTGCCCTAGTAAATTCGTTGATATATATGTTGAAGAGGGTCGGGCTTAAGCTGCATCCCTGTCTCACCCCATGATTCTGTGGAAAGAAATGTGTGTTTTTTTGCCAGTTTTAACTGCACACTTGTTTGTGTACATGGATTTTATAATGTTGCATGTTTTTCCCCAACACCACTTTCCATTAACCTGTCTATTAACCTGTCTAGCGGAACCCCCCTGCAACAGCCAGTCAATGCGCAGTGCGCCAAATTCAAAACAACAAAAATCTCATAATTAAAATTCCTCAAGCATACAAGTATTTTACACCATTTTAAAGATAAAATTCTCGTTAATCCAGCCACAGTGTCTGATTTCAAAAAGGATTTACAGCGAAAGCACCACAAACGATTATGTTAGGTCACCACCAAGCCACAGAAAAACACAGCCATTTTTTTCCAGCCAAAGAGAGGAGTCACAAAAAGCAGAAATAGAGATAAAATGAATCACTAACCTTTGATGATCTTCATCAGATGACACTCATAGGACTTCATGTTACACAATACATGTATGTTTTGTTTGATAAAGTTCATATTTATATTTTAAAAAATCTGAGTTTACATTGGCAAGTTACGTTCAGTAGTTCTAAAACATGCAGTGATATTGCAGAGAGCCACATCAATTTACAGAAATACTCATAATAAACATTGATAAATATACAACTATTATACATGGAACTTTAGATAAACTTCTCCTTAATGCAACCGCTGTGTCAGATTTAAAAAAAAACTTATCAGAGAAAGCAAACCATGCAATAATCAGTGTACAGCCTTTAGACAACAAAGCAGCCAAAAAGATACCCGCCATATTGGGTAGTCAACATTACTCAGAAATAGCATTTTAAATATTCACTTACCTTTGATGATCTTCATCAGAATGCACTCCCAGGAATCCCAGTTCCACCATAAATGTTTGATTTGTTCGATAATGTCCTTCAGTTATGTCCAAATGTCTTCTTTTGTTAGGGCGTTTAGTAAACAAATCCAAAAGCGCGTTCAGGTCGCGCCGAACGTCGGACGAAAAGTTCAAAAAGTTCCTTTACAGCCCGTAGAAACATGCCAAACTAAGTATGGAATCAATCTTTAGGATGTTTTTAACATAAAACTTCATTAATGTTCCAACCGGACAATTCCTTTGTCTGTACAAATGAATTGGAACGTAGCTACCTTTCACGTGAGCGCGCCAAACCGAGGCTGTGGCACTCTGCCAGACCACTCACTAAAAGAGCCCTTATGAGCCCCTCCTTTAGAGTAGAATCCTCAAAACAGGTTCTAAATATTGCTGAAATTTAGTGGAAGCCTTGGGAAGTGAAACATAACTAATATCACCCTGTATCTTCAATGGGGGCTGAGTTGAAAAACTACAAACATCAGATTTCCCACTTCCTGGTTGGATTTTTTCTCAGGTTTTTGTCTGCCATATGAGTTCTGTTATACTCACAGAGATCATTCAAACAGTTTTAGAAACTTCAGTGTTTTCTATCCAAATCTACTAATTATATGCATATATATGCTTTTACGGCTGAGTAGCAGGCAGCTTAATTTGGGCACGTTTTTCATCCAAGCTACCCAATACCGTACCCCAAAGAAGTTAATTTGTAGAGCAGACCCTCATGCCAAACTGAGCCAAAAGTTTTTTTGAAATCAACAAAGCATGAGAAGACTTTGCCTTTGTTCTGGTTTGTTTGTTTGTCAATTAGGGTCTGCAGGGAAAATATAAGGTCTGTCACAAGGTCATTTGGTATCTCTTTCTCTCTCTCTCTCCCTCACTCTGGGTAGTGGTTCTGCTCTCACTTTCACTCTGGGTAGCAGTTTTTCCCTCTCTCTTTGGGTAGCTGGTTCTCTCTCTCTCTCTCTCTCTCTCTCTGGGTAGCTGGTCCTCTCTCTCTCTCTCTCTCTCTCTCTCTCTCTCTCTGGGTAGCTGGTCCTCTCTCTCTCTCTCTCTCTCTCTCTCTCTCTCTCTCTCTCTCTCTAGCAGTTTCCCTCTCTCTCTCGCTCTCTTTTTACTGCATGGTCGGAACTAGAAGCACAAGCATTTCGCTACACTCGCATGCTAACTATGTGTATGTGACCAATAACATTTTATTTTATTTTATTGTATTTGCTACTCATATCACCAATTCCTCCCAATCTCACAAGCTACAGTATGGTCATATTTTATCATAAATTGAGTGATTCTGTTTGCATTCACAGTATTTAGTCCCTCAGTAAATCTATGGTCCTAGGAAATGATAATAGCACAGGGGTGCATTCATTAGTCACCAAACTGAAAAAAACGGACTGAAACTGGGTGCTACTGCCTTGACTTGTCCAATAAGACAATCTCATTTAAATGTTCCATTGCATGGCCTAATGATCACGACCCAGGTGATAGTAAAGCGTGTAAGGCGATGATAATGGTAAACAAGGCTTGGCTGTCTCAGAGTGTGAGGATCTTGGGAGAGCAGCCAGAGAGAAGATAGGCATGGTATAACGTTGTCTGTGCCTTGGCTGTTACGTAAGTAGGGGGCTGTGTGTGTCTGCGTGCCTGAGTGTGTGTGTGTGTGTGCGTGGACAACCCCTGAAAACTCCCTCAAGATGACAAGCCCCTCCTTGTGTATATGTGAATGTGTGTGTGCGTGTGTGTGAATGTGTGTGTGTGCATGGGAATGTGTGTGTGTGAATGTGTGTGTGTGTGTGTGTGTGTGAATGTGTGTTTGTGAATGTTTGTGTGAATGTGTGTGTGTGTGTGGACGACCCCGACACACTCCCCCAAGACATCAAGCCCCCCCTGTAACACAGAGATACGGCTCATCTTCCCGAGGCTCATGCGCGAAGCAGGAACAGAGTGAAGGAAAATCACCATCGGCCTATGGAATTACAATAATAACTCCCATCGTGAGTCAACGTTGTGCTGAGCGCTTATGAAAAGCCCAGTGAATGGCATCTTGTTGCACCATGTGGCAGCCCCCTAGTTCCATGCTGTAACGTCTGACACAGGACAGTACGCCGAAGCTGGGTGACTTTGCAGATGTGCCATGGTTTAGGTTTTGATCCCTCCCCCGTCCCGTCCACTGTCTGGAGATTAGGTCCAATGACGTCATAGGCTGGATATTTGACCTTATTTTGAGCCTCATGCATTATGTCAGCATGTCTCATTCCCAGTGGCAATTTAAGCATGTACATCTTGGTTGGGCAAATGTAACCAATTTTTTTAGATGCATACCAGCAAGGCCACTATGCAACTTTGTATTATTTTATTAGGCCTATGTGGTCTAAATAGGAAGGAAAATACAATCACGAGGATCCACGTTCATAGACAATATACCGACGCACAGACAGCGCATTGTGCAAACAAAACATGCCTCGCAATATCAACTGGAATTACATGGGTCTATTACGGACATTTTTGTTGACCCAACAACATTATATAGTATCCCCTCCTCATGGAGCAAAGCACATTAACTAATTATAATACACAAAGTAAGAAACACAATGAAATCATTCCAACATTGACTAAAATGATGAATAAGATGCCAATGAAATAAAGCCCTTGAATTGAATTGAATTGAATAAACCTATATAAGCAATATAACAATTGAGATGTACAAACTATGGCATAAGGGAACAATGAGCGGATAAGAAGAAGAATTTCGATGAAGACATTAATGAGAGAGTAGTTGATATAACTATGTGTTCAGCACTTGTGCAGCAACAGAATTCAAGGCCGTTCTTACGGTATTCTTCTTGTACATGAAGTCAGAACCGTAGGATAAATAATGGGGGGCATATAAGCAGACAACGAAAGTGGGTCTAGAAACCCTAGACCCACTCCACAAACCCTAGACCCACTCCAATTTGCATACTGCCCAAACAGATCCACAGATGGTGCAATCTCTATTGCACTCCACACTGCCCTTTCCCACCTGGACAAAAGGAACACTTATGTGAGAATGCTATTCATTGACTGCAGCTCAGCGTTCAACACCATAGTACCCTCAAAGCTCATCACTAAGCTAAGGATCCTGGGACTAAACATCTCCCTCTGCAACTGGATCCTGGACTTCCTGACAGGCCACCCGCAGGTGGTGAGGGTAGGTAGCAACACATCTGCCACGCTGATCCTCAACACTAGAGCTCCCCAGGGGTGGGTGCTCAGCCCCCTCCTGTACTCCGTGTTCACCCACGACTGCATGGCCAGGCAGGACTCCAACACCATCATTAAGTTTGCAGACGACACAACAGTGGTAGGCCTGATCACCGACAACGACGAGACAGCCAATAGGTAGAGACCTGGCCGGGTGGTGCCAGAATAACAACCTATCCCTCAACGTAACTAAGACTAAGGAAATTATTGTAGACTACAGGAAAAGGAGGACCGAGCACTCCCCCATTCTCATCGAGGGGGTGTAGTGGAGCAGGTTGAGAGCTTCAAGATCCTTGGTGTCCACATCAACAACAAACTAGAATTGTCCAAACACACCAAGACAGTCGTGAAGAGGGCACGACAAGGCCTATTCCCCCTCAGGAAACTAAAATGATTTGGCATGGGTCCTGAGATCCTCAAAATGTTCTTCAGCTGCAACATGGAGAGCATCCTGACTGGTTGCATCACTGACTGGTACGGACATTGCTTGGCCTCTGACCGCAAGGCACTACAGAGGGTAGTGCGTACGGCCCAGTACATCACTGGGGCTAAGCTGCCTGCCATCCAGGACCTCTACACCGGGCGGTGTCAGAGGAAGGCCCTAAAAATTGTCAAAGACCCCAGCCACCCCTGTCATAGACTGTTCTCTCTACTACCGCATGGCAAGCGGTACCGGAGTGCCAAGTCTAGAACAAAAAGGCTTCTCAACTGTTTTTACACTCAAGCCATAACTCCTGAACATAAGACTCCCAAACCATAAGGCCCCCCCCCCCCCCCCATCCCCCCAACCCCTTTTTTTATGCTGCTGCTACTCTCTGTTTATCACATATGCATAGTCACCTTAACTATACATTCATGTACATACTACCTCAATCAGCCCGACTAACCGGTGTCTGTATGTATCCTCGCTACTTTTATAACCTCGCTACTGTGTATAGCCTGTCTTTTTACTGTTGTTTTATTTCTTTATTTACCTATTGTTCACCTAACACCTTTTTGCACTTTTGGTTGGAGCCTGTAAGTAAGCATTTCACTGTAAGGTTTACACCTATTCTATTCGGCGCACGTGACAAATAAACTTTGATTTGATTTGATGACATTTCTCTATAACAGGCTGGAGGCTACATGTGCACCACCAAGTCAGAACAGTAGGCTAAGTTCTGAGGGGGAGAGCGACCAAATTCTTAGGGTGAGACACATGGGCTACTAACAGCTTACTACGCAACATACACTTCGTATTACTTTCTTACCTACAGTATACATGTCTCCCTGGCATATTACATAATTTGTAAGACATATTTTTGGACTTATCAAACTTTGTGTAGCATTCTCTGGATTTATGGTGCTTTCAAGAAAGGTCATCTATAAGTCTTTGCTAGGTAAAGCCCCGCCTTATCTCAGCTCACTGGTCACCATAGCAACACCCAACCGTAGCACGTGCTCCAGCAGGCATATTGCACTGGTCATCCCCAAAGCCAACACTTCCTTTGGCCGCCTTTCCTTCCAGTTCTCTGCTGCCAATGACTGGAAGGAATTGCAAAAAGCTCTGAAGCTGGAGTCTTATATCTCCCCCTCTAACTGAAAGCATCAGCTGTCTGAGCAGCTTACCGATCACTGTACCTGTACACAGCCAAATCTGTAAATAGCACACCCAACTACCTCATCCCTATATTATTACTTACCCTCTTGCTCTTTTGCACCCTAGTACCTCTACTTGCACATCCTCATCTGCACATCTATCACTCCAGTATTAATTCTAAATTGTAATTATTTTCGCCTCTAGGGCCTATTTATTGCCTACCTCCCTACTCTTCTACATTTGCACACACTGTACATAGATTTTTCTATTTTTATTGTATTTTGTTAATGACTATACGTTTGTTTATGTGTAACTCTGTGTTGTTGTTTTTGTCGCACTGCTTTGCATTATCTTGGCCAGGTCGCAGTTGTAAATGAGAACTTGTTCTCTACTGGCTACCTGGTTAAATAAAGGTGAAATTAAATAAACAGACAGCTGGGAACTCAGTTGAAGAGATCTCCCAGTTCCGAGTTTACAGTTGTAAATGAGAACTTGTTCTCTACTGGCTACCTGGTTAAATAAAGGTGAAATTAAATAAAAAGACAGCTGGGAACTCAGTTGAAGAGATCTCCTAGTTCTGAGTTTACAGTTGTAAATGAGAACTTGTTCTCTACTGGCTACCTGGTTAAATAAAGGTGAAATTAAATAAAAAGATAACTGGGAACTCAGTTGAAGAGATCTCCCAGTTCTGAGTTTACAGTTGTAAATGAGAACTTGTTCTCTACTGGCTACCTGGTTAAATAAAGGTGAAATTAAATAAACAGACAGCTGGGAACTCAATTGAAGAGATCTCCCAGTTCTGAGTTTACAGTTGTAAATGAGAACTTGTTCTCTACTGGCTACCTGGTTAAATAAAGGTGAAATTAAATAAACAGACAGCTGGGAACTCAGTTGAAGAGATCTCCCAGTTCTGAGTTTACAGTTGTTTTGAACTCGACAGAAGTCACACTGGATTGACAGCATGACCAATGTATTCAACCTTTTCTGGCCTGTGATGTTCCGTGTGAATACTTATCCTTTTAAGCTTGGAAAAGCAACACTTTTAGATAGATGTTTTAAATACTTAATCCTAGACTTGGACCACACATCGTCTCCACAGAATAGCAGACGGGAAGCAAAATAGTGATTGCTTTACGACACTTTGCGATTGATTCCTTCCAAACCCCTCATTGTTAAATTTGCAATGTGTGTTTATGTCTAATGGCTGATGAGCACCGATACATTTTATCTATAATTTCTCTTCCCATGACAAGGATTTGCCAGTAGATTGTCACCATGATTCATGATGATGACTGCTTGTCTAGCTTGCTGACTAAGATTTTGAAAGTATGATGTTGACATGATCAGTCCCAAGCAAAGCTACAGTATGATGTGATTTGGCATCATTTCATCTGTGGCCAATGACCTTGAGCCTCCTTGGACGGGCACTTCTAATGTAAATCTATGGCAGCACCTAAGGGGGCTTCAACTGTCTAACTTTCTCTGTAGATTCAATAGGTGACATAGTGTCCCCATGAGTGACAGAACACTGAACCAATCACGGCGCAACTAGAGAAGATTTCCAATGCCTAAGCTCTATATTTTGTCTGGCTGCCCCTCCACCACAGAAAGCACTGAGCCTTACTCAGGAAAGATGTTTGTATTCTGCTTTATTAACATTATTAACACAACTGTCAACTGCGTTTATTTTCAGCAAACTTAACATATGTAAATATTTGTATGACCATAACTTTGATTTAACAAATGAGACATAAACTGAACAAGTTCCACAGACATGTGACTAACAGAAATGGAATAATGTGTCCCTGAACAAAGGGAAGGGGGCAGGTCAAAATCAAAAGTAACAGTCAGTATCTGATGTGGCCATCAGCTGCATTAAGTACTGCAGTGCATCTCCTCCTCATGGACTGCACCAGATTTGCCAGTTCTTGCTGTGAGATGTTACCCCACTCTTCCACCAAGGCACGTTCCCGGACATTTCTGGGGGGAATGGCCATAGCCCTCACCCTCCGATCCAACAGGTCCCAGACATGCTCAATAGGATTGAGATCCGGGCTCTTCGCTGGCAATGGCAGAACACTGACATTCCTGTCTTGCAGGAAATCACGCACAGAACGAGCTGTATCAAATCAAATCAAATGTATTTATAAAGCCCTTCGTACATCAGCTGATATCTCAAAGTGCTGTACAGAAACCCAGCCTAAAACCCCAAACAGCAAGCAATGCAGGTGTTGAAGCACTTTGGCTAGGAAAAACTCCCTAGAAAGGTCAAAACCTAGGAAGAAACCTAGAGAGGAACCAGGCTATGAGGGGTGGCCAGTCCTCTTCTGGCTGTGCCGGGTGGAGATTATAACAGAACATGGCCAAGATGTTCAAATGTTCATAAATGACCAGCATGGTCAAATAATAATAATCAGAGTAGTTGTCGAGGGTGCAGCAAGTCAGCACGTCAGGAGTAAATGTCAGTTGGCTTTTCATAGCCGATCAGTATGGCTGGTGGCATTGTCATGCTGGAGGGTCATGTCAGGATGAGCCTGCAGGAAGGGTACCACATGAGGGAGGAGGATGTCTTCCCTGTAACGCACAGTGTTGAGATTGCCTGCAATGACAACAAGCTCAGTCCGATGATGCTATGACACACCGCCCAAGAACATGACGGACCCTCCACCTTCAAATCGATCCTGCTCCAAAGTACAGGCCTTGGTGTAACGCTCATTCCTTCGACGATAAACGCGAATCCGACCATCACCCCTATTGAGACAATAGCGCGACTCGTCAGTGAAGAGTACTTTTTGTCAATCCTGTCTGGTCCAGTGACAGTAGGTTTGTGCCCATAGGTGACGTTGCTGCCGGTGATGTCTGGTGAAGATCTGCCTTACAACAGGCCTATAAGCCCTCAGTCCACCCTCTCTCAGCCTATTGTGGACAGTCTCAGCACTGATGGAGGGATTGTGCATTCCTGGTGTTACTCGGATAGTTGTTGTTGCCATCCTGTACCTGTCCCGCAGGTGTGATGTTCGAATGTACCAATCCTGTGCAGGTGTTGTTACACGTGGTCTGCCACTGCGAGTATGATCAGCTGTCCGTCTTGTCTCCTTGTAGTGCTGTCTTAGGCATCTCACAGTACGAACATTGCAATATATTGCCCTGGCACATCTGCAGTCAGTAGAAAGGCCTCTTTAGTGTCCTACATTTTCATAACTGTGACCTTAATTGCCTACCGTCTGTAAGCTGTTAGTGTCTTAATGACCGTTCCACAGGTGCATGTTCAATAATAGTTTATGGCTCTTTGAACAAGCATGGGAAACGGTGTTTAAACCCTTTACAATGAAGATCTGTGAAGTTATTTGGATTTTTACGAATGATCTTTAAAAGATACGGTCCTGAAAAAGGGCTGTTTCTTTTTTTGCTGAGTTTATATTCTGTATAAATTTATTTATTTTTTTGCAGAACAGGTGGGGCTCAAAACAGGTCCCTGCCCTGGATGACGGGAACCAGTGCTCATTCCCATACTGTAGATCCCCAATACAAATGTTCAGAGAAAAAGATTGAAGTTTCAAATCGGTGCCGTCAGTGTAAGATGTTTTCTTTTTCAGAATAAGTTGCCGAATTTAATTTAATTTAATTTAAAACTATATGTTTACGCTGTGCGCTTCTGTACGATACAAGGTACAAAGTGTAGAACCCATGGAATCCTACTGTTATAGTAATTTTAGGACTTTGCAAAATTGGTGAATTAAGGGCCCAACCCCCAAAAAAGACTGCACTCCTTTAGGAGAGAAGTTAAACTCCCCTGTACCATTACTAATCTATTTAAAAAAAGCCTGTTTTCCACGTGATGCCTCTATAGCAGTGGTCGCCAAGGCATTCCTAGTCGATCACCAAACATTTTCTTTTACCCCTCAGGTGGAAGATGGTGTCCCCTCTTTCTGGTCAGTCTCACCGGAGGAATGGAAGGAGGGAGCCCTCTTTCTGGTCAGTCTCACCAGAGGAATGGAAGGAGGGAGTCCTCTTTCTGGTCAGTCTCACCGGAGGAATGGAAGGAGGGAGCGGGACCATGAGAGGTGGACCCTCTGCTGCTCTCTCCTTCTCTGCAGTGAGACTAATTGCCATGTTCAAAACAACTGGGAACTCGGACTTCCGACTACAGTGCATTCAAGACAACTGGGAAATCCGACAGGGAAAAATTGTTTTGACGGTCATCCAACTTGGAATTCCAAGTAGGAAACACAAGTATCTTTCGAGAGCTCCGACCTGAAGATCACTGACGTCATGATTTTACCGCTGTGTTTTTCTTCGAGTCCCCAGTTGTCTTGAAAGCACCATGACCATCAGATACAGGTACCATCAGTCCAGTAAAGTAAAACATCTAATTATTATCATTTATGCTCCGCAGTGCCTTGCAGTGCTCCTGACTGGCGCAGTGGTCTAAGGCACTGCATGTCAGTACTAGAGGTGTCACTACAGACACCCTGGTTCAAGTTCAGGCTGGTTCACAACCGGTGCACCATTGGTCCAGGTTTGACCAGTGTAGGCAGTCATTGTAAATAAGAACTTGTTCTTGACTAGTTAAAAAAAAACGTTGAAAGTGCTTTAACCTCTAGCGACGAGCAATCCCGTATCCGGGAGCGTAATCATAGCCTCAATTACATTACCATAACGCAACTTTTCCTATTCATGAAAATCGCAAATGAAATGAAATAAATATATTCAAACACAAGCTTAGCCTTTTGTTAACAACACTGTCATCTCAGATTTTCAAAATATGCGTTACAGCCAACGCTAGACAAGCATTTGTGTAAGTTTATCATGGCATAATGCTATGCTAGCTCTGCTGGCAGCAGGCAACATTTTCACAAAAATAAGAAAAGCAACCAAATTAAATAATTTACCTTTGAAGAACTTCGGATGCTTTCACTCAGGAGACTCCCAGTTAGATAGCAAATGTTCCTTTTTTCCAAAAATATTATTTTTGTAGGCGAAATAGCTCCCGTTTGTTCATCATGCTTGGCTGAGAAATCGACCGGAAAATGCTACCATTACAACGCCAAACTTTTTTCAAAATTAACTAAAATTAACGGCAAACGTTGTTTAGGATCCATCCTCAAGGTGTTTTTAACATATGTATTCGATAATATATCCGTCGAGGCAGTTGGTTTCTCATAAGAAACGATTGGAAAAATGGCTAACTCAGTATTTTACGCAAGGTTTTCTCTGGGAGACACCATGCGACCACTCGCCCTATATGGTCTCTTACAGCCATTCTCCAATGGAAATGCCTAAAAAGACGTCACAATGCTGTAGACACCTTGGGGAAAACGTGGAAAACGTAAGCTGACTCCTAGCTCCTTCATAGCCATATAAGGAGTCATTGGCATGAGGCGGTTTCAAAAAATGCGGCACTTCCTGATTGGATTTTTATCTGGGTTTCGCCTGTAACATCAGTTCTGTGGCACTCACAGACAATATCTTTGCAGTTTTGGAAACGTCAGAGTGTTTTCTTTCCAAAGCTGTCAATTATATGCATAGTTGAGCATATTTTCGTGACAAAATATCCCAAAATTAAAAGAGCGCCCCCTATATCCAACTGGCTAACAACTAATCTATGTTGTTATCAAAGCTGGAGTTTTGAAGTATAATATGGTCAGAGAAGAACAGTATTGGCAGGCAGGTATATAGACAATATGCTGTGATAATGTATTAGTCCTACTGCACAAACCTCCTTCCTACACAACTGGTTTTGTTAGGTTCATGTTAACATTTTTAAGTCATATTTCTTTTTAAATCGGAGAGGTCGATCTCGGCTTGCTTTTTGACAGCGAAAGTGATCTTGACTAGGTTGGTGTCCACTGATCTACAGTCATGGACTAAAGGGATACTGTAGGTCACTCCAGAATGAAAGTTTGTTAGGAGTTTTCCCTAAAAGTAGTCTAATAATGAGAGCCAACTTACAATGTCATCTGTGCTGTAGATCAAGCTATATACAGTGGGGCCTATATACAGCCACTAATTGTGCAAGTTCTCCCACTTAAAAAGATGAGAGAGGCCTGAAATTTTCATCATAGGTACACTTCAACTATGACAGACAAAATTAGAAAAAAAATCCAGAAAATCACATTGTAGGATTTTTAATGAATTATGGTGGAAAATAAGTATTTGGTCAATAACAAAAGTTTATCTCAATACTTTGTTATATACCCTTTGTTGGTAATGACAGAGGTCAAACGATGAAGTCTTCACAAGGTTTTCACACACTGTTGCTGGTATTTTGGCCCATTCCTCCATGCAGATCTCCTCTAGAGCAGTGATGTTTGGGGCTGTTGCTGGGCAACATGGACTTTCAACTCCCTCCAAAGATTTTCTATGGAGTTGAGATCTGGAGACTGGCTAGGCCACTCCAGGACCTTGAAATGCTTCTTACGAAGCCAATCCTTCGTTGCCCGGGCGGTGTGTTTGGGATCATTGTCATGCTGAAAGACCCAGCCACGTTTCATCTTCAATGCCCTTGCTGATGGAAGGAGGTTTTCACTCAAAATCTCACGATACATGGCCCCATTCATTCTTTCCTTTACACGGATTAGTCGTCCTGGTCCCTTTGCAGAAAAACAGCCCCAAAGCATGATGTTTCCACCCCCATGCTTCACAGTAGGTATGGTGTTCTTTGGATGCAACTCAGCATTCTTTGTCCTCCAAACACGACGAGTTGAGTTTTTACCAAAAAGTTCTATTTTGGTTTCATCTGACCATATGACATTCTCCCAATCTTCTTCTGGATCATCCAAAGGCTCTCTAGCAAACTTCAGACTGGCCTGGACATGTACTGGCTTAAGCAGGGGGACACGTCTGGCACTGCAGGATTTGAGTCCCTGGCGGCATTGTGTGTTACTGATGGTAGGCTTTGTTACTTTGGTCCCAGCTCTCTGCAGGTCATTCACTAGATCCCCCCGTGTGGTTCTGGGATTTTTGCTCACCGTTCTTGTGATCATTTTGACCCCACGGGGTGAGATCTTGTGTGGAGCCCCAGATCGAGGGAGATTATCAGTGGTCGTGTATGTCTTCTATTTCCTAATAATTGCTCCCACAGTTGATTTCTTCAAACCAAGCTGTTTACCTATTGCAGATTCAGTCTTCCCAGCCTGGTGCAGGTCTATAATTTTGTTTCTGGTGTCCTTTGACAGCTCTTTGGTCTTGGCCATAGTGGAGTTTGGAGTGTGACTATTTGAGGTTGTGGACAGGTGTCTTTTATACTGATAACAAGTTCAAACAGGTGCCATTAATACAGGCAACGAGTGGAGGACAGAGGAGCCTCTTAAAGAAGAAGTTACAGGTCTGTGAGAGCTAGAAATCTTGCTTGTTTGTAGATGACCAAATACTTATTTTCCACCATAATTTGCAAATAAATTCATTAAAAATCCTACAATGTGATTTTCTGGATTTTTTTTCTGTCATAGTTGAAGTGTACCTATGATGAAAATTACAGGCCTCTCTCATATTTTTAAGTGGGAGAACTTGCACAATTGGTGGCTGACTAAATGCTTTTTTGTTCCACTGTACCTAAATCCCCAACAATAAGAAAGATAAACATTGTCTGAAATTTGGAAATTAGATGGTGCCTGTCTTTTCAATTTGACATTACTACCTTAAAGATCTGAAAACGTCAGACAAACTTATATTTTGGAGTGAACTATCACTTTAACTTCCTACTACTTGTAAATATCTATAACAGTCCATTTGAGTGATCCCGGAATCTTGTAGCTCCCAGTTGTTGCAGTCGTAAAGATGACATGAATGCGTTCAAGTGAGTAAACTCTTAATAGCTGACAATGTGTCAAACCTCAGACTGTATGGGTCAAACTAGCGACATTATGCACATTTGTAAAAGGTCAGTGATGAAACTTCACAACTCGTAAACTGGGGTATCATCAGTTTCCCACTTTGAACTAGGACTTAGAGGGTCGTTCAAGTGGTTTTTCAGTTTATATAATATTTTTTAATTTCTGGCAGGACTCGAATGCACCATAGGACAGAGATATGAATATGAAAATAAGTCATTTCAGTACAGGCTGCTATGATGAATAAGCGTGTGTGAATTTCACAAATCTAGCCAGGCCTGGTTTCTCTTGGTTTCTCCTGGTCTCCTGGTTTCCCCTGGTTTCTCTTCATTCCTCTTGCAGTTTGCATGTGATTCATAGGGCTGTGCAGTTCTAAATGTGGGCATCTGTAATTAGGTCATACTAGCTTCTGTCCCGGTCTCTCTCTCCCTCTCTCTGGCTGTCTTTCTCTGTCTCTCCCTCGCTCTGTCTCCCTCCATCCCTCGCAGTACAGTCTTGGATGGGTTCGCAATGAAGCAGCACAGTGTGTGGAAGAAAGCGGTGCACAGATTAAATGCCCTCTTTGCGAGACTGCTGAGGGGGAGGATACGTGTTAAAGCTTAGAAGCTTGAAATAGTCATCTCTATATTTGGTTCAGCAGAAAAATCGCAGGGGAAGAGAAATTGCATTTCTGTTTACAAGGCGTGGAGGGTACATTGTGAGGTCCAGGAAGCCTGGAAACCTTGGAAGCCCCCATGGCTAAGCGCTCTCTCTGTCTGTCTCATGTCCTCTCCCTCTCTGTCTCTCTGTCTCTCTCCCCCTTTCTCTTTCTCCCTATCTCTCCACCTCTATCTGTCTCTCTCCCCCTTCTCTTTCTCCCTCTCTCACCCCCTTTCCCTGTCTTCCTCTTTCTGTCTCCATCTCTCTCCCCCTCTCTCTGTCTCCCTCTCCCCCCTCTCCCTGTCTTCCTCTTTCTGTCTCCATCTCTCTCTCTGTCTCCCTCCCTCTCTCCCTCCCCTCTCTCTGTCTCCCTCTTTCTACTCCCTCTCCCTCTCTGTCTCCCTCTCTCCATCCTCTCTGCCCCCCCTCTCTATCTCTGTTCCCCCCCCCCCCCCCCCTCTCTCCCTCTGTCTCGCTCTCTCTCTGGATCCTGACAGACAACAAACTAACCCCTGGCCTGATGGCTCTCTCTCTATACTGTCTGAAACACTAGCAGGAGAACAATAGAACAAAGGAAACCAAACCCAGACTTCTACAGAGATGTCAACAGACAGCAACTAGATCTGAACGTCTTTATTTTCCTTCTCAGAATATCTACTCCAATAATTTCATGTGTTTGCCTTTAAATTAAACAACATGCCAAGATAAAGAAAAGTGGAACGAAAAAGAGCAAAGTATGTGTGTCCCTTCTGTTTCTGTCTGAATTGTTTGGTGTATTTGTTTACTTGGTTGGGGAGACTAGGTTCTGAGCAGATTCCAAGGTTATTATAAAAAGCTATGTGTCTTTCTTTAGCTCAGTCAGTGATTGGGATCAGAAACAAGTAGAGTTACAAAATTGCTCTAACATTACCAAAATTCTGAGGTTTTCCAGAAATCCCGTTTGGAAAATTCCCCAGAATCAGGAGGGAAATAAGCTGAAAAGACAGAATCCTCCAACCAGACCTTCTGAAAAGCTAGGCATTTTAGGAAAGTTATTAGAATTTTGCAATGTTTGAAGTAAGAAACCTAACACTTGACTTCAGTCCTCCACCAGAACACTGTTTTCACACTACAATGTGGAGGCTGGTGGAGGAAGAAATGGGGAGGTCAGGCACATTGTATTGACTGGCATAACATAAGACATCAGGTCAGGACTTCTGACTTCAATACTTCTGACAGGCATATCACAGCAATATACAAGCTACATAAGTGAGCTATCTCATTAACAATATGACATCACTTGGCACCTGCCACCAGTGTTCCAAATGAGTAGGGCTGGGAGAAAGTCCTGACTTCTTTTTGAACTGATAGCATCAAGAGATTGATATTGTAGGCTACCTTCTCGAGCTACTTGTTTGACAGTCATCACATCTTGATACCTACAGTGCCTTCAGAAAGTATTCATACCCCTTGACTTATTCCACATGTTATTGTTTTACTGCCTGAATTCAAAATGTATTTAATCATTTTTTTATCTCACCCATCTACACCCCCCCCCCCCATAAAGACAAAGTGAGAATGTTATATTTGTTTGTGCAAATGTATTGAAATTAAATACATAAATATCTAATTAACATAAGTATTCACATGTTAGAATCACCATTGGCAGCAATTGAAGATGTGAGTCTTCCTGGTTACATCTCTAAGAGCTGCACACCTGGATTGTACGATATTTGTCCATTATTATTTGTACAATTCTTTAAACTCTGTCAAGTTGGTTGTTGATCATTGCTAGACAGCCATTTTCAAGCCTTGCCATAGATTTTCAAGACGATTTAAGTCAAAACTGTAGCTAGGCCACTCAGGAACATTCAATGCTGTCTTGGTAAGCAACTCCAGTGTAGATTTGGCCTTGTGTTTTAGGTTATTGTCCTGCTGAAAGGTGAATTTGTCTCCCAGTGTTTTTATTTTTTAAATTTGATTTATTAGGATCCCCTTTAGCCGATGCCAATGGTGACAACTCGTCTTACTGGGCTCCGACATATAATGAAAAGCTGAACCAGGATTTCCTCTAGGATTTTGCCTGTGCTTAGCTCTATTTTGTTTATTTTCATCCTAAAAAACTCCATGGTCCTTGACGATGACAAGCATACCCATGACATGATGCAGCCACCACCATGCTTGAAAATATGAAGAGTGTTACTCAGTGATGTGTGGTGTTCGGACATAAAGTTAATTTCTTTGTCACATTTTTTGCAGTTTTACTTTAGTGCCTTTTTGCTACAGAATGCATGTTTTTGAATATTTGTATTCTGTACAGGCTTTCTTCTTTTCACTCTGTCACTCTGTAACTACAATGTTGTTGATGCAGCCTCAGTTTTCCCCTATCACAGCCATTAAAGTCTCAAACTATTTTAAAGTCACCATTGGCCTCATGGTGAAATCCCTGAGCGGTTTCCTTCTTCTCCAGCAACTGAGATAGGAAGGACGCCTGTATCTTTGCAGTGACTGGATGTATTGATACACCAACCAAAGTGTAATTAATAACTTCACTATGCTTAAAGGGGTATTTTATGTCTTCTTTGAAATATATATTATTTTACCTATCTACCATTGGAAAATCTCCCTGGTCTTTGTGGTTGAATCTGTGTTTGCAATTCACTGCTTGACTGAGGGGCCTTACAGATAATTGTATGTGTGGGGTACAGAGATCAGGTATTCATTAAAAAATCATGTTTCCATGCAAGTAATTATGTTAAGCAAATGTTAACTTCTGAATTTATTTAGGCTTGCCATAACAAAGGGGTTGAATACTTAAGACATTTCACCTTTTAATTTTTTATTAATTAGTTAAAATATATATATAAAAAAAATATTTTACATTATGTTGTGTTCTGTGTTGGCCAGTGACACAAAATCTCAATTTAATATAATTGAATTTTAAATGCAAGCTGTAACACAACAAAATGTTGAAAAAGTCAAGCGGTGTGAATGCTTTCTGAAGGCACTGTAAATCATCTCAATGAATCATCTTATCACCACAAATTAAACTTCTAAGTGTGGGGATTGTCTGTGAACTGGCCTTTCACTGGATCATTGCTATGGCTTCTGCTGGCAAGCTTTTGACACGCAGACCTAACTGTAACGCACCTGTGTTAATTATCTAATGATGGTTGAGATTGTAGAAGTGCCTGCAGTAGCTAGCTGAGTATAGGGAGTGAATTACAGGTTAATAGCCATAGTTTACTGTTACATGCACAATGTCTCCACCAATAGTCACAGTAATATGGAAATATGAAAAACAATATGAAAGACTATTCAGGAAAGTTTGATAGAATTTACCTTTGAAAGTTTGATAGCATTTACTTTTGAAAGTTTGATAGAATTTACCTTTGCATAAGCTAACGTCCACATTGAAAGCCTCCGAGATCTATCAGGGTCCAGTTTCCTGACTGTGATGGAACTTAGGCTTACAAGAGTTTTAACTATGCATCTTTCCTACAACTGCCGAATATGGAAAGTACATTTCCCAACGCATGTTACAGAGTGAACGGTCGCTAAGTGCATCGTTGGCGCATGTTTCGATAGTGATAGGATTGAAAGCTGCTCTCAGATTAGCTTTCTCCATTCAAATATTTCCTTAACATTATAATTATTTCACAATACTGACAACGGATCAGCTACTTGACAGATACTTCTACCTGCAGCTGCAAATATCTAGGTGGCTTATTCTAATGCTTACCCCAAAAATCACTAAATCACAGATTCGGCACATCATTGCACATATGTTAGGCTACACATCATGAAATGTATTGAGACAAATTACAGTCAGTAGCCTACAAGTAGCAAAATAAAACTCAATTGATTGAACATTAAATGTATTTCAATATGAATGAAATAGGCCTATAGCTTACTTATGTTAATGCATTATCTCAATTTTAATACGTCACTTGTTTGTATCAATTGCAAAGACATTGGCAACTTTGTATTTGTAATCAACATTGTTCTGAAGTTATCAGCAGTCACAAAGAAATGGATAAACAATGTGATTCTATGTTTAGCAGATATAAGGACAAAAAAGCATTCAATGACGCACTTAGCTGTTCTACGAGTGGTCTAAAGCAGGCGTTATATTATGAGTATTTTCAAGTACAACGTTAATAACGATGGTTTTGGGAAACAGCTCAGAGATTTAACGATGCACCTATTAAGGTTGAACTTTTCCTTGGGAAACCGGCCCTGGTTGACAGGGGTTAAGGCAGGTGGACTTTGTTTACATCTAGAGGCCCAGTGTACATCGCTAACATTGCTAATGCTCATACAGCTAACATTGCTAATGCTCATACAGCTAACATTGCTAATGCTCATACAGCTAACATTGATAATGCTCATACAGCTAACATTGCTAATGCTCATACAGCTAACATTGCTAATGCTCATGCAGCTAACATTGCTAATGCTCATACAGCTAACATTGATAACAATGCCCCTTTTAATAGTCTCGTGGTGGAAGATAACACACATATGACTCTAGATATGTACATGATCACCCGACTGAGGAAGGGGCCCAGATCTGTTATGGAAATGTTCCAGATGAATGTGCAGAAACGCGGTGGAGTTGAGGAACATGGTGTGCAGTCAGCCCAACACTGCAGGCTGTTTATGTCTTAGCAAAGCTATGGTCAGATAAAAGCACATGTAAAAGACAGTAATACTGTATAGGATCCATTCAATAAAACTGAAGCCTTCAGTTGGTTAATTGGTTAAAGTTTAATTTACTTTCACTTCCCCCTAAAACTAGTCTGTGATTCGGACTGGAGAAGGCCCCCTGTTTAGTTGTGAATGCTCTTAACATTGTTATAGCAATGAAACAGAATGAAGGTTTTTATTAGCTTCTTGTTTTTTTATTGGGACATTTTTGTGACATATTTGTATTGTTACATATTTTTATTGAGACATATTTTTTATTGAGACATATTTTTATTGTGACATATCTTTTATGTGACATATCTTTTATGTGACATATTTGTATTGTGCTTTATGGTAAAGAGAGAGACACATGGTGGGAAGAAAGTGTGTGTGTCTATTTAACACCAGTGTGTATCTAACTGATAGAATAGAAGCTCTCCAGGGAACACCCCATCACATCGGACTGTTGCCCACTTCTGTTATTTTTACTGCAGTTGAATCTCTCTACAGCTCGAGCCTTAGTACTAGCTGAAGTAGGTTTATACTAAAAACTAAACATGTTATGGAGTCTATGAAGTCTATGAAGCTTTAAGACTGACCTTTGGGCTGTGTTTTTGTCTCTCCCCAGTGTGTGTGTGTGTGTGTGTGTGTGTGTGTGTGTGTGTGTGTGTGTGTGTGTGTGTGAGAGAGAGAGAGAGAGAGAGAGAAAGAGACGGACAGAGTTTTAAGTGTGCTTCAAGTGTCAGTCTCGCTGGGTATGTGCGCCTGAGCGTGAGTGTGGCCTGCGTGTGATCATCCCCTCTCTCCTTATACCATGCATGTGTGTGCGAGAGAGAGAGAGGCATGGAGAGCGATTTGTGTAGTTCCTGCCCCGTTCATGCGCACCCTGAGCTCTGATTGGCTGGCGTTTCCATGGTGACGGCAGCTCTGGTGAAATGCAGGGGGAGGGAGATTGTGGGACGGTTTAGCTGGAGCAGCTGCACGTCAGTGTTGGCTAAAGGCTGGAGCTGCTCTGTCTCACGTCCCCTTGTGAGCGTAGGGAGAGGCTGCCTGACAGGCAGGCAAGCTGGCCTGGAGAGTGAGAGAGAGAACCAGGGGCCAGGGGCATACCACTGGAACTCAAAGCCCAGAGACAGCACCCTCCACTGGGGGAGAGGGGGAAGAGTGAGGGCATGGACGAGGAGAGCAATATAACATGGGTTGTGCATGAGCAGAGAGGGAGGGGGAGGGAATGAAAAAGCGAGAATGAGAAAGCGAGAGAGAGAACCATCTATAGGGAAAGACAGAAACAAAGATAGGAGAATATAATTAAAAAATAATAATAATACAATACAGAATATAATTTAAAAAATACATAGAAAATTGAACAGCAATAAATTAAATTGATTTAATTTATGTTTCAACAACTAATACCCTACAAATTCATTTGATGCTGGTTTCTCAGACACAGATTCCACCCAGTCCTGGACTTAAAGCCACTTTCAGTGGAGATTCTCCATGGAGCATCTTCATATCTGGGGCTATTTATTTATTTATTTACCTTTATTTAACCAGGTAGGCAAGTTGAGAACAAGTTCTCATTTACAATTGCGACCTGGCTAGGTACCCATTCAAACGGATGAAGTAGAGCAATAGCTATTCCTTGAAAGGGGTAGTCCTCTGGATTTGTTTCTTGCCTTGAGAAAGATTCTGTGTTCATTTTAGAATTCAAATAGGCCTACAGGAGTGACAATATCACTCCAGAACATCTGTGTTTGACAATAATTAAATATATTGGAACATAATGATTTTAATGTTTTTGTTTGTTCAGCTTTAAAGGCCCAGTGCAGTCAAAATGCTGTTGTTCCTTTGTTTTATATCATATTGTACAATAGCTGATGAAGCTAACACTGTAAAAGTGTGAAAACATTAGATCAGTTATATTTCCTGATAGTTGCTAGTTGAAAACACAATTGACACAGGACCTTCTGATCTACAGGTTTGCATGGGTGGTTTTGGCTTTCCATGGTGATGCCACCATGCAGTAAATTGGTTAAAGGGGAAGTGCAGTTAAAAGCGTGATTTCCTATTTTCTTAATGATATGTCCAGTCTATGAGGTCGATATAACACTCTGAAATTGTGAAAATGATGATAATGCTCTTTTGGTGTAAGAGCTGTTTTGAAAAAAATGCCTGGAATTTCAGCCTGTTCAGGTGGGATGGAGTTTTTGGTCCAGATGCCACAATCTGATTATAATAGACCGCTCACCTGGGTAAGTGGGTGGGCTCTACACCATCCTGTCAGCCAATCGGGGTTGTGTATGTAATAACTTCCAATTTCTTTCCCAACACCCACACAATTATATTGAGCATTTCAAGGGACAAAAGAGGCATAGGAAAATAAATGAAATATATATATATTTTGGAGTTATTTACATTAAATAAATGTGCACAGTGATGCATTGGACATACAGTGATGATTTAAAAATGTAATTAAAAAGACTGCATGTGGGTTTTAATAGACCAATAACAAATAGAGTTCCAAACATCTCTGCCAATAACAGCCAGTTTTCAGTTTTCCCTGCCCCACTCAAACCATTCCCAAACAGTCCAAGCGAAATTCTTGCTTGAGAAATAGTTTTTTGCTATAAAACTAATTTTGCACATTTTTATGGAAATCTGTTACAGTCAGGTACTTAATTGTTACCCAGAATTGATTTGATTATGATATAAAAATGGTCTTTAAAGGAAAACAAATAATTCCGTTGGACAACTTTGTACCTAACCAAAGTTGTACTGTAATGTTACTGTAGTTTTTATAGCTAGTAAGCTAGCCCTGTTTTAACGATTCAGTGGGTTTAACGATTCACAAGTGCATTACGCCACCATCGTTTGCATTCTAGCCTTGAGTTAGCCAGCTTGCCCATCATCATGACACTATTCTATACAATTGGTGTTTCTACATTGATGAAACATGTAACATGAAACAATCACACCAGTTGAAACAAAATCAATTAAGGAGATTGATGAGATTTGAGAGCTTTGGTTTGGTGGTGGGTACCTTGTGAAAGCACTAGCCTTTCGCAACTAGCTTACAAAGTAAATAGCAGAGCCAGAGTTTAAATGTTATAATTTTGTGACAGAGCTGTGTGAGAAGGACAGTGTCACATATTGTGCAATTGTACAGTCTCGCAAACGATCCTGTTTTACATTGACGTGTTTGGCACCGTGTTTTAGATGATTTCTGGACCCCAACAAGTCTGTTCTGAAAGTGTGTAAGGTTGTTTAGGATAAGGCTAAACTGAACAATTTGTTTGCTAATGTGAAGAACATTTATGCAAATACTTTTTCAGGTCTACTAAAGTATGCATGGCTAATTTAGTCTCAAAAAACAAAAAGTGGCGTTCTCTAAAATAAATGCAAGTGGAAGCTAATCTCTCAAAAATTATTCCAACTATATTAAGGCATTGTCTGCCAATGCCTAGCTTGTCACTGCCTACTAGCCAGACTAGCCAGCTAACCCGCTAGCTAGACTAGCCTGCTTGCTAACCCGCTAGCCAGATGGGGTCTGCTAACCCGCTGGTCAGACTAGCCTGCTAACCCACTAGAAAGAGAGGCTGTCGAGCCAAGCTAGCTCTCCATCATCTCCCAACTCCACCGGGAAGCGAAAGGGAGGCAGAGGGAGCATGGATTTTTTTGTTTGTGGGTTTGCACTAGCTATTCTAGAATCGGGCTTGAGCTCTGAATGTATTAAAATCCTAGCAACACTCTTGATTGCTGGGTTCACATGGTTTTGCCACCACAATGGTTTAAATTCAATAGACCAGGGACTATTTGGTGTGATAAAATCATGCTCAATTACTAGTCAGTCAGCAAGTTGTTGAGAAGGAGAGATTCTGAAATGATTTTCGGTGACTTCTCTTTTTTGTTTAGCAAGACTAAACGTATTTTAGTTGTATGTGTGATTTGTGTTATTCTACAAACTCATACTTTTGTTTCCTGATTCAAACTGTATCTATCCCAGATGAAGTTGGAGGGAAGATGCAACAATGTTTGGAAGACAAGTTTGAAGATAGAAGAGACAGGTCTGCACAGGTGGGTCTGTTCCCCTTACCTCATATCACACACACACACACACACACGCACACGCACACATGCACACACGCACACGCACCCGCACACGCACACGCACACGCACACGCACACGCACACACACACACACACACACACACACACACACACACACACACACACACACACACACACACACACACACACACACGCACAGAACAAAAACTTCCTCTTTGTGAGATCTTGTTGAAACATGTTTACAGAGGATCTCTAACATTTTCTCAGTATCTAGCCAGGGAGCGAGAGGAGCGGCCACAGCTTATGAAACCGTGGCCCCTGCTGTTCAAGTTTAAACAAGCAAACACACCAAAGGGGAGAGTACATGCCGTCTGTGCCACTTGACCATGCGTGTCAACCACTTTTGGAAGGTCTTATGTAGTCACAATTGAGCGGTGTGTGTATGACGCCTCTGCTTTTGAACATGAAACTGCATGTCAATTGAAGGGACATTTAACCTATTTGGACATCGCTTTACGGCCACAGTACAGAATTTTGCTGTAATGCTGTGAATTCGTCCAGAGCTCACAGAACAAATCATACAATAGTTGCTTACGTTAATGATCACAGTAACTGTCTTTTACATATTGAGTTGGCTTTAAAAGTAGCTCATAATTATTTAGTATAATCCAGAATACCCCATCAACTATCTCATGATGCGAGGGAGCAGAACAAAAGTCAGGTTTTAGCGAGTAGTCTAACTAAACTAAAACTTTCCGAAACTTCTCACAAACAGCTTTTCAGAACTTCAGTATCCATTTTCTGTCACGTACTGCTCACAATCCAGTCAGTGAATGATGGACGTTTCAGTTCTTTTATCTTTGATTTTTTCAGAGTAGTTTGAAAACTGACTTCAAATCTGGATGCTCCCTTATTAATATCCCAGAGTGGATTTTAAGACAGCTGTTCCCTGGGATGTAAACTGACAGCTTTCGGCCCCCTTGCACCGTCAGAATTGTTCTTTGTCGGGTTTGCTTTGCGGCTTCGTGTTTGGTCACTGATGTTCAAGAGTAGGTCCCAGGATTCCGTCGCGATTGTCTGTCTCGTCGTCAAATTTCCTGGAGATACCACACCAGGGTGTCTGTCCACAGGGAAATACTTGGATGCTTTCAACTTCAGGAATGTGCATTGAACATTAAAAAGATAATATACCTTCATCACAGAAATGTTGACTGTCAGAAATCGTATAAAAAGATATTGGGGAGGAAAACGTGCCTGTAAATGTCTCGCCTACATTTAGACTATGATGCATACATGTTCCTAAACTAAATGTATATGAAGTCGGCTCATTAGGACCTGTAGGTTATTGGAAAACAAATATTGTTTATTTACATTTTTACTTTGAAGCTGCGACATGTAACTTTTTGGATGACCTGACCAAATCCACATAGAAATGTTTGTTATAGATTTCTCATTCTCATTTACAGCAAGTGTAAGAAGCTTCCTGTTCTTAAGTTTAGTTTATGTGTCTTTTACTTTGGGTTTTTTGTACACCAGATTCAAACAGCTGAAAATACAATATTTGCAGTTATGGAAAAGATACTTCACAGGGGTTTAGATGTTACATGATTCTCAACACTATACTTGCTTGTTTTGTCACGTAAACTGAAAGTAGGCTAACTATTAGCATTTTAGCAACCAGGAAACCGTGGAGCAATTTCTGCATCGTCCATCTTTAATATTAAAGAGTTGCTTTATGATTTGGGTTGGTAGTATAGTTATATTCCATGGGTTGGGGTTAGTGTATGCATATAAATAAACACACTGAAAAATAGAATCAGTATCCTACTTTACAATAAAATCCACACTGCCTAAAAATACGACTGAGTGACCCTCCCTCCCTCCCTCCCTCCCTCCCTCCCTCCTTCCCTCCCTCCCTCCCTCCCTCCCTCCCTCCCTCCCTCCCTCCCTCCCTCCCTCCCTCCCTCCCTCCCTCCCTCCCTCCCTCCCTCCCTCCCTCCCTCCCTCCCTCCCTCTATCCATTTCTCTCTCATCGCCCTCTCCCCCTGCGACCCAGTTTGTGCAGACTTCCCGTTAGCAATGGTTAGCAATGGTTAGTATTGGAAGCCTCACCCCACTGCCTCAGTGGACGCTGGCGGAATGCAACAGTAACAATGGCTTCTCAATCACCCACGCTAACGCTAGCTAACGCTAGGTGGGTGGGTGGGTGGGCTGTGGGCCAGGGAGACTGGACCAGGCTCCACTAACCTTTCAGCCGGAAAAATAATAAAGGAATAAAACTGTCAGTGCAGAGATAGAGGACAAGAGGAGAAGGGAGGAGGAGTGGAAATAGGCTATGTGTGTGTGTGCCTGCCTGCCTACAGTATGTGTGTGTCACCTTCCTGCCTATGCATGTGTGTGTGTGTGAGAGAGAGAGAGAGAGAGAGAGAGAGAGAGAGAGAGAGAGAGGGGGGGTGACTGTCTGTGCGTTGATGGAAAGGTAGAATGAAAGGGGAGGGGCCTACGGGTGATAAACAAATCTCGACATGTTCTCCACGCTCATTTGCATAAAGGCCCCTCCGGCAGCTGATGGGCGCCTCTGCAGACAGGGCCCCGTTCCTCTCCCTCTCCCTCTCCCTGCTCCTTCTGCTTTAAGAGGGCTGGAGAGGGAGGGAGTGGAAGGGCCTGTGGGAGGAGGAGGAGGAAAGGAGAAGGGGGAGGGAGATGGGTAGGGGGTAGAAGAAGAAAAAGAAGAAGAAGAAGAAGAAGAAGAAGAAGAAGGAGAAGGGTTGGCCGGTGCATTGCGCTCCCCTGTGTTCTAATTGAGAAATATCCTCCACTCAGTGCTCCTTTATGAGGCACTGGAGCGCACACAGTGAGCGAGATGGAAGGAGAAAAAGAGAGGGAGAGAAGGGAGGGGGGCGAGAGAGGGATAGGGTGAGGGAGGGGTTGAGCGAGAGGGAGAGAGCTGGAGAGATGCACAGGGAAGTGATTTGTGGTCGTGATGACACCTTGCGTGTCAGTGGTGCCTGTACATTAGAGAGGCAGGGAAATGCACTATCCCCTCTCTGTGGTTGTATGTGATATGAGAGGAAGGGAGAAATTATCACTGTGAACAAAGCATCCAAAAGGGATGTGCTGTATCTAATATAATAATAGAGTCATCTATCTAATAAGTTTAAATTGTGCAGTTAAAGTATAGAATTTTAAAATATATTTTGAAAGAAGGATTTTACATAAATACTGTGTGTACCACATATCCTCTTTCTAACTAGAGCCTCAAAATGTTCACTTTGTGCTTTCCGCACTTCCACAATTCCAAACATAATGTTATGGAGTACAACCACTCAAAGCACTCAAAAACACGTAAAAACTACTTTAATGATTAAACTACTTTAATGAGTGTACAAAAAATTAAGGACACCTGATCTTTCCATGACATAGACTGACCAGGTGAATCCAGGTGAAAGCTATGAACACTTATTAATGGACCACCATGTTGAGTGTGAAAAACGCGTTGCAGTTCTTGACACAAACAGGTGCGACTGGCACCTAGTACCATACCTAATTCAAAGGCACATAAATATTTTGTCTTGCCCATTCACCCCCTGAATGGCACACGTACACAATCCATGTCTCAGTTGTCCCAAGACTTAAACATGCTTCTTTAACCTGTCTCCTCCCCTTCATCTACACTGGATGAAGTGGATTTAAGTGACTTCAATAAGGGATCATAAATTTCTCCTGGATTCACCAGTCTATGTCATGGAAAGAGCAAGATGTTCATAATGTTTTGTAGACTCAGTATGTAGCCTAATACGCAGCAAATTCTACAACTTTAATCAATTACAAATTACATGACACTCCCCTGGATTAGATTTTATAACATTCTAAACTCACCCCTTGACTAGGTTTTAAAACATTCTAAGCCCTCCCCTGGACTAGATTTTAAAACATTCTAAGCTCACCTCTTGACTAGGTTTTAAAACATTCTAAACCCTACCCTGGACTAGATTTTAAAACATTCTAAGCCCTCCCCTGGACTAGATTTTAAAACATTCTAAGCCCTCCCCTGGACTAGATTTTAAAACATTCTAAGCTCACCCCTTGACTAGATTTTCAAACATTCTAAGCCCTCCCCTTGACTAGATTTTAAAACATTCTAAGCCCTCCCCTGGACCAGATTTTATAACATTCTAAGCCCCCCCCCCCCCCTTGACTAGATTTTTTAAAATTCTAAGCCCTCCTCTGGACCAGATTTTTAAACATTCTAAGCCCTCCCCTGGACTAGATTTTAAAACATTCTAAGCCCTCGTCCTTGACTAGATTTTAAAACATTCTAAGCCCTCGTCCTTGACTAGATTTTAAAACATTCTAAACCCTCCCCTTGACAACATTTTAAAACATTCTAAGCCCTCCCCTGGACTAGATTTTAAAACACTCTAAACCCTCCCCTGGACCAGATTTTAAACATTCTAAGCCCTCCCCTGGACTAGATTTTAAAACATAATCAAATCAAAGCTAATTTTATTTGTCACATACACATGGTTAGCAGATATCAATGCGAGTGTAGCGAAATGCCTGTGCTTCTAGATCCGACAATGCAGTAATAACCAACAAGTAATCTAACCTAACAATTTCACAACAGCTACCTTATACACACAAGTGTGAAGGGGTGAAGAATACGTACATAAAGATATATGAATGAGTGATGGTACAGAACGGCATAGGCAAGATGCAGTAGATGATATCGAGTACAGTATATACATACGAGATGAGTAAAGTGGCTAGTGATACTTGTATTACATAAAGATGGCAAGATGCAGTAGGTGGTATAGAGTACAGTATTTTTAAATTTTTTATTTAAGCTTTATTTAACCAGGAAGGGCTCATTGAGATTAAAATCTCTTTTTCAAGAGCGCCCTGGCCAAGATAGGCAGCACCAAGCCATTACAAAAAAATTACAGACAGACAACATGAACAACTACAAGTAATCTAGTAAAAACCATTGAATTCACAAGAGTATAAAACAGCAAATTAAAAACATTGACATGTCAGGGAATCAGCCTCAAAATCCTTCATCAGTGATTTAAAACCACCAATCGGGACAAGTTCTTCCAGTTTAAAAGTATTTTGTAAGGTGTTCCAAGACGATGGCGCAGAGTACGTAAAAGCCCTTTTACCAAATTCAGTTCGGACATTTGGAACAGTTAGCAGGATAAAGTCCAGCGAACGAAGAGAGTACCCACCACATTTCTGAACAATAAAAATGACCAAATAAAAAGGTAGTAAACCCAAAATGGCTTTGTAAAACATATGTTATATACATATGAGATGAGTAATGTAGGGTATGTAAACATTATATTAAGTGGCATTGTTTAAAGAGGCTAGTGATACATTTTTTACATGTATGGCAGCAGCCACTCGATGTTAGTGGTGGCTGTTTAACAGTCTGATGGCCTTGAGCTAGAAGCTGTTTTTCAGCCTCTCGGTCCCTGCTTTGATGCACCTGTACGGAACTCGCCTTCTGGATGATAGCGGGGTGAACAGGCAGTGGCTCGGGTAGTTGTTGTCTTTGATGGTCTTTATGGCCTTCCTGTGACATCGGGTGGTGTAGGTATCCTGGAGGGTAGGTAGTTTGCCCCCGGTGATGCATTGTGCAGACCTCACTACCCTCTGGAGAGCCTTACGGTTGTAAGTTGCAGTTGCCGTACCAGGCGGTGATACAGGATACAGGATATAGGATGCTCGCGATTGTGCATCTGTAAACGTTTGTGAGTCCTCTTGGTGACAAGCCAAATTTCTTCAGCCTCCTGAGGTTGAAGAGGAGCTGCTGCGCCTTCTTCACCACGCTGTCTGTGTGGGTGAACCAATTCAGTTTGTCCGTGATGTGTACGCCGAGGAACTTATAACTTTCTACCCTTTCCACTACTGTCCCATCGATGTGGATAGGGGGGTGCTCCCTCTGCTGTTTCCCGGAGTCCACGATCATCTCCTTTGTTTTGTTGATGTTGAGTGTGAGGTTATTTTCCTGATACCACACTCCAAGGGCCCTCAACTCCTCCCTGTAGGTCATCTTGTCGTTGTTGGTAATCAAGCCTACCACTGTAGTGTCGTCTGCAAACTTGATGATTGAGTTGGAGGCGTGCATGGCCACGCAGTCGTTGGTGAACAGGGGTACAGGAGAGGGCTCAGAACGTACCCTTGTGGGGCCCCAGTGTTGAGAATCAGCCGGGTGGAGATGTTGTTACCTACCCTCACCACCTGGGGGCGGCTCGTCAGGAAGTCCAGTACCCAGTTGCACAGGGCGGGGTCGAGACCCAGGGTCTCGAGCTTGATGACGAGTTTGGAGGGTACTATGGTGTTAATAAGCCCTCCTCTGGACTAGATTTTAAAACATTCTAAGTCCTCCCCTTGACTAGATTTTAAAACACAATAAGCCCTCCCCTTGACTAGATTTTAAAACACAATAAGCCCTCCCCTTGACTAGATTTTAAAACACAATAAGCCCTCCCCTTGACTGATATTGAAAAAGCAAGACCCTCGCCCATTTTCGTCTGGACAGTCATTCTGTAAATTTAACAATCCATCCTTATAAACGTTTATTAATGTTCAGAAATAATGAAATACTCATCTATTAACACTACACTATTTATAAATAGTTTATTAATGGTTATTCATAAAATATATTAACATGTTCCGCCACTTTCTATAAAGGTGAGTCATAAGTAGTCCAGCAGAAACGTCTGGCTGGGTCTGTCCATGCTGGAGACTCCTAGGACCACTTCTCCTGCTTCCCATGAGATGGAATGTTTTGTTGACCCTCCCTTTCCAGCATGCAGTTACTGTAAATGGTGGTGTCATTTCAAACTCCATGCCACATTCTTAATGACAGTGATTGAAAAGGGTTGATATTATGTGCTGTAACTCCCAGATACTTTTCTAACCCACCACTGACATGAAGTCTAGTATATTTAAACACGTTTGTGGACCTAGAAAATATTTGCAAGTTTGCCACTATTCATTAGAACAGCATTTAATTTTCCTTAGCATAAGCTTGTTTAAAGGCGTTGTGGCGGGATATGTTTGTATTTATAGATTACAGTATATGTTTCGTTGTACATGAGTACTATGGGAGCTACTGTTGGAAGTGCAGAACTTAAGAACTCACACATTTCATTTGGGCTGATAATCGTGAAACCCTCATGACCGTGACTACAGAATGATTGAAATGGCATCATTACATGCCTGACCATGTCAGAAATCATCATACATTTCAGATTGCTACACATTTGTTCAGATGTTGGACACTTTGAAAAGTTCACAGCATGCCACAGTTTTAGAATGGGGACATAGTCCCATAGATTTATACCAGCAGAGGTGTACCAGTCAATTCTGTGACTACAAGCCATCACAGTTTCATCTGGAAGTACGTGGGAATTTATCAATGAAAGCCCTCCTGGTATCCACCATGTACTACTACAGTCATATTACATAAAAACACTCTAGCCTTCAAACGACCCCGTAGGCAGTGGCAGACTTCGCCTGTGCTGTGTGTATAACATATTGTCGAATCATGAATATGCAGACCAATAATGGGTCCCCGTCTTAGACTGTGGCGGCACATCTGGGAACAGATGTTTTCGGCATCTGCGTTGCACCACGGTACCGTATTAAACACAACACGGCTCTCCTTGTGTGATTTCCTTCCTGCTGTGTAGTACCAGACGTTCACTGGTTAAAGGGCATTCAGGTTAAAGGGCATCGCCAACGACTGTCTTGTTGCTGGACTCCCACCCACTGTGATTCAGACAAACTGCTAATGCTAGGCTAAAGTGCTAAAGCTAGGCTAGTCCCATGCTCCATGATTCCCATTGCTATGCCACACGGTAGGCCAAGAAGCAAGAGGGATATGGCATGGAGATGACCTAGCACTGTCTCTGAAACACCCCTAACTGTTACCATTCAGTTTTGTCTGGGAAAAATACAAAACACATATACTAAAGACAGTGGAGGCTCTGGCTATTGTATTTATTGTACTTCTAATCTTCAGGTAACTGCCAAAATAAAGGAAACACTTGAATAAACGAGGGATACAAAGTATATTGAAAGAAGGTGTAATTAAGCAATACCATCCCATCATGCTTGCGGTCATGTATAAAACATTCCCAGTTGCCCATTATTTTGGCTACCGTGGCTAGAGGATGAGATCTCAGTGACTTTGAAAAATTAAAAAAACTTCACCTTTATTTAACTAGGTAGGCTAGTTGAGAACAAGTTCTCATTTACAACTGCGACCTGACAAAGATAAAGCAAAGCAGTTCGACACAAACAACAACACAGAGTTACACATGGAATAAACAAACATACAGTCAATAATACAGTAGAAAAAGTCTATATACAGTGTGTGCAAATGAGGTAAGATAACGGAGGTAAGGGTGTTGGAGGCTATTTTGTAAATGGCATTGCCAAAGTCGAGGATCGGTAGGATGGTCAGTTTGACGAGGGTATGTTTGGCAGCATGAGTGAAGGATGCTGTGTTACGAAATAGGAAGCTGATTCTAGATTTCATTTTGGATTGGAGATGAGGGTGTGTGTGTGTGTGTGTGTCTCATTCACCAGAGCTCAACCCAATGCAACATTTATGGGTGATTCTGGAGCAACGCCTGAGAAAGCGTTTTTCCACCACCATCAACAAAACACCAAATTATGGAATTTCTGGTGGAAGAATGGTGTCGCACCTGTCCAATAGAGTTTCAGACACTTGTAGAATCTATTGAAGCTGTTCTGGTGGCTCGTGGTGGCTTTATTTCAGCAGTTACCTGTATATAAAGTATGTATTTCTACTTCCTGATGTTACAGAAGTTAGAGGTCATACCTGTTGGATCTTAACCTGAAAACCAAACTTCTCTATCACATCGGTTGATTGGTTGGGGATTTCATGAATTCAGTCTCATACCTACTGACATTGGTAAAGATCTCAACATGCATGTCCGTCTCACTCTTCATGACTATACACAAGGGCTGTGTTCATTAGGGAATGCAATGGACACTGCTTTAAAATGTTTTGCAACAAAAAATAATTCTTATTGGCCAATTATACAACACAATTGTCTGCATTGTCCAATCATACAACACAATTGTCTGCATTGTCCAATCATACAAGAGAACAACATAGATAAGAAGCAAGAGGGATACTGAGATAGACTGTATGTGTTTGAAAGCGAGAGAGAGAGAGAGAGAGAGAGAGAGTGAGAGTGAGAGTGAGAGAGAGAGAGAGAGTGAGAGAGAGTGAGAGAGAGAGAGAGAGAGAGAGAGAGAGAGAGAGAGAGAGAGAGAGAGTGAGAGAGAGAGAGAGAGTGAGAGAGAGTGAGAGAAAGTGAGAGAGAGAGAGAGAGAGAGAGAGAGAGAGAGAGAGAGAGAGAGAAGAGAGAGTGACCTTCGGACAATTTAAGTTGCAGATTTCCCCTCTAATTTTGTTTCATTCCCGTGGTCGGTCAGGGCTCCACGGTATATACAAGGTTTAAGCATGACTGTAACTCCAAACCCATTACAGATCGCTCTTCCCCTCCACCCCCTTCGATGAGACTGAGCGAAACATAAAGGAGAAGGGAATTAGCCCCAAGAGTCCCCTATACTGTACATGCACTCAGAAAAATATATTAGACATGGATTTACAGGTGCATAGAGGCACAGCATATCATACTTTCCCTGGACATAATATCACCCTTTATGGAGCTTAGGGGCTGCCTCTCATGTGTGTTTCAAAGTGTCTCCAAACTTTTCTAAAGTTCAAATTCAGGAATAAGCTCTTCAGCAAAGTTGTGACGGGAAATTGTCACTTAGCATGAAGTCATTGTGATGTATAATGTGTCCATAGTCAGTTTTTTTATGGACTTACAGTAACAGTCAAAAGTTTGGACACACCTACTTTTTCGAGTGTTTTTCTTTACTTTGACTATTTTATACATTGTAGAAAAATAGTGAAGACATCAAAACTATGAAATAGCACATATGGAATCATGTAGTAAACAAATCCAAATATATTTTATATTTGAGATTCTTTGCACACTCTTGGCATTCTCTCAACCAGCTTTCATGAGGTAGTCACCTGGAATGCATTTCAATTAACATGTAAGGGACAGTGGAGTTAGTACACTAAATTAGTGCAAAAAGGTCATTCACAAAAATGATTTATAGAAATAAGTTAAAGTATTAAAGTAGAGTAAAATTAAAGTAACTTTTTAAAGTACATTTAAAGTAACTTTTTACCTAAAGGTACAATGCATTGTGGTTATAACTCATTATAAGAGTTGCTAGAAGCCTATATGAGCCATTTATCATCTCTTAGTAATGATTCTGTCTAAATAACAACCAGTGTGACGCAGTTGAAAAATTCCTACATAGAGAAACATAACATATTATAAGCTTTATAATAAGACATTACCCATGCTGATACGTGCTTATAAAAAGTCTTTATACCGCCAAGCTTTAAGGAAAGTGTAACCGAGATTTGCTTCATTGAGTTACTGTAACGGGTTACCGTAAAACAAAATATTTGTTTACAGTAAAACTTTACCTGAAGTGGGGATAGCAAGTTACATAGCCTATGTCAAATGACATAATGCTGATGTATGTTCATAGCTGACACATAGCTTAGCAAACTAGCCTAACATTGCTTGTGTCATGTCAGTTATAATAACCCTACATGAGTTATAATGAGACCTGTTATAGCATTAGTAAGTCAGAGCCTTGGCTTGTGCGAGCCGGAGCGGCTCATAGAGAAGGAGACTATCTCCCTGGCACACGCCCTGGACAGGACAATAGTCTATCGCAGGGCCTTACCCCCAATCTATCTCCTTAATGCTGAGTACCAAGCAGAGACACACTGGGTCTCATTTTTACGGTCTTTGGTATGACTCGGACTGGGATAGAACTCCGCCCAACCTTCCAATCTTAGGGCGAACACTTAAACAACAAGGCCACTGAGTTGGCCTCCTGTTATATCTGCTTCATTGAGTAACAGTAAAGGGTTAACGTAAAAAAAAAACTTCTCTAAATGTGCTTTTACAGTAACACTTTACGTGAAGTGGGGATAGCAAGTAGGCCTAACATAGTCTATGTCAAATGACATAATGCTGCCATATGTTCATGGCTAACACATAGCTTAGCAAGCTAGCCTAACATTAATTGTGTCGTGTTAGTGTCAAGTCACTTGTAATATCCCAACATCAGTTATTATGAGACCTGTTATATCATGCTTCTGACATAACAGGTAAAGTAGACTAATATACCCTATAACACAGCTTCTACTAAAAATTTCCCACATAGGGGCTGGTATTTGAGCCTAGTAACTCAAATTGTGCTAACACTTAACCTTCATAACACGCTCATATGAATGACATTGCTGATATTAAACATGCCATGACTGTTCATGGAAATGTTTTAATATTTTATTTGTCAAGGTGACTGTTATATAAACATTCTTAAGTGAAAGGTTTTTATGCCATGTGGTGGCAGCTGTCATATTCTATTGATGACTTCTAACAGTCTCTATGTCAGTCCCTTTACAATAAAGACTTAGTATTTCAGGCTCTACATTGTCATGAAAATCCCCTCCAAAAAGTCCCAGTATCTTGTTCCTGTTCACTCCCACTCCCACTTCCCCTTCACTACCCTGAAGTCCCCTACAACCAACCAGACCTGAGTTCAAATAGTATTTGAAATCTTTAAAAAACGTTTAAAGTTAGCTTGAGCCTGCCTGGAGTGCCAGGAGCCAGAAGCCAGAGTTTGCACTATTTTACTGGTTCCACTCCTCTAGGAAAACTGAATCAAGCACAGCTACAGAAGCTGAAAGATTTAAAATACTATTTGAACCCAGGTCTGCAAGCAACCAACCACACAGCCCTCCCTGTGGGGCTTAGGCCATCCGACTCGGCTACAACCCGACACAATTCCACCAGGCAGCGTTGGGTATATAGAGGGAAATAACAGAGAGACAGGCACAGCCGGAGAGAGAGAGAAAGTGAGATAGAAAGAGAGGGAGAGATCTGAGGAGCATGGCTTGTTTCTAATCATTCTGCTGCAGACCTGCTCTGCAGAATGATTCCTGTGCATCTGGAGGGGGAAGCATAGAGCTAAAAAAAAACGAATGGAGATAGAGAGAGGGGGAGAGAGAGAGAGAAACAGAGATAGAGAGAGAGAGTGAGGGAGCAGGAGCGGAGACAATCTTTGCCTATCTGTCAGTCGATTGGCCAGTTAAAAATGCATACAATTACTTCCACCGTGCTCGGGCAAGGAGGCATTTACATATGCATACGTGAGGGTACTGCCTGGGTGTCGAAACGAGGGATGGAAGGAAGGAGGGAGGGAGATGCAGAGGAAGGGAGAGGCATTAATCTTTAAACACTCAACATGCAGATTTATTACAGACAGCAGGAGGAACAGAAATAAAAACAGGGAGTAAGAAACGTATTTAAAGTAGACGTCACCGATTGGTGGCTGACTATTATGGAGTGACCTCCACCTTTTGTTTTCTAGCTTGGCTTCGTCCATAGGATTTTATATCATTTCATAAATGGGGTTGTTCAAGCCCTGACTGCTGTTTGGCTGACAGAGCGTGGTATATCAGACCGTATACCACGGGTATGTCAAAACATATATTTTTTAATGTTCTAATTACGTTGGTAAACAGTTTATAATAGCAATAAGGTACCTTGGGGGTTTGTGGTATATGGCCAATATACCATGTTAAGGCTGTATCCAGACACTCCGGTTTTCCTCGTGCATAAGAACAGCCCTAAGCCGTGGTATATTGGCCAGGTACCACACCCCCTCGGGCCTTATTACTTAATTTTATACATGCTCTATACATTTGCACTTTTAATTTCCAGACAATTACTTATTATACTCTAGAGAAATGCTTGTGTATTTGACAAAACAGCTGTAAAACCAGATCTGTAGAACAATCAGAATAGCTTTCCCTGACTCTTTGCCTCATTTTATTCCTTTATGTGCGTTATAGTGATACAGAATCCAGGCCTGATCATAAAGGTTCTGGGGAAGAACATTTTAGAGAGAAAACCTGACCCCCACAGTACGCTGGATATAACGCACTCATCATTATTTCATACTGTGCCTATAATTTATATATTTCAGAGCCATAGTCCAATACAGATTACAGGCATATTTCACAAGCATATTTTACCCTCTCTGTCTGCATTTACACAGTTATTTGGATTAAATAAATCTGTAATTGAAATAAGCCTTGTTAATTAAAGTATACCTGTATTAAACCGCCAGACTAGCAATAGCATGGGTTAGGAAGGGATCATGGGTATAACCACAATTAAGAGAAGTGTGCACTTTTAAGGAGGCATATTCAAATCAAATTGGAAGGTTCTCTTCCCTTAATACTTGAACGTCTCTCACGTCTCTTAAAGTTAGAATCCTTAATTGCTACATCCATTTTTGGACTTTGAAATTAATTATTGAAGATTATAACTTATAATGCTTCATGAGTTTAGCTAAACTCCATAATACATTTATAATATGAGGTTGTTTTACTCCAATATTTGTAAACAATGTTAATGTTAAAATTAAAATCATGGCGTTCTCAAAAGATTCTCCCACAAGCTAAGGAGAGAGAACTTGTTCTATTACTCAGTACTTTGGTGCTGCCTCCACACACACACACACACACACACACACACACACATACACACACACACACACACACACACACACACACTCAACACACAGAAGACCCTCATATGCCCGGCAGATGTATGTAATGGAGACCCCGAACACGGCAAAACATACATTTAATACGACACACATGTAACGGAAAAAAAAGAGCCTACAAAAAAGTAGGAATGGGGGGGTTGGTCTTCTGAGGAGCTGCGGCTAGAATAGAATGACTTCCCATATGTGGCAAAGCCCAACGGGAACAGAGCATACAAAGACCCCCACTCTCTACTCCTTCTCCTCTGCCACTGTAAATTAGCCTTATAGGTTCTATTCCTCCATCCCATAGATCTCCCTCCCTACTTCCCTCCTACCTTCCCTTCCCTCCTTCCTTCTGTTCCCTCCCTTCCTCCCTCCTTCCCTTTCACCCCCAACTCATGGGGACCAGTCAGGACTACATTTGGATTTTGAAGGTATTTTTTTATCTTTTTCCACATGCTGTTTCCATCTACTGTGTGTGTGTTCTGGGGATCCAGTATGAAGGGGCCCCCCTTTTCCCCATTCCCAGGCAGCAACAAGGAAACTGGGGGCCCTCCCACACTGCTCTGAGGCTGGGGCCTTGCCTTGGGGCCTGGTGAAGGGGAATGGCCAGGGCAGTGCTTGGCCAAAGTTGAAATTTATGAAATGTCCTGTGTGTATTTCTCACCTTTGACCCCCCCGGTCATTTCAATAGGGTCCCAAAAACGTTTTTTTTGGTTTCTTTGTTAGATGTTGTTCAGTTTGAATAAATAACATGAACAAGTACCACGCTGCGCTTTGGTCCTCACCTTCTTCCACCGACGACCGTTACAGAATCACCCACCAACCAAGGACCAAGCAGCGTAGTAACGGGCAGCGGCAGAAATCTCAAGACTCCTGGACATGGGAGGAGATTTTGGACGGCAAAGGACCCTGGACATAGGCTGGGGAATATCGCCGCCCCAAGGCAGAGCTGGAGGCAGCGAAAGCTGCGCGGCGGCGGTGGTATGAGGAGGCAGCACGGCAGCGTGGCTGGGACGAGAGGCAGCCCCAAAAATTTATTGGGGGGGGGCACAAGGAGAGTGTGGCTAAGTCAGGTAGGAGACCTGAGCCAACTCCCCGTGCTTACCGTGGAGAGAGGTGGACCGGGCAGGCACCGTGTTATGCCGTGAGGTGCATGGTGTCCCCGGTGCGCAGGCATAGCCCGGTGCGTTACATCGCAGCGCCTCATATCGGCCGGGCTAGAGTGGGCATCGAGCCAGGTACCATGAAGCCGGCTCAGCACATCTGGTCTCCAGTGCGTCTCCTCGGGCCGGGGTACATGGCACCAGCCCTACGCATAGTGTCCCCGGTTCGCCAGCACAGCCCAGTGCAGTCTATTCCACCTCGCCGCACTGGCCTGGCTACGGGGAGTATCCAGGCAGGTAGGGTTGTGCAGGCTCGGTGCTCGAGACCTCCAGTGCTCCTCCATGGTCCGGTCTATTTGGTTCCTCCTCCACGCACCAGGCCTTCGGTGGCAGCCCCCGCACCAGGTTGTCTCTCTGTCTCCACTATGGTGGAGTGGGGTCCACGTCCCGTGTCAGAGCCGCCACCGCGGACAGAAGCCCACCCAGACCCTCCCCTACAGGTTCAGGTTTTGTGGCCAGAGTCCGCATCTTTGGGGGGGGGGGGTACTGTCACGTTCTGACCTTAGTTCCTTTGTGATGTCTTTGTTTTAGTATGGTCAGGGCGTGAGTTGGGTGAGCAGTCTATGTTCTTTTTTCTATGATTTGGTATTTCTGTATTTGGCCTGGTATGGTTCTCAATCAGAGGCAGCTGTCAATCGTTGTCCCCGATTGAGAACCATACTTAGGCAGCCTGTTTTCACCCTTGAGTTGTGGGTGATTATACTTTCTGCTGCGCTTTGGTCCTCACCTTCTTCCACCGACGACAGTTACAATCGATCATAGTCTGCTGCTGGAAAAAGGCTTTACACCCCCTGCTATGTTGTGGATAAAGAGTTACTTGTCTAACAGAACATAAAGGGGGTTCTTTATTGGAAGCTTCTCCAACATAATCCAGGTAGAATCAGGAATTCCCCATGGCAGTTGTCAAGGCCCCTTACTTTTTTCAATCTTTACTAATGACATGCCACTGGCTCTGAGTAAAGCCTGTGTGTCTATGTATGCGGATGACTCAACACTATACACGTCAGCTACTACAGTGAGTGAAATCACTGCAACACTTAAAGAGCTGGAGTCACTTTCAGAATGGGTGGCAAGAAATATGTTAGTCCTAAATATTTCTAAAACTAAAAGCATTGTATTTGGGACAAATCATTCACTAAAATCTATACCTCAACTAAAACTTCGAATGAATAATGTGGAAATTGACCAAGTTTAGGATACTAAACTGCTTTGAGTAACCCTGGATTGTAAAATAGTCAAAACATGTTGATACAACAATAGCTAAGATAGGGAGAAGTCTGCCCATAATAAAGCCCTGCTCTGCCTTCTTAACAACATTATCAACAAGACAAGTCTTACAGGCCCTAGTTTTGTCGCACCTGGACTACTGTCAAGTCGTGTAGTCAGTTTGCACAAAGAGGGACTTACAAAAATGACAATTGGTTCAGAACAGGGCAGCATAGCACAGAGAGCTAACATTAGTAATATGCATGTCAATCTCACATGGCTCAAAGTAGAGGAGAGATTGACTTCATCACTACTTGTTTTTGTAAGAAGTATTGACATGCTGAATGCACCGAGATGTCTGTTTAAACTATTATTACACAGCTCGGACACCCATGCATACCCCACAATACATGTCACCAGAACCACAAGACATGCCACCAGGTGTGTCTTCACAATATCAAAGTCCAGAACAGACCATGGGAGGCACACAGTACTACATAGAGCCATGACTACATGGAACTCTATTCCACATCAGGTAACTGATGCAAGCAGTAGAATAAGATAAAAAAAACAGATAAAAATACACATTATAGAACAGTGGGGACTGTGAAGAGACACATATACATGATAAGACACACACTCTACACACATGGATTTTGTATTGTAGATATGTGGTAGTAGAGTAGTGGCCTGGGTGCAGACAATGTGTTGTGAAAAGTATTATGAAATGTGATGTCATGTAATATTTTAAATTGTATATAACTGCCTTAATGTTGCTGGACCCCAGGAAGAGTAGCTGCTACCTTGGCAAGAACTAATATAAGGGCACAAGGCGAGACCCAAATGCAGACAAGGGAGGCAGATGGTTTGAGTCTTTGATATTTATTCAATCCAAAAGGGGTAAGCAAGAGAAGGGTCGTGGACAGGCAAAAGGTCAAAACCAGTTCAGAGTCCAGGAGGTACAGTGTGGCAGACAGGCTCGAGGTCAGGGCAGGCAGAATGGTCAGGCAGGCGGGTACAGAGTCCAGAAAAAAAGGCAAATGACTAGCAAAAGATAAAAGAAACGGCAAGAGCACGGGAAAAACACGCTGGTTGACTTGGAACATACATGACAAACTGGCACAGACAGACAGAAAACACAGGTTTAAATACCTAGGGGATAATAGAGAAGATTGGTGATACCTGGAGGGGGTGGAGACAAGGACAGGTGAAACAGATCAGGGTGTGACAACTAATGGGAATTATTAATGAAAAAAAATACAAACCCAGTTCTCCTTTGACAGAGTCAGATGTCTCACTTTGCCATTAGTCGAATGGGATCTCTCTAGAGCTCTCTTGAGGCAATAGCTCAAGGAGATCCAGGGTTCGAACCCAGTTGGTCCCAAATAACTTTCACCCTAGATACTATTCTGCTCTGATAGAACCAGAAGATCTCTCACTTTGGCATTGGCCAAATGGAGTCTCACTAGAGCTGCAGGGTCAGCTGGGACTAGCTAGCAAAACACAAAAGGCCACATTCCAACTAGTCTAGGAAATCCCCCTCGCTCTTGACTCTTGATGGCAACAAGCTGTGTTCCATATTAAAGGCAGACTCTCCTAAACTGGTGCTCACCCCGGCCACTTGATAACGGCACACAAGGTTCCCCTCTGTCCCGTAGAGACGCTCTGGCCCGAGTGACGCACCCACTCACAAAGCTCCACTGTCTCCGTGGCGACTCCGAGGAACCATGATTGGCCGCTGCTGGGTCTTAATTAGAATCTCTCCCTTCTCTGTCCTTCTATTTCTTTGAGATGGAGATTCTCTCAATTTTATTTCCTTCTCACTTCTTGTCCTGACTTTTGACATATTTACCTCTCTGTCTCTCCACATCTTCCTTATTTTCTTTGCTTTCCTTCTCTCTTTGCATCTGTCTTTCCCTTCCACTTGTTTTTCCCCTCTCTTCCTTTCCTTTTCTTTCGCTGAAGTCCCACTCTGTAGAATAGTGCAAAGAGTAGGTTACTGTGAACATCTTGCCCTCATCATTGCCTTAAACATATTCCCAGTATTATATAGTGAAATATCAGTAGTGTGACTAATATGAAGTGGGTTCTGCTGTAATTACAGATAGCTTTGACCAGAATGACATAGATAGCATCACTGCAACGTTTCCATATAAAGTTGCCATAGTAGATCACTGCTTATCATGAGCTATTAAGATATGGTGAATCCGCCAATTTGGTCATTTGTGCTAAAAATGGGAAGATATGATAGAAATATAGTTAATCCTTCAAATTAGGCACAATGATATTTCTCCATTATATTCTCTGGAGTTGACTAGGGTAGGATAGAAAACAGTAGGGTAGGATAGAACACAGTAGTGTAGGATAGAACACATTAGGTTAGGGCAGAACACACTCGATGGGATAGAACACACTAGTTTAGAACACATTAAGGTAGAATAGAACCCACTAGGGTAGGATGGAACACGCTTACTTTTTGTCTCCAAATACAGTGCCTTGCGAAAGTATTCGGCCCCCTTGAACTTTGCGACCTTTTGCCACATTTCATGTAGGGTTGAACACACTAAGGGAGGATAGAACACAGTAGGGTAGGATATAACACACTAGGGTAGGATAGAACACAGTAGTGTAGGATAGAACACATTAGGTTAGGGCAGAACACACTAGGGTAGGATAGAACACAGTAGGATGGGATAGAACACACTCGGGTAGGATAGAACACACTAAGGTAGGATAGAACACACTAGGGTAGCATAGAACACACTAGGGTAGGATAGAACACACTAGGGTAGTTTAGAACACATTAAGGTAGAATAGAACCCACTAGGGTAGGATAGAACACACTAGGGTACTTTAGAACACATTAAGGTAGAATAGAACCCACTAGGGTAGGATAGAACACACTAGGGTAGTTTAGAACACATTAAGGTAGAATAGAACCCACTAGGGTAGGATGGAACACGCTTACTTTTTGTCTCCAAATACAGTGCCTTGCAAAAGTATTCGGCCCCCTTGAACTTTGCGACCTTTTGCCACATTTCAGGCTTCAAACATAAAGATATAAAACTGTATTTTTTTGTGAAGAATCAACAACAAGTGGGACACAATCATGAAGTGGAACGACATTTATTGGATATTTCAAACTTTTTTAACAAATCAAAAACTGAAAAAATGGGCGTGCAAAATTATTCAGCCCCCTTAAGTTAATACTTTGTAGCGCCACCTTTTGCTGCTATTACAGCTGTAAGTCGCTTGGGGTATGTATCTATCAGTTTTGCACATCGAGAGACTGAAATTTTTTCCCATTCCTCCTTGCAAAACAGCTCGAGCTCAGTGAGGTTGGATGGAGAGCATTTGTGAACAGCAGTTTTCAGTTCTTTCCACAGATTCTCGATTGGATTCAGGTCTGGACTTTGACTTGGCCATTCTAACACCTGGATATGTTTATTTTTGAACCATTCCATTGTAGATTTTGCTTTATGTTTTGGATCATTGTCTTGTTGGAAGACAAATCTCCGTCCCAGTCTCAGGTCTTTTGCAGACTCCATCAGGTTCTTCCAGAATGGTCCTGTATTTGGCTCCATCCATCTTCCCATCAATTTTAACCACCTTCCCTGTCCCTGCTGAAGAAAAGCAGGCCCAAACCATGATGCTGCCACCACCATGTTTGACAGTGGGGATGGTGTGTTCAGGGTGATGAGCTGTGTTGCTTTTACGCCAAACATAACGTTTTGCATTGTTGCCAAAAAGTTCAATTTTAGTTTCATCTGACCAGAGCACCTTCTTCCACATGTTTAGTGTGTGTCTCCCAGGTGGCTTGTGGCAAACTTTAAACGACACTTTTTATGGATATCTTTAAGAAATGGCTTTCTTCTTGCCACTCTTCCATAAAGGCCAGATTTGTGCAATATACGACTGATTGTTGTCCTATGGACAGAGTCTCCCACCTCAGCTGTAGATCTCTGCAGTTCATCCAGAGTGATCATGGGCCTCTTGGCTGCATCTCTGATCAGTCTTCTCCTTGTATGAGCTGAAAGTTTAGAGGGACGGCCAGGTCTTGGTAGATTTGCAGTGGTCTGATACTCCTTCCATTTCAATATTATCGCTTGCACAGTGCTCCTTGGGATGTTTAAAGCTTGGGAAATCTTTTTGTATCCAAATCCGTCTTTAAACTTCTTCACAACAGTATCTCGGACCTGCCTGGTGTGTTCCTTGTTCTTCATGATGCTCTCTGCGCTTTTAACGGACCTCTGAGACTATCACAGTGCAGGTGCATTTATATGGAGACTTGATTACACACAGGTGGATTGTATTTATCATCATTAGTCATTTAGGTCAACATTGGATCATTCAGAGATCCTCACTGATCTTCTGGAGAGAGTTTGCTGCACTGAAAGTAAAGGGGCTGAATAATTTTGCACGCCCAATTTTTCAGTTTTTGATTTGTTAAAAAAGTTAGAAATATCCAATGAATGTCGTTCCACTTCATGATTGTGTCCCACTTGTTGTTGATTCTTCACAAAAAAATACAGTTTTATATCTTTATGTTTGAAGCCTGAAATGTGGCAAAAGGTCGCAAAGTTCAAGGGGGCCGAATACTTTCGCAAGGCACTGTCTGTCAAGATGTTATGATGTTGTGTAACAGTATAACTTTAGACCGTCGCGCCCATACCCGGGCGCGAACCAGGGACCCTCTGCACACATCAACAACAGTCACCCACGAAGCATTGTTACCCATTGCTCCACAAAAGCCGCGGCCTTTGCAGAGCAAGGGGAACCACTACTTCAAGGTCTCAGAGCAAGTGACATCACTATAAACACTATTTAGCGCGCACCACCGCTAACTAGCTAGCCGTTTCACATCCGTTACAGTTGCATAAAAAAATCATATTCTAATTATATTGTAGTTAACGATATGCTAACATTTTGGAATGCTTGAATGACTGACTGAAGATTCACCCTATAGTGAGAGGGTTTTTGTATGCATACTGCACACACGTGTGCTTGAACATGTTTGCATGCCACACATGATAATCAACTACATGCGCTCGGGGGGAGCTGGCAATAGAACTGGGCTCTCCGTGCATACTTGGGAAAGCCTCGTCATCTGACTTTGTCCAGGTCGTTGGAAAATAATGCCTTATTTGAAAGAGATGCTTCTGTGTGTGTGTGTGTGTGTGTGTGTGTGTGTGTGTGTGTGTGTGTGTGTGTGTGTGTGTGTGTGTGTGTGTGTGTGTGTGTGTGTGTGTGTGTGTGTGTGTGTGTGTCTGTTTCTTCATATGTGTGTATGTGTGTCTGTGTGTATGTGTGTTTGTGTGGCTGTGTGTCTGTGTGTGTGTGTGTGTGTGTGTGTGTGTGTGTGTGTGTGTGTGTGTGTGTGTGTGTGTGTGTGTGTGTGTGTGTGTGTGTGTGTGTGTGTGTGTGTGTCTGTGTCTGTGTGTCTGTGTGTCTGTGTGTCTGTGTGTCTGTGTGTATGCAAAAGAGGTGGTTGCAGTTAGGAGGGTGAGCCTGCCACCCAGAGTGGCTCTAGACTTGTGGCTACAGGAGGAGCTCGGCTGGATCAATGGCCTCTCTGTTTCCCACCTCTCCCTCCTTTCTCTCCCTCCCACCTCTCCCTCCTTTCTCTCCTCTCCCACCTCTCTCTCCACTCCCTCCTCTCCCTCCTTTCTCTCCTCTCCCACATCTCCCTCCTTTCTCTCCTCTCCCTCCTCTCCCTCCACTCCCTCCTCTCACTCCTTTCTCTCCCTCCCACCTCTCCCACCTCTCTCTCCTCTCCCACCTCTCCCTCCTCTCCCTCCTCTCTCTCTTCTCCCACATCTCCCTCCTTTCTCTCCTCTCCCACCTCTCCCTCCTTTCTCTCCTCGCCAACCTCTCCCTCCTTTCTCTCCTCTCCCTAATGCTTCTGTCATCCATCCCACAATTGTGAAGCTCAGTGCTTTCTTGACTCCTCGGTAACCTAACTACCAACACCTGCCCTTCTTTACACCCTGTCTCTCTCTTAGGCTATATTAAAACACCCACTCTGCTTTACACCCTGTCTCTCTCTTAGGCTATATTAAAACACCCACTCTGCTTTACACCCTGTCTCTCTCTTAGGCTATATTAAAACACCCACTCTGCTTTACACCCTGTCTCTCTCTTATACAAACGAAAGCAGGGTTAGCCAGTGGCTTCACATATGGATGGGTGATAGGGCAGGCAGGTCACTCGTGATACAAGTCAGTATTTGACGTCCATCCCTGTCTGAGGACATCGGGAGATGACGTGGAAACTGGCCACTTGGGGCAACAGTGAGCGATGTTACCTTTTAGTAAGCTTTGGTTTTGCTAGGGTCTTGTGGACGAGGATGGTGGATGGGCGTAAGAATTTGCCTCTGTTTCCAAAGGTTGCATATTCAAATAGAAAGTTGTTTTTTATATTATTATTTTAAGAACATCCCAAACCTTTACCTTAACCATTCAGAGTTTTTATTTTATTAGTATTTTTACTGAACCTTTATTTAACTTAATGCCTAACCTTAAGATTTCAGAGTTAATGCCTAACCTTAAGATTTCAGAGTTAATGCCTAACCTTAAGATTTCAGAGTTAATGCCTAACCTTAAGATTTCAGAGTTAATGCCTAACCTTAAGATTTCAGAGTTAATGCCTAACCTTAAGATTTCAGAGTTAATGCCTAACCTTAAGATTTCAGAGTTAATGCCTAACCTTAAGTATTCAGAGTTAATGCCTAACCTTAAGATTTCAGAGTTAATGCCTAACCTTAAGTATTCAGAGTTAATGCCTAACCTTAAGATTTCAGAGTTAATGCCTAACCTTAAGTAGTCAGAGTTAATGCCTAACCTTACGATTTCAGAGTTAATGCCTAACCTTAAGTAGTCAGAGTTAATGCCTAACCTTACAATTTCAGAGTTAATGCCTAACCTTAAGTATTCGGAGATAAGGCCTAACCTTAAGTATTCGGAGATAAGGCCTAACCTTAAGAATTCAGAGTTATTTAACCTTGGAACGATACAGAGTAACCAAACACTTCTAACCAAATACTTTGAAATGTTACGTTTGGAAGAACTTCGAAATTGTACGTTTGAGAAACATGGATGAACGTCGAATTCTGACGTGAGACTGTGAGAGCTTGTTGGACAGGGAGCATGCTGGATTAAATCTTTGGTTGTGTATTACTAGTGCTTTCAATATTTCTACATGGAATAGAGAAACTGCAACAACAACAACAACAACAATATTACCAACAGGTAACAGCATTTAAAAGAATAGCATAACTTGACACCTGTCCTTATAGGTCATGGTGATTAAGGACATCAACCTCATATTTCTCATATCAAGTGTTTCTGAAGAGTGAAACAGTAAAAACTCTTCCTAAGAGTCCTATGTCACTTGGCATAAGGAATGAGATTACCATAATCCATTAATTCATGTTTACCATAATCCATTATCCATAATGACATGTATTACATCACTCTGATGTCAACATCATCTAGGCTAAACTGTATTAAATCAGTGGTGTTATTCAATAATGACAGCCATTATATACAGTACGGTCCAAAGTTATAGTCACCCTTGATAAATATGAGCAATAATGACTGTATAAAATAAATCATTCAAATACTGAGCTTCAGTGGCTTGCGAAAGTATTCACCCCCTTGGCATTTTTCCAATTTGTTTTACCTTACAACCTTGAATTAAAATGGATTTTTGGGGGGTTTGTATCATTTGACTTACACAACACTTTGAAGAAGCAAAATATGTTTTATTTGTTTCACAATAAAAATAAGACAAAAAAACTGAAAACTTGTGTGCATAACTATTCACCCCCCTAAAGTCAATACTTTGTAGAGCCACCTTTTTCAGCAATTACAGCTGCAAGTCTCTTGGGGTATGTCTCTATAAGCTTGGCACATCTAGCCACTGCGATTTTTGCCCATTCTTTAAGGCAAAACTGCTCCAGCTCCTTCAAGTTGGACGGGTTCAGCTGGTGTACAGCAATCTTTAAGTCATACCACAGATTCTCAATTGGATTGAGGTCTGGGCTTTGACTAGGCCATTCCAATACATTTAAATGTTTCCCCTTAAACCACTGGAGTGTTGTTTTAACAGTATGCTTAGGGTCATTGTCCTGCTGGAAGGTGAACCTCCGTCCCAGTCTCAAATCTCTGGAGGACTGAAAGAGGTTTCCCTCAATAATTTCCCTGTATTTAGTGCCATCCATCATTCCTTCAATTCTGACTAGTTTCCCAGTCCTTCCCGATTAAAAACATGGGATGGTGTTCTCAGGGGGATGAGAGGTGTTGGGTTTGCACCAGACATAGCTTTTTCCTTGATGGCCAAAACGCTCAATTTTAGTCTCATCTGACCAGAGTACATTCTTCCATGTTTGGGGAGTCTCCCATATGCCTTTTTGTCAACCACAAACATGTTTGCTTATTTTTTTCTGGCTGCTCTTCCGTAAAGCCCAGCTCTGTGGAGTGTATGGCTAAATGTGGTCCTATGGACAGATACTCCAATCTCCACTGTGAAGCTTTGCAGCTCTTTCAGGGTTATCTTTGGTCTCTTTGTTGCCTCTCTGATTAATGCCCTCCTTGCCTGGTCTGTGAGTTTTGGTGGGCGGCCCTCTCTTGGCAGGTTTGTTGTGATGCTATATTCTTTACATTTTTTATTAATGGATTTAATGGTGCTCCGTGGGATGTTCAAAGTTTGGGATATTTTTTTATAACCCAACCCTGATCTGTACTTCTCCACAACTTTGTCCCTGACCTGTTTGGAGAGCTCCTTGGTCTTCATAGTGTCACTTGCTTGGTGGTGCCCCTTGCTAAGTGGTGTTGCGGACTCTCGGGCCTTTCAGAACAGGTCATGTGACACTTAGATTGCACACAGGTGGACTTTATTTAACTAATGATGTGACTTCTGAAGGTAATTGGTTGCACCAGATCTTATTTAGGGGCTTCATAACAAAGGGGGTGAATACAGATACACGCACCACCATTCCATTTTTTATTTGTTTTTGAACTTTTTGAAACAAGTAATTTTTTTCATTTCATTTCAATTTGGACTATTTTGTGTATGTCCATTACATGAAATCCAAATAAAAATCTATTTAAATTAGAGGTTGTAATATAACAAAATAGGAAAAACAGGTGGGTGAATACTTTTGCAAGGCACTGTATATTGTATGCTAAAATAAATTTGACTAATAATGCAATTGCTCAGAAAAATAGATTTTGTTTAACAAGTAATACATTTTTTCTTCAAGAGCAAGGAGTCCAAATGATTGACACCCCTTATATAATTAAAATAGTCAAAAGTTTAGTATTTGGTCGCATATTCCACGCAATGACTGCATCAAGTTTGTGACTCTACAAACCTGTTGGATGCATTTGCAGTTTGTTTTGGTTGTGTTTCAGATTATTTTGTGCCCAATAGTAGTTCATGGTAAATAATGTTTTTTGACATTTTGGAGTCACTTTGTAAATAAGAACAGTATATGTTTCTAAACACTTTTACACTATTGTGGTGGCTATCATCAAAAATGATGAAGACATGCTAACTTCTCTTGTTAATGTTAATGGTAAATGGTGAAAAGTTTTAGAACACCTTCTCATTCAAGAATTTTTCTTTATTTGTACTATTTTCTACATTGTAGAATAATAGTGAAGACATGAAAACTATGAAATAACACGTGGAATCATGTAGTAACCAAAAGCGTGTTAAACAAATCAAAATATATTTTATATTTGGGATTCTTCAAATAGCCACCCTTTGGATTGATGACAGCTTTGCGCACTCTTGGCATTCTCTCAACCAGCTTCACCTGGAATGCTTTTGCAACAGTCTTGAAGGAGTTCCCACATATACTGAGCACTTGATGGCTGCTTTTCCTTCCGGTTTAACCTGTTGCGACGACCAAACCCGGATCCGGGATTCTATTTATAGACCTAAGCTCATTACCATAACGCAACGTTAACTATTCATGAAAATCGCAAATGAAATGAAATAAATATGCTCTCTCTCAAGCTTAGCCTTTTGTTAACAACACTGTCATCTCAGATTTTCAAAATATGCTTTTCAACCATAGGAAAACAATCATTTGTGTAACAGTAGCTAGCTAGCGTAGCATTTAGCGTTAGCATTAGCGTTAGCATTTAGCAGGCAACTATCACAAAAACAAGTAAAGCCTTCAAATAAAATAACTTACCTTTGAAGAATTTCTGATGTTTTCAATGAGGAGACTCTCAGTTAGATAGCAGATGCTCAGTTTTTCCAAAAAGATTCTTTGTGTATTAGAAATAGCTCCGTTTTGTACATCACATTTGGCTACCAAAAAAAAAAAAAAAAAAAAAAAAAAAAAATTCAGCCCTCAAAACGCGAACTTTTTTCCAAATTAACTCCATAATATCGACTGAAACATGGCAAACGTGGTTTAGAATCAATCCTCAAGGTGTTTTTCCACATATCTCTTCGATGATATATCCTTCGTGGAAGCCTGGTTTCTCCTTGCTCTCAAATGGAAAAATAATTGCACCTGGCTTTACGCTCCAATTTCGACGCAGGGACACCAGGCGGACACTTGGAAAATGTAGTCTCTTATGGTCAATCTTCCAATGATATGCCTACAAATACGTCACAATGCTGCAAACGCCTTGGGGAAACGACAGAAAGTGTAGGCTCATTCCTTGCGCAATCACAGCCATATAAGGAGACAATGGAAAACAGAGCTTCAGAGATTCTGCTCATTTCCTGGTTGACGTATCATCTTGGTTTCGCCTGTAGAATGAGTTCTGGGGCACTTACAGACAATATCTTTGCAGATTCTGAAACTTCAGAGTGTTTTCTTTCCAAAACGGTCAATAATATGCATAGTCGAGCATCTTTTCGTGACAAAATATTGCGCTTAAAACGGGAACGTTTTTTATCCAAAAATGAAATAGCGCCCCTAGAGATCCAAGAGGTTAACTCATCCCAAACCATCTCAATTTGTTTGAGGTCGGGGGCTTGTGGAGGCCAGGTCATCTGATGCAGCACTCCATAACTGGAGGTGTAACGGCTGTCCTGTTGAAAAACAAATGATAGTCCCACTAAGCCCAAACCAGATGGGATGGCGTATCGCTGCAGAATGCTGTGGTAACCATGCTGGTTAATTGTGCCTTGAATTCTAAATCAAATCACAGACATTGTCACGAGCAATGCACCCCCACACCATAACACCTCCTCCTCCATGCTTTACGGTGGGAAATACACATGCAGAGATCATCCCGTTCACCCACACCGCTTATCACAAAAACACAGCGGTTGGAACCAAAAACCCAAGCAAGTCTCTTCTTATTATTGGTGTCCTTTAGTAGTGGTTTATTTGCAGCAATTTGACCATGAAGGCCTGATTCACACAGTCTCCACTGAACAGTTGATGTTGAGATGTGTCTGTTACTTGAACTCTGTGAAGCATTTATTTGGGCTGCAATTTCTGAGGCTGGTAACTCTAATGAACGTATCTCTACAGCAGAGGTAACTCTGGATCTTCCATTTCTGTGTCGGTCCTCGTGAGAGCCAGGCACACCTGTTAATTGAAATACATTCCAGGTGACTACCTCATGGAGCTGGTTGAGAGAATGCCAAGAGTGTGCAAAGCTGTCATCAAGGCTATTTGAAGAAAATATTTGTTTAACACTTTTTTGTCTACTACATGATTGTGTTGTTTTCAAGTTTTGATGGAACTATTATTCTACAATGTATAAAATAGTAAAAATAAAGATAAACCCTTGAATGAGTAAGTGTTTTTGACCGGTAGTTTAATAGAACCCCCCCTCCCCCGGTTTAGACAGGGCTTAGACTCTTAGTGGTTAAACAAAATCTATTTCTCTGAGAAATTGTACTAGCATAAAATAATAAATACAGCTCAGTATTTGAATTATTTATTTTATAAAGTCATTATTGCTCATCTTTGTCAAGGGAACCAATTATTTTGAACAGCACTGTACAATCACTCATGACATTATTATATAGCCTAAAAAATAATACCATACTAATATACAATACAAGCGCTCTATTCTAAGTGGTTGTCATTTCAATGTGGTGAGTGCACTGTACGAAGACACCGCGACACTGTTTCCTCTTGGAGGCCTGGCCATGTCCCCGTCTCTCCCAACATTGAGTTCGCCCTTTTCCTCTAAATTGCCAATGGTAAGTATGTCTAATGGGCTCGACTTCATCTGTGGCTGTGGTCGCGCCAGCTCCGGGTCAAACTTGCTCAGATGAATCATCTAGGACGGCACTTTGCACTTATGTGACAAGCTTCAATTGGTTTCATTTCGTTTGAGTTATGTTTTTTTACCGCCACAGGTCCGAATGTGTTGTTTTTTCTCTTGGTTCAATCTACTGCACTGGCCACATTGTTTCTCTCTCCGACAAAGTTTAAGCTTAATTTCTCCAACTCCATTTCAACTCCATGGAAATATGACTTTAATGATCATTGTGGTGGCAGTGTTTCCTATATTGAAAGTCTTCCAGGTTTGTGTACAGTGTACGTTGTAGAGCAGATGTTCTATAAGGCAGGTAGCCTGGCAGTTAGAGAGGCAGACCAGCAATGAGAATGTTGATGGTTCAAGCCCCTCCCAGGTGATAGAATAATGGGAGGTGAACTTGCAGCTGGAGGGCTGCTGTTATCTGATCACAGGTACAAACCACAGCTGTTGTACTCTGATGGATGATGGTTCATTGAATGGACTTAAAATATATTGCAGTTAACTGGGATAGAATGGGTATAAAACTACAGAAAATAAAATATTGTCAAATACATCAGATAAATGGAGTAAAATGTGTTGTTTTACAGGGTCAGCAATAGAGTCACACCAGTCTGTGACTCAGGACAGACAGACAGTCCCTACAACTGTCTGTGACTCAGGACAGACAGACAGGCCCTACACCAGTCTGTGACTCAGGACAGACAGACAGGCCCTACAACTGTCTGTGACTCAGGACAGACAGACAGGCCCTACAACTGTCTGTGACTCAGGACAGACAGACAGTCCCTACAACTGTCTGTGACTCAGGATAGACAGACAGGCCCTACAACTGTCTGTGACTCAGGACAGACAGACAGGCCCTACAACTGTCTGTGACTCAGGACAGACAGACAGGCCCTACAACCGTCTGTCACTCAGGACAGACAGTCCCTACAACCATCTGTGACTCAGGACAGACAGACAGTCCCTACAACTGTCTGTGACTCAGGACAGACAGACAGGCCCTACAACCGTCTGTCACTCAGGACAGACAGTCCCTACAACCGTCTGTGACTCAGGATAGACAGGCCCTACAACCTTCTGTGACTTAGGACATGCAGACAGGCCCTACAACCATGTGTGACTTAGGACAGACATGCCCTACAGCTGTTTGTGACTCAGGAGAGATAGACAGGCCCTACAACAGTATGTGACTCAGGATAGACAGACAGGCCCTACAACCATCTGGGACTCAGGACAGATAGACAGGCCCTACAACCGTCTGTCACTCAGGACAGACAGGCCCTACAACCGTCTGTGACTCAGGACAGACTGGCCCTACAACCATCTGTGACTCATGACAGATAGACATGCCCTACAACAGTATGTGACTCAGGACAGACAGACAGCCCCTAAAACCACCTGTGACTCAGGACAGACAGGCCCTACAACTGTCTGTGACCCAGGACAGACAGTCCCAACAACCGTCTGTGACTCAGGACAGACAGTCCTTGTGACCATCTGTGACTCAGGAGATACAGACATTCCCTACAACAGTATTTGACTCAGGACAGACAGTCCCTGCAACAATCTGTGACTCAGGAAAGACAGACAGGCCCTACAACCGTCTGTGACTCAGGACAGACATTTAGGCCCTACAACCGTGTGTGACTCAGGATAGACAGGCCTTACAACCTTCTGTGACTCGGGACATACAGACAGGCCCTACAACCATGTGTGACTTAGGACAGACAGTCCCTACAACCGTCTGTGACTCAGGACAGACAGTCCCTGTGACCATCTGTGACTCAGGAGAGACAGACAGGCCCTACAACCATGTGTGACTTAGGACAGGACAGGCCCTACAACTGTTTGTGACTCAGGAGAGATAGACAGGCCCTACAACAGTATGTGACTCAGGATAGACAGACAGGCCCTACAACCATCTGGGACTCAGGACAGATAGACAGGCCCTACAACAGTATGTGACTCAGGACAGACAGTCCCTGCAACAATCTGTGACTCAGGACAGACAGACAGGCCCTACAACTGTCTGTGACTCAGGACAGACAGACAGGCCCTACAACTGTCTGTGACTCAGGAGTGACTCAGGATAGACAGACAGGCCCTACAACTGTCTGTGACTCAGGACAGACAGACAGGCCCTACAACTGTCTGTGACTCAGGACAGACAGACAGGCCCTACAACCGTCTGTCACTCAGGACAGACAGTCCCTACAACCATCTGTGACTCAGGACAGACAGACAGTCCCTACAACTGTCTGTGACTCAGGACAGACAGACAGGCCCTACAACCGTCTGTCACTCAGGACAGACAGTCCCTACAACCGTCTGTGACTCAGGATAGACAGGCCCTACAACCTTCTGTGACTTAGGACATGCAGACAGGCCCTACAACCATGTGTGACTTAGGACAGACATGCCCTACAGCTGTTTGTGACTCAGGAGAGATAGACAGGCCCTACAACAGTATGTGACTCAGGATAGACAGACAGGCCCTACAACCATCTGGGACTCAGGACAGATAGACAGGCCCTACAACCGTCTGTCACTCAGGACAGACAGGCCCTACAACCGTCTGTGACTCAGGACAGACTGGCCCTACAACCATCTGTGACTCATGACAGATAGACATGCCCTACAACAGTATGTGACTCAGGACAGACAGACAGCCCCTAAAACCACCTGTGACTCAGGACAGACAGGCCCTACAACTGTCTGTGACCCAGGACAGACAGTCCCAACAACCGTCTGTGACTCAGGACAGACAGTCCTTGTGACCATCTGTGACTCAGGAGATACAGACATTCCCTACAACAGTATTTGACTCAGGACAGACAGTCCCTGCAACAATCTGTGACTCAGGAAAGACAGACAGGCCCTACAACCGTCTGTGACTCAGGACAGACATTTAGGCCCTACAACCGTGTGTGACTCAGGATAGACATGCCTTACAACCTTCTGTGACTCGGGACATACAGACAGGCCCTACAACCATGTGTGACTTAGGACAGACAGTCCCTAAGACAGACAGGCCCTACAACCGTCTGTGACTCAGGACAGACATTTAGGCCCTACAACTGTGTGTGACTCAGGATAGACAGGCCCTACAACCTTCTGTGACTCAGGACATACAGACAGGCCCTACAACCATGTGTGACTTAGGACAGACAGGCCCTACAGCTGTTTGTGACTCAGGAGAGATAGACAGGCCCTACAACCATCTGTGACTCAGGACAGACAGTCCCTACAACCGTCTGTGACTCAGGACAGACATGCCCTACAACCGTGTGCGACTCAGGGTAGACAAACAGGCCCTACAACCGTCTCTGACTCAGGACAGATAGACAGGCCCCACAACAGTATATGACAGGACAGACAGACAGTCCCTATGACCGTCTGTGACTCAGGACATACAGACAGGCCCTACAACCATCTGTAACTCAGGACAGACAGACAGGCCCTACAACGTCTGTGACTCAGGACAGACAGACAGGCCCTACAACTGTGTGTGACTCAGGACAGATAGGCCCTACAACCTTCTGTGACTCAGCACAGATAGATAGGCCCTACAGACAGATAGATAGACAGTATGTGACTGTCAGACAGACCCTACAGCAGTAAGTGACGGAGGACAGACAGACAGGACAGGCTCTACAACAGTAAGTGATGCATGACAGACAAACAGCCCCTACAACCATCTGTGACTCAGGACAGACAGGCCCTACAACCGTCTTTGACCCAGGACAGACAGACAGGCCCTACAACCGTCTGTGACTCAGGACATACAAACAGGCCCTACAACCGTGTTTGACTCAAGACAGATAGACAGGCCCGACAACAGTAAGTGACTCAGGACAGACAGGCCCTACAACCGTGTGCGACTCAGGGTAGACAAACAGGCCCTACAACCGTCTCTGACTCAGGACAGATAGACAGGCCCTACAACCGTCTGTCACTCAGGACAGACAGTCCCTACAACCGTCTGTGACTCAGGATAGACAGGCCCTACAACCTTCTGTGACTCAGGACATGCAGACAGGCCCTACAAACATGTGTGACTTAGGACAGACATGCCCTACAGCTGTTTGTGACTCAGGAGAGATAGACAGGCCCTACAACAGTATGTGACTCAGGATAGACAGACAGGCCCTAAAACCATCTGGGACTCAGGACAGATAGACAGGCCCTACAACCGTCTGTCACTCAGGACAGACAGGCCCTACAACCGTCTGTGACTCAGGACAGACTGGCCCTACAACCATCTGTGACTCATGACAGATAGACATGCCCTACAACAGTATGTGACTCAGGACAGACAGACAGCCCCTAAAACCACCTGTGACTCAGGACAGACAGGCCCTACAACTGTCTGTGACCCAGGACAGACAGTCCCAACAACCGTCTGTGACTCAGGACAGACAGTCCTTGTGACCATCTGTGACTCAGGAGAGACAGACATTCCCTACAACAGTATTTGACTCAGGACAGACAGTCCCTGCAACAATCTGTGACTCAGGAAAGACAGACAGGCCCTACAACCGTCTGTGACTCAGGACAGACATTTAGGCCCTACAACCGTGTGTGACTCAGGATAGACAGGCCTTACAACCTTCTGTGACTCGGGACATACAGACAGGCCCTACAACCATGTGTGACTTAGGACAGACAGTCCCTACAACCGTCTGTGACTCAGGACAGACAGTCCCTGTGACCATCTGTGACTCAGGAGAGACAGACAGGCCCTACAACCATGTGTGACTTAGGACAGGACAGGCCCTACAACTGTTTGTGACTCAGGAGAGATAGACAGGCCCTACAACAGTATGTGACTCAGGATAGACAGACAGGCCCTACAACCATCTGGGACTCAGGACAGATAGACAGGCCCTACAACAGTATGTGACTCAGGACAGACAGTCCCTGCAACAATCTGTGACTCAGGAAAGACAGACAGGCCCTACAACCGTCTGTGACTCAGGACAGACATTTAGGCCCTACAACTGTGTGTGACTCAGGATAGACAGGCCCTACAACCTTCTGTGACTCAGGACATACAGACAGGCCCTACAACCATGTGTGACTTAGGACAGACAGGCCCTACAGCTGTTTGTGACTCAGGAGAGATAGACAGGCCCTACAACCATCTGTCACTCAGGACAGACAGTCCCTACAACCGTCTGTGACTCAGGACAGACAGTCCCTACAACCGTCTGTGACTCAGGACAGACATGCCCTACAACCGTGTGCGACTCAGGGTAGACAAACAGGCCCTACAACCGTCTCTGACTCAGGACAGATAGACAGGCCCCACAACAGTATATGACAGGACAGACAGACAGTCCCTATGACCGTCTGTGACTCAGGACATACAGACAGGCCCTACAACCATCTGTAACTCAGGACAGACAGACAGGCCCTACAACGTCTGTGACTCAGGACAGACAGACAGGCCCTACAACTGTGTGTGACTCAGGACAGATAGGCCCTACAACCTTCTGTGACTCAGCACAGATAGATAGGCCCTACAGACAGATAGATAGACAGTATGTGACTGTCAGACAGACCCTACAGCAGTAAGTGACGGAGGACAGACAGACAGGACAGGCTCTACAACAGTAAGTGATGCATGACAGACAAACAGCCCCTACAACCATCTGTGACTCAGGACAGACAGGCCCTACAACCGTCTTTGACCCAGGACAGACAGACAGGCCCTACAACCGTCTGTGACTCAGGACATACAAACAGGCCCTACAACCGTGTTTGACTCAAGACAGATAGACAGGCCCGACAACAGTAAGTGACTCAGGACAGACAGGCCCTACAACCGTGTGCGACTCAGGGTAGACAAACAGGCCCTACAACCGTCTCTGACTCAGGACAGATAGACAGGCCCCACAACAGTATATGACAGGACAGACAGACAGTCCCTATGACCGTCTGTGACTCAGGACATACAGACAGGCCCTACAACCATCTGTAACTCAGGACAGACAGACAGGCCCTTCAACGTCTGTGACTCAGGACAGACAGATAGGCCCTACAACCTTCTGTGACTCAGCACAGATAGATAGGCCCTACAGACAGATAGATAGACAGTATGTGACTCAGGACAGACAGACAGACCCTACAGCAGTAAGTGACTGAGGACAGACAGACAGGACAGGCTCTACAACAGTAAGTGATGCATGACAGACAAACAGCTCCTACAACCATCTGTGACTCAGGACAGACAGGCCCTACAACCGTCTTTGACTCAGGACAGACAGACAGGCCCTACAACCGTCTGTGACTCAGGACATACAAACAGGCCCTACAACCGTGTTTGACTCAAGACAGATAGACAGGCCCGACAACAGTAAGTGACTCAGGACAGACAGGCCCTACAACAGTAAGTGACTCAAGACAGACAGACAGACACTACAACAGTAAGTGACTCAGGACAGACAGGCCCTACAACAGTAAGTGACAACGGACAGACAGGCCCTACAACAGTATGTGACTCAGGACTGACAGACAGGCCCTACAACAGTATGTGACTCAGGAGAGACAGGCCCTACAACATTAAGTGACTCAGGACCGACAGACAGACAGACAGACAGACAGACAGACAGACAGACAGACAGACAGACAGACAGGCCCTACAACCGTAAGTGGCTCAGGACAGACAGACAGGCCCTACAACAGTAAGTGACTCAGGACAGACAGGCCCTACAACAGTAAGTGACTCAGGACAGACAGACAGGCCCTACAACAGTAAGTGACTCAGGACAGACAGGCCCTACAACAGTAAGTGACTCAGGACAGATAGACAGGCCCTACAACAGTAAGTGACTCAGGACAGACAGGCCCTACAACAGTAAGTGACTCAGGACAGACAGGGCCTACAACAGTAAGTGATTCAGGACAGACAGACGTCCTAAACTCTTCATGGAGAGCCTCCGTCTAGCAGACATGCGTGTTTACATGCCTACACTTACGTGTATCTGCACACATGTACAGCATAGTATAGCATAGTACACACACACACACACACACACACACACACACACACACACACACACACACACACACACACACGCACGCACACACGCAGACATGCATACACACGCAGACATGCATACACACACACACACACACACACACACACACACACACACACACACACACACACACACACACACACACACACACACACACACAGTGTTTTTAGCAATCCAAAGAGGAAATGGCGACCACAGCTGAAGGGGCTCCAGTTTCAATCCTGTTGCAGGAAATGCTCCATGAATCTTCTTCCTGCTCAGTGTATTAGTTTGTGTGTGTGTGTGTGTGCGTGTGTCTATAGTATTATGTATTTTATGTGTGTTCATGTTTGTATATGTGTTTATTTTGTGACTGTATTACATCAGCCTGCTCTCTGTTGTCCTACACTGGATGTGTCTGTGTTTCTGTGTGTGTTGGTGTCTCTGTGTAAGTGTGTGTCTATGTCACTGTCTGTGTCTGTTTGTGTGTCTCTCTGTTGATGTCTGTGTGTGTGTGTGTCTGTGTGTGTGTGTGTGTCTGTGTGTGTGTGTGTGTCTGTGTATGTCTGCGTGTGTATGCATGTCTGCGTGTGTGCGTGCGTGTGTGTGTGTGCGTGCGTGTGTGTGTGTGTGTGTATGCATGGCTGCATATTTTTTGTATTTTTTGTTGTTGAGTGAAATGTGTTGTTTTACAGGGTCAGCAAAAGAGTCACAACAGTCTGTGACTCAGGACAGACAGTTAGGCCCTATAACAGTCTGTGACTCAGAACAGACAGTTAGGCCCTACAACAGTCTGTGACTCAGGAAAGACAGTTAGGCCCTACAACAGTCTGTGACTCAGGAAAGACAGTTAGGCCCTTCACCTCCCTCTCTCCATGTCCCTCTTCACTTCCCTCTCCCTCTCTCCATGTCCCTCGTCACCTCCCTCTCCCTCTCTCCATGTCCCTCTTCACCTCCCTCTCTCCATGTCCCTCTTCCCCTCCCTCTCTCCATGTCCCTCTTCACCTCCCTCTCCCTCTCTCCATGTCCCTCTTCACCTCCCTCTCACTCTCTCCATGTCCCTCTTCACCTCCCTCTTTCCATGTCCCTCTTCACCTCCCTCTCCCTCTCTGCATGTCTCTCCGAGGTTAGAAAGGAATGTGTGCAATGCGCGAGCAGGGCGGTTGGAGGCGGTGGCGGTGGCGGCAGTTGCAGAGTGGCTTGAGCCTGACAGAGTGGAGCTGGGAATCTCTTATTACAATCAAAACCAGCCTTCCTCTGCAATCCGTTCCTCTCTCTTTCTCTCCTTCTCTGTCACTCTGTGTTATCCACACACAGCAGTCGACCATCTTGTTTTATCTCTGACTCTTCTTTATTTACATTATCTAGAGTTGATTTCCCTCTTTTTACATTTCCTTCCTTCTCTCCTCATTTACCTTCTCTCTTTCCATTCCTTCCTTCCTTCCTTCCTTCCTTCCTTCCTTCCTTCCTTCCTTCCTTCCTTCCTTCCTTCCTTCCTTCCTTCCTTCCTTCCTCCCTCCCTCTCTCCCTCCCTCCCTTCTTTCCTTCCTTCCTTCCTTGCTTCCTTCCCTCCCTCCCTCCCTCCCTCCCTCCCTCCCTCCCTCCCTTCCTTCCTTCCTTCCTTCCTTCCTTCCTTCCCTCCCTCCCTCCCTCCCTCCCTCCCTCCCTCCCTCCCTCCCTCCCTCCCTCCCTCCCTCCCTCCCTCCCTCCCTCCCCTCCCTCCCTCCCTCCCTCCCTCCCTCCCTCCTTCCTTCCTTCCTTCCTTCCTTCCCTCCCTCCCTCCCTGCAATCCGTTCCTCTCTCTTTCTCACCTTCTCTGTCACTCTGTGTTATCCACACACAGCAGTCGACCATCTTGTTTTATCTCTGACTCTTCTTTATTTACATTATCTAGAGTTGATTTTCCTCTTTTAAAATACATTTCCTTCCTTCTCTCCTTCTGATTTACCGTTCTCTCTTTAAACCCTTCCTTCCTTCCTTCCTTCCTTCCTTCCTTCCTTCCTTCCTTCCTTCCTTCCTTCCTTCCTTCCTTCCTTCCTTCCTTCCTTCCTTCCTTCCTTCCTTCCTTCCTTCCTTCTTTCTTTCTTTCTTTCTTTCTTTCTTTCTTTCCTTCCTTCCTTCCTTCTTTCCTTCCTTCCTTCCTTCCTTCCTTCCTTCCTTCCTTCCTTCCTTCCTTCCTTCCTTCTTTCATTCCCTCCCTCCCTCCCTCCCTCCCTCCCTCCCTCCCTCCCTCCCTCCCTCCCTCCCTCCCTCCCTCCTTCATGCTCTAACTCTCCCCACTTTGGTGTTGAACTGTTCCGGCAACTAAATACTGCCACCAACCGTAGCTACGGCAACAGTTGCCAGGTGCACAGGGCTAGTAAAGGATGCTGTTCCCAACACTATCCACAAGGTACATGTAGCCATTTAAACCACAAGCTGCGTGGTCAGTAAACCAGCGAGGACAGTGTTAGCTCACGTAGCTAAAGCCAGTGTGCTTGCTTTAAAGCTTAAAAGCCAATGTGTTGTGTACCTTTCATGTCACTAGCAAGACAAAATAAAACTAGACATTGACAGGGTCTGGTCTATTGGTAGTGCTGCCCCGACTACCTTTCCTCAAACAGGCGTTTCATTCCTGGGTCAGCCCTTCAACACTTTCATCTCTTCATCTGTCTCCCTCTCACAGTCTATAAATAATCATATGTGGAAGGAGTATGGAATCCCATCCTCCTTTTAATAGGCAGTGCTGCAGGGAGATATAGTTCTTCTATAGTTTAGTACTGACTGTCCACTGGGTAAGTCAAGTATAGTTTATTATAAGGCTCTACAACACTGTTCCTGAAGAGATACTGTGTGTGCAATACGGTATACATTTTAGGACCACCTTTCTTTCTTTCTTTCTTTCTTTCTTTCTTTCTTTCAACCCAACACCAACATACACTATATATACAAAAGTATGTGGACACCCCTTCAAATTAGTGGATTCGGCTATTTCAGCCATACCTGTTGCTGACAGGTGTATCAAATCGAGCACACAGTCATGCAATCTCCAATGCCCCCATGCACAAAGCAATGTAATAGAGAAATGGTTTGTCGAGATCGGTGTAGAACAATTTGACTGGTCTGCACAAAGCCCTGACCTCAACACCATCCAACACCTTGGGATGAATCGGAACGCCGACTGTGAGCCAGGCCTAATCACCCAACATCAGTGCTCAACCTCACTAATGCTCTTGTGGCTGAATGGAAGCAAGTCCCCACAGCAATGTTCCAACATCTACTGTAGTGGAAAGCCTTCCCAGAAGAGTGGAGGCTGTTATAGCAGCAAAGGGGGGACCAACTCCATATTAATGGTAATAATTTTGAAATGAGATGTTCGACAAGCAGGTGTCCACATTTTTTTGTCAAGTAGTGTTCTTGCTTCGCGTGATGTATTGTTTTCTCTATCTTCTTGCCTTTGTGCTGTTGTCTGTGCCCAATAATGTTTGGACCATGTTTTGTGCTGCTACCATGTCGTGCTGCTGCCATGTTGTGTTGCTACCATGTTGTATTGTCTTGTGTTGCTGCCATGCTATGTTGTTGTCTTAGGTCTCTCTTTATGTAGTGTTGTGGTGTCTCTCTTGTCGTGATGTGTGTTTTGTCCTATGTTTATAATAAATTTTTTATTTTTAATCCCAGCCCCCGTCCCCGCAGGAGGCCTTTTGCCTTTTGGTTGGCCGTCATTATAAATAAGAATTTGTTCTTAATTGACTTGCCTAGTTAAATAAAGATTCAATAGAACATAAAAAGTGTAGCACAAGCCACCTCTCTGAATTTAGTGACACCCACAGAATGAGTCCAGGTACTGTATGGGCAACTCCGGTCCATCTGGCATGCGGTGTGAGCTCTGTTTCCTGCTCTACCTGATTCAACTAATGGTTTAAATTAAACAGAGATCAGGTGGGTAGTGCAGGGCTGGAACAACAGCCTGCACACACTGCAGCTCTCCAGGATCCCTCCGAGTTTCCCATCCCGAGTCGTGATATTCAAAGGCTCCATTTCTGTAGCCTATCCCTTGAGAGGACTGAGTAACTCACCATACCTGTAGAGCATTGTAGAGGTGCCCGTCAGCACACCGAGGGGGGTGTGTCCATCACTAGCTTCCTGTTTCCCCATGGTGCCCTTCTCTTTAAGAAGATGCAAATTTATGCGCAAGCAAAGGCGGGTCCTGTATTTTTTGATGAAAAAGATCTATGAGAGAGGCTCGTTTCACTCTCTCTCACTCTCTCTCTCTTTCCCCTTTCTCTTTCCGCCTCCCTCCCTGCAGCTTTTTCTCTCTCTCTCTCTTGCTCTCTCTCTCTCACTCCCTTTTTCTTTTATAACGGGCCTCACTTTAATATGTATGCAAATGCACCCTCTTCCATCGCCTTAATTGTCTGCTTCAAGCAGCCCAGCCCGTGTGAAGGGTGTTTGTTTTTGTGTCGAGCTCTAGCTAACGGCCGAACCCTTTGGAGAAACCCCGGCGCTACCTTGCCACAGGGGGCCACGGTACTGGGAACAGACGCTCCGGCGGATCGAGGGGGCCACAATTCGGTTGGCTGCGATAGCCACAGAAGACTGGAGCCGAAAATCACTTGTGTGCTGATGCTACATATCTTTCAGTCGACCTTTCCTATTTCGCTTTTCTGAGTCTGGCAATTGGGCTACAGACACGCATACACCCCCCCCCCCCGCTGCTAAAACTTTCCTTGAAAGGAGAAATGTTTGGTGGTTTGTTTGTGTTTCTCTGCATTGTGGAAAAGTGTTGTATCACAAAATGGGCATGACTGTGCATATTTTAGGTAAATACTTATATTTAGCATTATATTCTGCTTTTTTGTGTCAGTATCCCGGTATCGTGTACCTGGAATTGCTTAATATGTTACTAACCCTAATGAATCCTAAAATAGATAATATATAAATCAAATAAATCATGTCAAATTAGATGTTTTTTTATTTCCATATTTATCCTTGACTTTTAAGTAAATGTGCATTGTGGTTTAAGCTAGGTCTTTCTTGAAAAAGAGATAAGAAATCTCATTGGACATAACCTTCTCCATTTAAACGTATCTACCATACAGGGTTGGCTCACTATTGACTTTGACCTTCATGCCACTTATTTTGCAGTGAATTTCAAACTCAGATTCAACCACAAAGACCATAGAGGTTTTCCAATGCCTCACAAAGAAGGGCATCTATTGGTACATACAAAATAAATAAAAAAGCAAACATTGAATATCCCTTTGAGCATGGTGAAGTTATTAATTACACTTTGGATGGTGTGTCAACACACCCAGTCACTACAAAGATAAAGGGGTCCATCCTAACTCAGTTGCCGGAGAGGAAGGAAACAGCTCAGGGATTTCACCGTGAGGCCTATGGTGACTTCAAAACAGAGTTTAATGGCTGTGATAGGAGAAAACTGAGTACTTACTCCACAATACTAACTAACCTAATTGACACAGAAAGAAGCCTGTACAGAATAATAAAAATATTCCAAAAACATGCATCCAGATTGCAACAAGGCACTAAAGTAATACTGCACAAAATGTGGCAAAGCAATTCACTTTAAAACAGTTATAGAGTTTAATGGCTGTGATAGGAGAAAACTAAACAACATTGTAGTTACTCCACAATACTATCCTAAATGACAGAGTGAAAAGAAAGAAGCCTGTACACAATACAAATATTCCAAAACATGCATCCTTTTTGCAACAAGGCAAAGCAATACACTTTCTGTCCTAAACACAAAGTGATATGTTTGCGGCAAATCCAATACAACATATTACTGAGTACCACTCTCCATATTTTTAAACATAGTGGTGGCTGCATCATGTTATGGGTATGCTTGTAATCATTAAGGACTGGGGAGTTTTTCAGGATACAAAATAAATGGAATGGTGCAGAGCACAGGAAAAATCCTAGAGGAAAATCTGGTTCAGTCGGCTTTCCACCAGACACTGGGAGATGAATTCACCTTTCAGCAGGACAATAAACTAAAACACAAGGTCAATCTACAATGGAATTGCTTACCAAAAGAAAGTGAATGTTACAGTTTTGACCAAATCTACTTGGAAATCTATGACAAGACTTGGAAATGTTGTTTTTTTTTTAGCAATGATTGACAACCAATTTAACAGTGCTTTAAGTATTTTGGAAATAATAATGGGCAAATATTGTACAATCCAGGTGTACAAAGCTCTTCGACACTTACCCAGAAAGACTCACAGCTGTAATCTCTACCAAATGTGATTCTAAAATGTCTTGACTCAGGGGTGTGAATACTTATGTAAATTAGATATTTGTGTATTTCGCTTTAAATAAATGTGCTACATTTTCAAAAAAAATATTTTATTTTTGTCATTATGGGGTACAGTGTGTAGATAGATGGGTGAGAAGCAACATCTATTTAATTATATGTTGAATAAGTCAAGGGGTATGAATAGTTTCTAAAGGCACTGCTTTATAACTGTTCATATACTGTGAAGTAGAACTACTATCAACGTATGGCATCACTCCTATTTTGGGCAGTCCACAATAAGAGCAAACACACATTTCCTCATGCATCATCTCTTCCTTTCTTCATTCCTCTATAGTGTGTTGAAGGCTCAACATCACCACCCAAAGTGACAGCCATGACTTAACGTGTAATGAGTATTTGTCCGCAGTGTGATGACAATTTGGCGGATGACATTACTTAATTAACCCTATTAAGATAATCAAATATTCACTATGACACCCGTGGTTACTGTTTCTCCAAGATTTCTCATTTTTATGACTGAACTGTGTATTTTTCAATCATCAGCATTACTTGATAAAATAAATTGATCTGTGAATTACCTAATGAGATTAGGTAACACTTTACGTTACTAAGTTTTGAAAACACTTTACATTACTGAGTGTAGGTAACACTTCACATTACAAAGCTTTGCCAACACTTTACACTACTAAGTGTAGGTAACACTTTAAGTTACTAAGTGTAGGTGACATTTTAAGATACTAAGTGTAGGTAACACTTTAAGTTACTAAGTGTAGGTAACACTAAGTTACTAAGTGTAGGTAACACTTTAAGTTCTAAGTGTAGTTAACACTAAGTTACTAAGTGTAGGTAACACTTTAAGTTACTAAGTGTAGGTAACATTTTAAGATACTAAGTGTAGGTAACACTTTACGTTACTAAGTGTAGGTAACACTTTAAGTTACTAAGTGTAGGTAACATTTTAAGATACTAAGTGTAGGTAACATTTTAAGTTCTAAGTGTAGTTAACACTAAGTTACTAAGTGTAGGTAACACTTTACGTTACTAAGTGTAGGTAACCCTTAACATTACTGAGTTTAGGTAACACTTAACATTACTGAGTTTAGGTAACACGTAACATTACTGAGTTTAGGTCACCCTTAACATTACTGAGTTTGGGTAACACTTAACATTACTGAGTTTAGGTAACACTTAACATTACTGAGTTTAGGTAACACTTAACTTTACTGAGTTTAGGTAACACTTAACATTACTGAGTTTAGGTAACACTGAGTTTAGGTAACACTTAACATTATTAACATTACTGAGTTTAGGTAACACTTAACATTAACATTAACATTACTGAGTTTAGGTAACACTTAACATTACTGAGTTTAGGTAACCCTTAACATTACATTACTGAGTTTAGTTTAGGTAACACTTAACATTACTGAGTTTAGGTAACACTTAACATTACTGAGTTTAGGTAACACTTAACATTACTGAGTTTAGGTAACCCTTAACATTACTGAGTTTAGGTAACACTTAACATTACTGAGTTTAGGTAACACTTAACATTACTGAGTTTAGGTAACACTTAACATTACTGAGTTTAGGTAACACTTAACATTACTGAGTTTAGGTAACACTTAACATTACTGAGTTTAGGTAACATTTAACTTAACATTACTGAGTTTAGGTAACACTTAAGGTAACACTTAACTTTACTGAGTTTAGGTAACATTTAACATTACTGAGTTTCGGTAACCCTTTACGTTACTGAGTTTAGGTAACACTTAACTTTACTGAGTTTAGGTAACACTTAACATTACTGAGTTTAGGTAACCCTTAACATTACTGAGTTTAGGTAACACTTAACATTACTGAGTTTAGGTAACACTTAACATTACTGAGTTTAGGTGACACTTTACGTTACTAAGTGTAGATAACCCTTTACGTTACTAAGTGTAGATAACCCTTTACGTTACTAAGTGTAGGTAACACTTTACGTTACTAAGTGTAGATAACCCTTTACGTTACTGAGTGTAGGTAACACTTTACGTTACTAAGTGTAGATAACACTTTACGTTACTAAGTGTAGATAACCCTTTACGTTACTAAGTGTAGGTAATTATTAACTTTACCAAGTTTAGGTTACACTTAACATTACTGAGTTCAGGTAACCCTTTACGTTAATTAACAGGTTTAGGTAACCCTTAACATTACTGAGTTTAGGTAACACTTAACATTACTGAGTTTAGGTAACACTTAACATTACTGAGTTTAGGTAACCCCTAACATTACTGAGTTTAGGTAACCCTTAACATTACTGAGTTTAGGTAACACTTAACATTACTGAGTTTAGGTAACACTTAACATTACTGAGTTTAGGTAACACTTAACATTACTGAGTTTAGGTAACACTTAACATTACTGCGTTTAGGTAACACTTAACATTACTGAGTTTAGGTAACCCTTAACATTACTGAGTTTAGGTAACCCTTAACATTACTGAGTAACACCTTAACATTACTGAGTTTAGGTAACACTTAACATTACTGAGTTTAGGTAACACTTAACATTACATTACTGAGTTTAGGTAACACTTAACATTACTGAGTTTAGGTAACACTTAAGTTTAGGTAACATTACTGAGTTTAGGTAACACTTAACATTACTGAGTTTAGGTAACACTTAACATTACTGAGTTTAGGTAACACTTAACATTACTGAGTTTAGGTAACACTTAACATTACTGAGTTTAGGTAACACTTAACATTACTGAGTTTAGGTAACATTTAACATTACTGAGTTTAGGTAACACTTAACATTACTGAGTTTAGGTAACATTTAACATTACTGAGTTTCGGTAACCCTTAACATTACTGAGTTTAGGTAACACTTAACTTTACTGAGTTTAGGTAACATTTAACATTACTGAGTTTCGGTAACCCTTTACGTTACTGAGTTTAGGTAACACTTAACTTTACTGAGTTTAGGTAACACTTAACATTACTGAGTTTAGGTAACACTTAACATTACTGAGTTTCGGTAACCCTTAACATTACTGAGTTTAGGTAACACTTAACTTTACTGAGTTTAGGTAACATTTAACATTACTGAGTTTCGGTAACACTTAACATTACTGAGTTTAGGTAACACTTAACATTACTGAGTTTAGGTAACATTTAACATTACTGAGTTTAGGTAACACTTAACTTTACTGAGTTTAGGTAACATTTAACATTACTGAGTTTCGGTAACCCTTTACGTTACCAAGTTGAGGTGACACTTTACTTAAACCCTGCATCATAAGGGCTGCATACCTTTGTTATAACAATCTTCTAACAGATGTCATAAACAGTGAAGTCTATTGTCAGCTTATTACAACTGCCAACTTGGTTATGACACAGACCATGTTAAGATAGACGTAGAGATATTACTAAATTACTAATTCTAACATGTTCCAATATATAATATTTTCTGATGAGTTCTATTATGTACTGCTATGGTCTAGGTCAGCCAGTTGGCTTGGCTCAAACCTAGCCATCTGTGTTCTTAGCTAAATAATGGTGTGTGTCATGATAGTGTGAGGTCAGTTGCCAAAAGGTGACCACAGCTGACATGACTGTTGAAGACATCTGTTAAGACATTGTTATGTAGACACTTATGACCGAGAGTTCCCTCATGGTTATCCTGATTACACTTATAAGCATTCATAGAAGCTTATGGCAGGATAATTATGCTCCTTCTCTATAACAGCACATACAAAACTTTCCAATAACGCATTCATGATACATTACACACGGGTGGTTTCATATGTTATTTTTCACCTAATTATAATAGATGACATTGTCAGAACTTACTAGAGACATTTCAGAATAAAAGTTAGATGTTTTCAAGAGTGACCTAATATCTTCCAATGACAAGTATTACATCTAGTCTAGACAGATGACCGACACTTCTCAAGGGTCAATTGAAAAGGATGGAGAGAGAGAGAGACAGACGGACAGACAGACAAACCGAGAGAGAAATCATCTGAGTATGATGGGGTGAAGGAGAGAGGTGTGGAAAGATCAAAAGGGCCCTGTTGTGGTTTGACAGCAGCTGTTTTCCTCACTATCAGAGTGGGGTAGCTTGTGAGACCCCCCTCTCTTCTCCACTCTCTGAAATAAGTGTTAACACATTCTTCAATTTCTTTGTCGTGTAAAGGTTTTTCTCTGGGGATCATGGGAATTCCCCACACGTCCAAAACACACCCATTCACAGGCACACACAGGCACACACACACACACACACACACACACACACACACACACACACACACACACACACACACACACACACACACACACACACACACACACACACACACACACACACACACAAACACACACACAGTAGGAAAACATGTACACACACACCTCTACCCCTGTGAGTGCACAGCTCCTCAAGTTTATGGTGCCAGGGAAATGTGCAGTGTATGGTGGTATCCACCAACATCACACCAACATATCTGCTTGTCCACAAGCCTGATTTACTTGTACACTGAGTGTACAAAACATTAGGTACATCTGCTCTTTCCATGACTGATAATAGACTGACCAGGTTAAATCCACTTGAGACATGGCTTGTGTATGTGTGCCATTCAGAGGGTGAATGGGCATGACAAAAGATTTAAGTGCCTTTGAACAGGGTATGGTAGTAGGTGCCAGGCACACCGGTTTGAGTGTGTCAAGAACTGTAACGCTGCTGGGATTTTCATGCTCAACAGTTCCCTGTGTGTATCAATTATGGTCCACCAGCCAAAGGACATCCAGCCAACTTGACACAACAGTGGGAAGCATTGGAGTCAACATGGGCCAGCATCCCTGTGGAGCGCTTCGACACCTTGTAGAGTCCATGCCCTGATGAATTAACGCTGTTTTATGGGCAAAGGGGAGGCGCGCAACTCATTATTAGGACGGAGTTCAACTCATTATTAGGAAGGAGTTCAACTCATTATTAGGAAGGAGTTCAACTCATTATTAGGAAGGAGTTCAACTCATTATTAGGAAGGAGTTCAACTCATTATTAGGACGGAGTTCAACTCATTATTAGGAAGGAGTTCAACTCATTATTAGGAAGGAGTTCAACTCATTATTAGGAAGGAGTTCAACTCATTATTAGGAAGGAGTTCAACTCATTATTAGGAAGGAGTTCAACTCATTATTAGGAAGGAGTTCATAAGGTTTTGAACACTTAGTGTATATATTTATTCTTGGTAATTCAATGTTCATGTTCAATGTTGGTAATATGTTCATAGTTAAATAAAAACTGTGCAATATTGGGTAGTTTGGGTAGTACTTAGACAATCTATTTCAAATGTATTTCAAAAGAGACATTTTGACATCCAAAATCAGAAGTGATAATAACATTGAAAAGGTTTAAGTTCAACACCCAATGTGTCATGAACCATTCATATCAGTTGTTATGAATGCCTGTGCGTGTCCCTTTATAATAAAGTGCCGTCACATTTCCACAGGTTTACAGAATCTTTTCAGATTGTGCCAAAAATGAAAAGGTGTTCTTAGTGAATAGATGAAGACAGCCTTGAGTTTATTCAGCTCCCCAGATGAACGCTTTCTTACTTGTTTGGGTGGATAACCGATTCAACCGCATTGGTATAAAAAGGCTGTTGAATCATTGGCCACCGCAGTGATGCGTTACAGCTTTTTGATTTTAATTCAAAGAGTCTTTGCTTTTTTGTGACAGTTTGAATCAAAATTCACTTGAATCTACCTTGAATCCAAGGTTTGCCGAGACTAACAGTGATGCGTGACCAGCTAGATCGTGAATCTCACAGTGTTTCCTGTATACTGCATCTATGCTACAGGTGCTAAGGATTTCTTCACAGAAAAAAAAAACTGCTCAATTGATGGAAATGCTTGATATAGATATTTCATGTATTTATTTGAGGATATCCAAGGTCGCTTAATTGTGTGTGTCAATGACACACAAATGACACTGATCCTAACAAAAAGTATTGTGTCTCTCTGTGTGTCACACTCTGGCCATAGAGAGGCTTTTATTCTCTATTTTGGTTAGGCCAGGGTGTGACTAGGGTGGGCATTCTAGTTTCTTTATTTCTATGTTTTCTGTTTCTATGTTTTGGCCGGGTATGGTTCTCAATCAGGGACAGCTGTCTATGATCCATGGCAAGAAGCCTCCAGTGATGGTCCATGGCATGAAGCCTCCAGTGGTGATCCATGGCACGAAGCCTCCAGTGGTGATCCATGGCACGAAGCCTCCAGTGGTGATCCATGGCACGAAGCCTCCAGTATTGATCTGCGGTCCAGAGCCTCCAGCGACGGCCTCCAGTCCGGAGCCTCCAACGACGGTCTCCAGTCCGGAGCCTCCAGCGACGGTCCCCAGTCCGGCACCTCCAGCGACGGTCCCCTGTCCAGAGTCGCCAGCGAGGGTCCCCAGTCCGGGGCCTGCAACGAGGGTCCCCAGTCCGGGTCCTGCAGCCAGGTTCCCCAGTCCAGAGGCGCCACCAAAGTGGGGGGAGCCAGAGGTGGAGCGGGGTCACACCGAAGTAGATGCCAACCCGGACCCTCCCCTATAGAGTCAGGTTTTGCGGCCGGAGTCCGCACATTGGGGGGGCTGGGGGGGGGGGGGGGGGGGTACTGTCACGCCCTGGCCATAGAGAGGCTTTTATTCTCTATTTTGGTTAGACCAGGGTGTGACTAGGGTGGGTATTCTAGATTCTTTATTTCTATGTTTTCTGTTTCTATGTTTTTGGCCGGGTATGGTTCTCAATCAGGGACAGCTGTCTATCGTTGTCTCTGATTGGGAATCATACTTAGGCAGCCTGTTTTGCCACCTTAGTTGTGGGTAGTTGACGCTGTTAGTGGCCTGTATAGCCCTAGTAAGCTTCACGTTTGTTTTTGTTGTTTCTTGTTTTTGTTGGTGACACTGTGTGGATACCTCTATTGGCTGACTGTAATGCAGTATGCAACAAGAGCTCAACTGCCTTGTTCAACACATTCTACTGTGTTAAAAAATGAATGATGCTACAAGCTTGGCACACCTGTATTTGGGGAGTTTCTCCCATTCTTCTCTGTTGATCCAATCAAGCTCTGTCAGGTTGGATGGTGAGCGTTGCTGCACAGCTATTTTCAGGTCTCTCCAGAGATTTTCGATAGGGTTCAAGTCCGGCATCAGGCTGGACCACTCAAGGACATTCAGAGACTTGCGTTGTCTTGGCTGTGTGCTCAGGGTCGTTGTCCTTGTTGGAAGGTGAACCGTCGCCTGAGTCTGAGGTCCTGAGTGCTCAGGAACAGATTTTCATCAAGGATCTCTCTGTACTTTGCTCCGTTCATCTTTGCCTCGATGCTGACTAGTCTCCCAGTCCCTACGGTGGTGCCAGGTTTCCTCCAGATGTGACGCTTGGCATTCAGGCCAAAGAGTTCAATCTTGGTTTCATCAGACCAGATGATCTTGTTTCTCATGGTCTGAGAGTCTTTAGGTGCCTTTTGGCAAACTCCAAGTGGGCTGTCATGTGCCTTTTACTGAGGAGTGGCTTCCGTTTGGCCACTCTACCATAAAGGCCTGATTGGTGGAGTGCCGCAGAGATGGTTGTCCTTCTGGAAGTTTGTAGAAACATCTCAATGGAAACAGGTTGGACCAGAACTAAATTTTGAGTCTCATAGCAAAGGTTCTGAATACTTATGTAAATGAGGTATTTCTGTTTTTATTATTTTTAATACATTTTGTGACGGCCCTGAATTTTTCTGAACTGTCTCAGTGCTTCTCCTTCCAATAGGGTGCTTTCCCTTTAATTCCCAATTAAAAAGCTGTGTGTTTTGTAGCCTAATAGAGTTTACCCAGGATCGGATGCATTCTTTGCGTCCGTGGACTACACCTCTGTTCTTCGTGGCCTTTCTCCGCTAGAGATCTGTTGGCAGATTGGATTGTCTGACTGACCGACTGACTACAACCTTTTTGTTGACGGTATTTCACTTGTTTTGATGTGAGGATTTATGTAGTTAGTTGTAGTTGAGGACTTAGTAAGAGTTGATACACTTTATAGTTGTGTGGTAAAATAATTGTTATATTGATTGTATGATTTAATACTGGGTTTATGCTACACTTGTATGAACGGACAAACATTGCGTGACTTAAGGTCACTTGAGTTCCCTGAACTTCTTTACCGGGCTGGACTCTTTTTAGGCCTGAGGTACAGGACATTTCTGGAGGAACCAGAACTCATTGTGTTATATTATTATATATGTGTGTAATCATTTATGTTGGTAATACAACCCACGCAAAATAATTGTTTTTTTTTAAAGTTCTTTCCAATGTTTTAAGGGTTAATGAAAAGTGTATTTCCATCCTGACTTTTACATAAGTCCTTTGTATTGGTGTAGACTTGACGGACCAGATGGGACTCATTCCCTCCCAAACCAAAAGGAGAAACCAATGTTTTCTCTGGTAGGCACAACCTACCTGGCACCCCTATAAATAATAACCTCAAGTCAACAACGTTACATAAAAAATGGCACCCCAGATGGAACCGCTCAACATTGAGAACTAACCAAAGCAAATCTTTTGTGTGGAAATAAAACAATGGATTCACCCCAAGAAAATGTGCTCATCCACACCCTACCTGTCAATGGGAATACACAGGGCCATTCTGACCATCAAGCTGACAATACAAATCATATTGTGAATGGAAATAATGGAGTTGATTTGGTCCAGAGCCCTGGGATCTGAATGCTCGGTCTGGACCACAGGCCACAGGAGGTCTAACCAGTTACTCACTTATTGACATGGATCTGTGTGGAAGTACTGAGCTAGCCCTCCCTCTGACACCCAACCTTCCTCCATTGTCTGGTTTATCTCCAGAGGTTGGGGTCTTACAACTTCAAGGTGACATCCTTGATATTCGTCGGACTCAACAACATCTCCAAACTCTAATCCATCATAAATTCAAATGTCTGAATGAAGAGCAACAACAGTGCCATGGAATTCAGAAACTCACTGAGCACTCTAACCCACATGCTGACAGAGCTCAGTGAGAGTGGAAGACGGGAAATTACTGGTGCCATGGACAGGCAGTTTGACTACCAACGTAACCAACTCACTGCCACTCTCCAATGGCGCCTGCAACATCACCACACTGAGGTCTTCAAGGATGTTAATTCTGTTTTTTCTCCCATGGTTAACACTGTAGACCACTTGCAGACAGAACTCTCTAGTTGTGTTAAATGTTGGATGACGTGTCTGTGGACATGGCCTCCATTAGGCACAACTCCTTGCACAGAGTTTCTCTGGTGACCACTGAGGGCCAAGATGGCACCTCTGAACAGCCAAGACAAGGCCATGCTGCAGCCACCCCTTGCAGGATGCAATCCACCATGCATCCTGGTTTTCATTTTCATGGTTCGATAATTCGATAATAATTTGTTCATGGTGATATGAGTAGTTGTCATGTGAGGGCGATGCCAATTAAATTGCAATTTCCCACCTTTGGGGAAAAGGATGACAGTCCTGATCCGCTAACTTTGAGGCCAAGTTTTCCTCTGCATTTCTGTCTGAGGACTACACAGATGAGTTGGCAGACAGAGTCAGAAATTGAGTGCAAAGCGAGAAAGAGAGTATCCGTGACTTTGCATACGCTTACCACTCCCTGTGCAGAAGGTGGAAACCTGGCATTGAGGAGGAAGAGGTCATTAAATTGATCTTGAAGAACATCAACCCTCTACTAGCCTCAGAGAAAGAGTTACCACTGTCGATGGACTGGTTCGCTTGGGACAGCAGTTTGAGAAGGACAGAGAATGCCAACCGCAATATGAACAGAGAAAGAAACAGACACCCAAACAGTTACCCAAGACAGACCATCAACAATAGCCAGAGTCTCCAGCCAAGACCCCTCCCATGTTCTGTTGGAGATGAAGCCAAAAGGGACATTCTTCAGCCACATGTCCAAGACCGTATCAAGTAAACCTTTCCAGAAACCACAAATCACAACAGGCCAACACACCTAACTCTCTTCGCAGGAATGACCATCCTACTCTGGGTGCTTTAACCAGAGATGAAACCCCAAGAGTCACTGCCTACGCCCCCCTGTCGACATCCCCTTTTCGGTTAATACCACACCAACTGGTGTTACCCCTGTCCATAGGCCCATGGACAGGAAAAGCCATCCTGGACACCGGGTCATCCTACACACTGCTCAATGAGAAACTGTGGAAGGAGGTTAAAGGTCCACAATACAACTTGAAGCCGTGGACAGAAGGTCCACTCTATCTGGCTGATGGTGAGGCTAGACGACCACTTGGATGGAGTGAGGTAGAGTTCCGCCTGTGTAACCGCTCCTATATGATTCCTTATGTTATCCTACAAACCAAGAACCTTGCTTTTCCTGTTGTGTTGGGAATCGATTTCATGTACTTCAGTGGTGTCCAGATTGATATCGCACACAATTGCTACTGGTTTCCATACAATCCGAGCAAGAATAATTTATTCCAATCAGTAGCTACAAAGTTACATGATTGGGGTTCAAATGTGGCAGTCTTCTCTGCCGTTGCTCCGGTACCACTAACCCTTGATAATCCTTCTGACGATCTCCTTTTACAGGCTGTGAGAAGAGCTCAGCTGGAACAGCCAGAGGAGTTGAGGCTGTTGGAACAGCTGCAGAATAATGCTGATGTATGTACTTCAAAGCTAGGACGCACCGGGCTCCTGAAACACAAAATATTCCTTACACAGGAAATGCCGATCAAGCAAAAGCCATATCGTTTGTCCTCAGCTAATCATCCAAAAGGGACTCATTAATGATATGTTAACACAAGATATAATAGAACGTTCCTCCTCTCCCTGGGCTGCTCCTGTTATCCTCATCCCAAAAAAGACCGGTGGTCTTAGATTTTGTGTGGACTATAGTAAGACCAACAATGTTTCCCAGACTGATGCCTATCCACCTTCCCACCATCCACGAGATCCTGGAGTCATTGTCTGGCGCTGTTGTGTTCACTACCCTTGACCTCAATAATGGCTATTGGCAGGTTGAGCTGGACCAGGAAAGCAAGGACAAGACTGCTTTTGTCTGTGCTGAGGGCTTGTTTTTCTTTAAGGTGATGCCTTTTGGATTAAAGAATGCACCTGCCACTTTCCAAAGACTCATGGAGATTGTGTTAGGTGAGCTCAAAGGGAAGATCTGTTCTGTCTACCTGGACGATATAATTATCTACTCTCAGAACAGAGAACAACACTTTCAAGATCTTCAAGCAGTGTTGGACAAGCTAAGAGAAGCTGGTCTGACCTTGAATATGAAGAAGAGCAACTTCTGCCAAACGTCCCTGAAGTTCCTTGGCCATATTGTGTCTTTTGACGGCATTCATGTGGATCCTGTAAAGACTTCCCTGTGCCAACCACACTCAACGCCCTTCAACGGTTCCTTGGGATGGCTGGATGGTACCATCGGTTTGTGTCGAACTTCTCCCAGGTGGCAGAACCCCTCAACGCGTTGAAGCGAAAAGGAGTGAAATTCCTATGGACGGCAGAGTGCCAGACCTCCTTTGAAACGACACCTCGTCACACCTCCCATTTTAGGTCATCCCAACTTTGATTGCCCTTTTGTTGTTTACACTGATGCAAGTGTTGGATGTTGGACTTGGTGCTGTCCTAGTCCAACAGAGTGGACTTGGTACTGAAGAAGTGCTAGCGTTCGCCAGTCGGACATTGAATGGAGCAGAACGGAACTACTCCACAACCGAGCAAGAGTGCCTTGCAGTTGTCTGGGCTTTGGAAAAGTGGAGGTACTACTTGGAGGGAAGACACTTCACTGTGGTCACTGTCCATTCCTCCCTTGTGTGGGTGTTCAAGACCAACAAACCAAGCACCAGACTCATCAGATGGGCTCTACGGTTGCAAGAGTTCACCTTTGCAGTAGAAAACAGGAAAGGAAAATACAACACTGTTCCAGATGCCTTATCCAGAGCTCCTGCTGTTGGTAATGGTGGCCCTCATCTTACATGTACTACTGTCCTATCAAGCAGTCGAGACTCACCCAAAACTGACTTTCCCATCTCTGATGAGGCCATTTGGAAAGCCCAATAGGATGATCCAGATGTACAGGCTTTGTACCAGACTATCCTGGAAGATGGAGAAAAGATGGTCAATCCTACCACAAAGCTGACCATCATTGAAGACAAAGTCTACCGTGTTGTACAACTACCTCACAGAACCCTCTACCAAATGTACATACCTGAAACTCTACGCCTTCAACTGCTGCAACCTTTCCATGAAGACCCATTAGCTGGTCATTTGGGCAGGTTCAAAACCTACAAGCGGTTGCAAGCATTACTGTACTGGCCACATCTGAGCATGGATGTGAAGTCACACATCCGGAACTGTCAGGTTTGTCAAATGTACAAACCAGAAGGTAGAAAGCCTACTGGCAAGTTGCAGCAAACGGTGGTTACCCGACCTTGGGAAATGTTAGGAGTGGATTTGATGGGTCCATTTCCTAGAAGCTCCAATCAGAATGTGTACATGCTTCTTCTTTTTACTATTACTATTCTAAGTGGGTGGAGCTCTTTTCCCTGCATCAGGCCACAGCAAGGACCGTCTCTAACATCCTTACGAAAGAGATCCTGACTCACTAGGGAGTGCCTGATTACATCCTGTCTGATCGAGGTTCCCAATTTGTCTCTGATCTCTTTGAGGAGACCTGCCAAAGATGGAACCTGAGACAGTAGTTGACCACGGCCTATCACCCACAGACCAACCTCACTGATAGAGTAAATCTAACCTGAAGACAATGATTGCTTCCTATGTAGGGACCCAGCACAAACACTGGGACAAGCACCCTCACGAGTTTCGATTTGCCCTGAATTCTGCTGTGCAAGAGTCCACTGGAGTCACACCTGCAGAGCTGAACCTAAGTCGTCCCCTCCGAGGACCCTTGGATATGGGGCTACAGCCCCAGCAGCTTACTCCGGACTCTGCATGCTATGACCAGGTAGTCCATCTCCACGACTTGAGCGCTTGTCTCAAAGAACATGATCCAGGCTCGACTCAAGCAGAAGAGAAATTATGATAAGAACAGACGAGACATGCAGTTCCAGCTTCGTGATCGGGTGTGGCTTCGCTCTCATCCTTACTCAAAAGCTGAACAATTCTTCTTGGCCAAGCTCGCTCCTAAATGGCAAGGACCATATAGGATTGTGGAGCAGATGGGCCCTCTGAACTACTGAGTGGTGAAAGAGGACACAGGTGAAGATATGCGCGTTGTCCATGTCTCACGCCTTAAGGCCTGTTGCCCCTCGGCTGAGGAATTGGAGGCGATTGAGGGCCACAAGGTCCTGGATATCTTTGAAGAGGAAAGTGGGGGGACTTTTCTCGGATTCCCAGACCCAGAAGTCTCACACCTTAAGGCCTGTGACCCCTCAGCTGAGGCGCATGAGCAGCAAAAAGTAATTAATGTTTTTGTAGAGGAAAGTGATGAGACCTTTCGCGGTTTCCCCGACCAAGATGTGCCTTCCAGTGCAATGGTTGGCTTTTTCCAGGGGAGGGGGTGTGTGACGGCCCTGAATTTTTCTGAACCTTCTCAGTGCTTCTCCTTCCAATAGGGCGCTTTCCCTTTAATTCCCAATTAAATAGCCAGCATCAGCTGCGCAAAAGTGGGGTTGTGATGGAGACATGAATGAGGATGTGTTCAACCCTCAGTTCCGAAACTTCTGTATTACGTTTGTTTTGTTGCCTTTAAACGTGTGTTTACCCAGGATCGGATCCATTCTTTGCGTCCATGGACTACACCTCTGTTCTTCGTGGCCTTTCTCCGCAAGAGATCTGTTGGCAGATTGGATTGTCTGACTGACCGACTGACTACAACCTTTTTGTATACGGTATTTCATTTGTTTTGATGTGAAGATTTATGTAGTTAGTTGTAGTTGAGGACTTAGTAAGAGTTGATACGCTTTATAGTTGTGTGGTAAAATAATTGTTATATTGATTGTATGATTTGATACTGGGTGTACGCTACACTTGTATGAACGGACAAACATTGCATGACTAAGGACACTTGGAGTCCCTGAACTTCTTTACCGGGCTGGACTCTTTTTAGGCCCGAGGTACAGGACATTTCTGGAGGAACCAGAACTCATTGTGTTAAATGATTACACACACATATAATAATATACTGTATGTTGGTAATACAACCCACGCAAAAGAATACAGTTGATTTTGAAGTTCTTTACAATGTTTTAAGTGTTTATGAAAAGTGTATTTCCATCCTGACTTTTACATAAGTCCTTTGTATTGGTGTAGACTTGACGGACCAGATGGGACTCATTCCCTCCCAAACCAAAAGAAGAAACCAATGTTTTCTCTGGTAGGCACAACCTACCTGGCACCCCTATAAATAATAACCTCAAGTCAAAACCGTTACAATTTGCAACATTTTCCTAAAAACCTGTTTTCACTTTGTCATTATGAGGTATTGTGTGTAGATTGCTGAGGATTTGTATTTCTTTAATGCATTTTAGAATAAGGCTGTAACGCGGCAGGTAGCCTAGTGGTTAGAGCGTTGGGTCAGTAACCTAAACGTTGCTGGATCGAATCCCTGAGCTGACAAGGTAAAAATAGGCAAGGCAGTTATCCCACTGTTTCCCGGGCGTTGAAGACGTGGGCTGATGATTATGGCAACCACCCACACCTCTCTGATTCAGAGGGGTTGGGTTAAATGCGGAAGACACATTTCAGCTGAATGCATCCAGTTGTACCATTGACTAGGTATCCCCCTTTTAACAAAATGTGGAAAAAGTTGAGGGGTCTGAATACTTTCCGAAAGCACTGTATATATTATGCTAAGTTAAAACAGTATGAACACTGAACATCTACCCCAAAATCACCACTGAACATTATGCCAATGAATGGTGTATCCGCTCTTTCTCAAAATCATTTGTGTTTCTCGAGTTCCAATGTTTCTCACTCTGCACTTCTTCTCCTTGGCTATGCTCTCTCTCGCCGTCTCTCTCTGTCTCTCTCTCTTTCCCTGTCAGACGACTGCCAAAGGATTCCGGGAACGAAGGGAACATCAACCCCCCCCACAAAAAAAAATCCATGAAAAAAACCTCTCAAGGGTGGAGGTTGTTTCCTTGGCAACGCGTCGTTGATTGGCTGTGGTTGGAAAGGGGCTTTCAGTTCTGTGTATGTACGTGGTGATTAATGAACCATTGATGTTCTTCGAGCAGTGTGCTGTGTCGAAAGAGCACTGAGAAAAAGTCAGCCGGTTGCTGCATTTAGTAACCTACCCCAAATGTGCTTTCTTTACATATTTTCAGAGTAAACTATTTCTATGTTAGAAGTTTAGCCATGAAACTGTGGGATGTATATTTATTTATTTTCCTCTAAAAAGTGATTATTTATATTTGACCTCCGTTAGTTCTGAAACAATCAGTGAGGGTGCGAACGAATGTTCCTCCAACAAATGTGAATGGAGCAAAACCGTTCATCACGTTCTTTATGGTGTGTAGCACACTATGTAAGCCTTAATGCATTTAGCTGTAGTCTACATATCATTATGGACGGTATTCAATACATTTCAGATAGTGGTTTTCCAGATAGCACTATTGAAAGTGTGTTTGATTTGCAATGCAGCTTGTCCCGGATGGAGCGATTTGGCACTGGAAATGTTCCTTTTAGTTTTGCGAACTGGATTACTTCTCAGCCAGGCCAGCCATCAGAGGTCATGCCATTGGGACTGACAGTTCCTAATTAAAGTGTCAACTCACTCCACCTGGGACACACTGCTGTGCAAATAAAACACACCTATTAAAGTACAATTCTCAAATTGCTTGAATACTGGCGATGTTGTTATTGACAATAGGTTCCATGTACTGCACCACTTTTCTAGTGACCATCTAATACAGGTCAAGCCACTTTAACCTTTGACCTTGAGATTACATATACAGGAAACTGCCAAAATAAAGGAAACACTTGAGTAAATGAGGGATGCAAAGTATATTTGTGTGTGTGTGTGTGTGTCTCAGTCACTAGATCTTAACTTATAGGAGATTCTGGAGTGACGTCTGAGAGAGAGTTTTCCACCACCATCAACAAAACACCAAATTATGGAATTTCTCTTAGAAGAATTGTGTCACATCCCTCCAATAAAGTTCCAGACACTTGTAGAATCTATGCCACAGTGCATTGAAGCTGTTCTGGCAGCTCGTGGTCCAACACCCTATTAAGACACTTTATGCTGGTGTTTTCTTTATTTTGTCAGTTATCTGTATAGGTTTGAGGGTCATAACAGTGGGATTTGTAAGGATACTGCTATTATGTATAGAACATTGTGAAAGCCCATTTATACATATGCAATGATCGCATGCAATTTACACACTATCAAACAGTCCCCACACACATAAACACACTTGTACACATGACTATATACACTGAGTGTACAAAACATGCTCTTTCCGTAACAGACTGACCAGGTGAATCCAGGTGAAATATATGGTCCTTTATTGATGTCACATATTAAATCCACTTCAATCCGTATTGATGAAGGGGAGGATTTTCAAGCCTTGAAATAATTGAGACATGGATTGTGTATGTGTGCCATTCAGAGGGTGAATGGGCAAGACAAACTATTTAAGTGTTTGAACTGGGTATGGTAGTTGGTGCAAGGCACACCGGTTTGAGTGTGTTAAGAACTAAAATGTTGCTGTGTTTTTCACACTCGACAGTTTCCCTGTGTGTATCAAGAATGGTCCACCACCCAAAGGACATCCAGCCAACTTGACACAACTGTAGGAAGCATTGGAGTCAACATGGGCCAGCATCCCTGTGGAACGCTTTCTACACCTTGTAGAGTCCATGCCCTGATGAATTGAGGCTGTTCTGAGAGCAAAAGAGGGTGCAACTCAATACTACGAAGATGTTCTTAATGTTTCATACACTCAGTGTATACACTTTTACACACACACAAACACACACACACACAGGCCTGCTACGAGGGTCCTCAGTCCGGGGCCCGCTATGAGGGTCCCCAGTCCGGGGTCGGCGGCGAGGGTCCCCGCACTAAAGTGGGCCAAGACAGAGGTGAAGCGGGGTCTACGTCCTGCGCCAGAGCCGCCACGGCGGAGAAATGCCCACCCAGACCCTCCCCTATAGGTTCAGGTTTTGCGGCCGGAGTCCGCACCTTTGGGGGGGGGGGGGGGGGTACTGTCACGCCCTGACCTTAGAGAGCATTTTATGTCTCTATTTTGGTTTGGTCAGGGTGTGATTTGGGTGGGCATTCTATGTTAATTTGTCTATGTTTTGTATTTCTTTGTTTTGGCCGGGTATGGATCTCAATCAGGGACAGCTGTCTATCGTTGTCTCTGATTGGGAACCATACTTAGGTAGCTTTTTCCCACCTGTGTTTTTTGGGTAGTTATTTTCTGTTTAGTGTTCTGCACCTGACAGGACTGTTTCGGTTTCATTTCGCACTTTGTTATTTTGTTCTAGTGTTCAGTTTTAAATAAAATCATGAACACTTACCACGCTGAGCTTTGGTCCGATCCTTCATGCAACGACAACCGTTACAGCCTATGCCTTCACTATGGTGAACCACTAAAAACAATACAGAAATACACTACAGAAAAAGAAGGAACAGTACGTCAGAAATCTGCTCAATGTAACTGAAGAATCCATAGACTCTAACCACTTCTGGGAGAAAAAAGAAAACACTAAACAAACAATAGACGAAGAGTTATCTATCCAAAACAGAGATGTATGGGTAAACTACTTCTGCAATATTTTTGGCCCTAGAACAAACAACAAAAACATATACGTGATCAAATACAAATCTTAGACTACACTACGGAAAAGAAGGAACAGAAATCAGCTCAATGTAAATTAAGAATCCATAGAATCTAAACAATTCTGGGACAATTGGAAAACTCTAAACAAACAACAACATGAAGCGTTATCTATCCAAAATGGAGATGTATGGATAAACCCCTTCTTCAATCTTTTTGGCACTATAACAAAGAACAAATAGCAAAAACATATACATGATCAAATTAAAATCTTAGAATCAACTACCAAAGACTACCAGAACCCACTGGATTCTCCAAATAAAATGAATGAACTACAGGACAAAATACAAACCCTCCAACCCAAAAAGGCTTGTGGTGTTGATGGTATCCTCAATAAAATGATCAAATATACAGACCACAAATTCCAATTGGCTATAAACTCGTTAACATCATCCTTGGCTCTGGAACCAAGGACTGATCATCCCAATCCACAAAAGAGGAGATAGATTTCACCCCAATAACAACCGTGGGATATGTGTCAACAGCAACCTTGGGAAAATCCTCTGCATTATCATTAACAGCAGACTCATACATTTCCTCAGTGAAAACAATGTGCTGAGCAAATGTCAAATTGGCTTTTTATCAAATTACCATACGACAGACCACGCATTCACCCTGCACACCCTAATTGACAAACAAACAAACCAAAACAAAGGCAAAGTCTTCTCATGCTTTGTTGATTTCAGAAAAGCTTTAGACTCATTTGGCATGAGGGTCTGCTAGAAACATTGATGGATAGTGGTGTTTGGGGAAAAACGCACAATGTTATAAAATCCATGTACACAAACAAGTGTGTGGTTAAAATTGCCAAAAAACACATTTCTTTCCACAGGGCTGGGGGGTGAATCAGGGATGCAGCTTGAGCCCCTCCCTCTTCACCATATACATCAACAAATTGGCAAGGGCACTAGAACAGTCTGCAGCACACGGCCTCACCCTACTAGAATCTGAAGTCTAATGTCTACTGGTTGCTGATGATCTGGTGCTTCTGTAACTAACCAAGGAGGGCCTACAGCAGCACCTAGATCTTCTGCACAGATTCTGTCAGACCTGGGCCCTGACAGGAAATCTCAATATGACAAAAATAATGGTGTTCCAAAAAAGGTCCAGTTGCCAGGACCACAAATACAACTTCCATCTAGACACCGTTGCCCTAGAGCACACAAAAAACGGCCTAAACATCAGCGCCACAGGTAACTTCCACAAAGCTGTGATTGGGCTGAGAGACAAGGCAAGAAGGGCCTTCTATGCCATCAAAAGGAACATGCAATTCAACATACCAATTAGGATCTGGGTAAAAATACTTTAATCAGTCATAGAGCCCATTGCTCTTTATGGTTGTGAGGTCTGGGGTCCGCTCACCAACCAAGAATTCACAAAATGGGACAAATACCAAATTGAAACTCTGCATGCAGAATTTAGCAAAAATATCCTCCGTGTACAACGTAAAACACTAAATAATGCATGCAGAGCAGAATTAGGCCGATACCCGCTAATTATCAAAATCCAGAAAAGAGACATTCAATTCTACAACCACTTAAAAGGAAACCTTCCATAACAAATCCATCACCTACAGAGAGATGAACCTGGAGAAGAGTCCCTTAAGCAAGCTGGTGCTGGGGCCCCACAGAGCCCCAAGACAGAAACACAATTAGACCCAACCAAATCATGAGAGAACTAAAAGATTATTACTTGACATATTGGACAGAATTATATATATAAAAAATGAGCAAAGTAGAATGCTATTTTGCCCTAAACAGAGAGTGCACAGTGGCAGAATACCTGAACATTGTGACTGACCCACATTTAAGGAAAGCTTTGACTATGTACAGACTCAGTGAGCATTGCCTTGCTATTGAGAAAGGCAGCCAAAGGCAGATCTGGCTCTCAAGAGAAGACAGGCTATGTGCACACTGCCCACAAATGAGGTGTAAACTGAGCTGCACTTCCTAACCTCCTGCCAAATGTATGACCATATTAGAGACACACATTTTGATAAACTCCCATTTCTATTGGGTGAAATACCACAGTGTGCTGTCACAGCAGCAATATTTGTGACCTGTTGCCACAAGAAAGGGGCAACAGGTGAAGAACAAACACCATTGTAAGTACAACCCATCTTCATGTTAATTTACTTTCCCTTTTTGTACTATTTACAAATGATATGACATTTGTAATGTCCTTATTCTTTTGGAAATTTTGTGAGTGTAATGTTTACTGTTAGTTTGTATTGTTTATTTCACTTTTGTTTATTATCTAGTTCACCTGCTTCGGCAAAGTATATGTTTCCCATGCCAATAAAGCCCTTAAAGTGAATTGAGATTGAGAGAGAGAGAGAGAGTGAGAGAGAGGGGGAGAGAGGGGGAGAGAGAGGGAGTGAGAGAGAGTGAAAGAGAGAGAGACAGAGAGGGAGAGAGAGGGAGAGTGAGAGAGAGAGGGAGTGAGGGAGAGAGAGACAGAGAGAGAGAAAGAGAGAGAGAGAGAGAGAGAGAGAGAGAGAGAGAGAGAGAGAGAGACTTCGCTCTCTGAACGACAAGCTCATTTGTGGAGGAGGGTAGCAGACGTGTACTGTAGCCCAACATTCCTACTAATAAAAGGAGGAAGGGAGGAAGGAAGGAACGACTCGAAGAAAGAGAAAGAGAAAGAGAAAGAGAAAGAGAAAGAGAGAAAGAAAGAGAGGGCGACATAGAGGATAGGAGGACATGACTAAACCACCTGACACACTCTCTCTTTTTATGAACCAACTCAGTGATGAGTAATATATATATATATATATTCAATCATTTTTTCCATGCATGAAGATCAAGAGCGTTCGTTTTGGCAGTAATGCTGTGAGGAACGAGTTCTCCATGCCTGTCACGTTGCTGACGTTCTGTGGCAGTTGGCATGCTAGGGTGTCAAATGTCAACGTTATCTTTTTGTCATGCAAGTTCCTATAGATCATGAGTGTCAAAAGAATTGGCCATGCAAACGCTTAACACATACTGTAAACATCATTGTGCCATGTGGACGAGGACATCGTTTACTGACAAGTCTACATATTCTGTATGACATGTTGCATTGTGAACTATTACATGTAGTTGAAAGCAACACAAGGCTTCTCATAGCTCTGCCTTTCAAATTGTCTTGGAGAAGTGTCTTACTGAAATAGTCATATTATTTACTTTGTGTGGCATTTTGCTTAGGCTATCTGAAAGACAACATTGGACCAAATTACCCATTTAGTGCTCTACTTTTGGCATTAGGAATGTAAAACCAGGCAATCAAATGTATTTTATAAGGCCCTTTTAACAGCAACAATTGTCAGAGTGCTTTACAGACACCCGGCCTGAAACCCAAAGAGCAATGCAGAATCAGAAGCATGGTGAAAACTCTGTAGAAGGAAGAAACCCAGAGATAAACTAGGCCCAGAGGGGTGGCCAGTGGTTTCTGGCTGTACAGGATAGCGATACACATGGCCAACTGAAATGTAATGGGGAGTAGGGCACCCTTTTGGACACAGACCTAGTCTGAAGCACACAGCCAACTAAGATGTCTTTAGGGACAGGTTTCTTGATGCAGAGCACTACCAGTCAAGTCTGATCGGAAACCTGTCACCACATGACCAAAGAGTGAACCTGTCACCACGTGACCAAAGAGTGAACCTGTCATCACATGACCAAAGAGTGAACCTGTCATCACATAACCAAAGAGTGAACCTGTCACCACATGACCAAAGAGTGTACATGTCATCACGTGACCAAAGAGTGAATCTGTCACCACGTGACCAAAGAGTGAACCTGTCACCACGTGACCAAAGAGTGAACCTGTCACCACATGACCAAAGAGTGAACCTGTCATCACATGACCAAAGAGTGAACCTGTCACCACATGACCAAAGAGTGTACATGTCATCACGTGACCAAAGAGTGAACCTGTCACCACGTGACCAAAGAGTGAACCTGTCATCACATGACCAAAGAGTGAACCTGTCATCACATGACCAAAGAGTGAACCTGTCACCACATGACCAAAGAGTGTACATGTCATCACGCGACCAAAGAGTGAACCTGTCACCACGTGACCAAAGAGTGAACCTGTCACCACGTGACCAAAGAGTGAACCTGTCATCACGTCACCAAAGAGTGATCCTGTCATCACGTGACCAAAGAGTGAACCTGTCATCACGTCACCAAAGAGTGAACCTGTCACCACGTGACCAAAGAGTGAACCTGTCATCACGTCACCAAAGAGTGAACCTGTCATCACGTCACCAAAGAGTGAACCTGTCATCACGTCACCAAAGAGTGAACCTGTCATCACGTGACCAAAGAGTGAACCTGTCACCACGTGACCAAAGAGTGAACCTGTCACCACGTCACCAAAGAGTGAACCTGTCATCACGTCACCAAAGAGTGAACCTGTCATCACGTGACCAAAGAGCGTCAACAAGAAAGACAAAAAAATAAGTACATTTTATGATTCAGTTGAACCATCCACTCTCAAGGGCTATGGACGGAGGGTTGTGTGTGTGTGTCTTTGTGTGTGTGTGTTGTGGGGGGCACTTTGTAGCTGCAATGTCTGGATTGGTCTCCTTGTTGATTGGCCCGTGTAAAAAAAAAAATGACGGAGAGTATTGATCCAGCCCAAGCATCAACAGATATCTGTTGCCTTCCTCAACAGAGGAACTGACGTGGCGGGTTTAGGTTGTTGGGGGTGGTAGAATTGGGGTGCACGTACCATACACCTTCCATATCTTATACAGTAGTTACCTTGAAAGTGGCTTGGTGTGAAGGGTGAAAATAACAGTCATCAACCACATCAATCCATGGATTGTAGTAGTCATCATAACTGTATCTTCTAAGTGTGCCTTAGTTTTCTGTGTAGTTCTGTTTGGGCCATCCACTCAAGAAGAAAAATAAGAAAACAACAAAGAGTGTTCTAGTTTGTATTTATGATGGATCCCCATTGGCTGCTGCCAAGGTAGCAACTACTCTTCCTGGAGTCCAGCAAAATTAAGGCAGTTATACATTTTGAAAACATTACAATACATTCACAACAGATTTCACAACATATTAAGTGTGTGCCTTTGGTCCCCTACTCTACTACCACATACCCACAACAAAAAATCCATGTGTACGTGTGTGTAGTGCGTATGTTATCGGGTACTTGACAAGGTTCAGAACCCCCAAACCCATTTCTTGAACCAGTTACTGGTTTAACTCTAAACTCTAAAATATTATCCATTCATAGCACACAGGGGACTGTTGACACATAACCATATGCCTATCAGCTACGTACCCCGCTAACGTCCACTCACAACACACTAACAGGACAGTGACATTAGAAGAAGCCAGCGATTTTATCGCTGCCACCTGTGATATCCCAATTACAGCTGTTATTATACCTTTTCTGTCTCTTTACAATATTATTTTCTTGCACAGTTGTCTTGAAATAGTGCAGCGTGTCTGGTGTTTTGACACTTTTTTAGGCCTCTGTGCTGCTTTCTTCTGATGTTCTTGTCACAAAGACATCACCTCATTATTTCACTCTTCAAGCAGTCTTTCTCTCTCTTTCTCTTACTCTTTCTCTCACACACAGAGAACGCTGTGTCTATTGTTGAGACAGCAGCTTTCTTTACATTCTTAAATGTGGTCTAAATAACACTGTATTTCTGCTAGGTGGTACTTTGGACACCAGTACAATTTGGATGCAGCTCTCTACTACTGTATTTCTGTATCTGCTAGGTCCTCGGTACTTTGGACACCAGTACAATTTGGATGCAGCTCTCTACTACTGTATTTCTGTATCTGCTAGGTCCTCGGTACTTTGGACACCAGTACAATTTGGATGCAGCTCTCTACTACTGTATTTCTGTATCTGCTAGGTCCTCGGTACTTTGGACACCAGTACAATTTGGATGCAGCTCTCTACTACTGTATTTCTGTATCTGCTAGGTCCTCGGTACTTTGGACACCAGTACAATTTGGATGCAGCACTCTACTACCTGTGGATGTACAGATGTAGGATCTTCATTTGAGCCAGTTTGCTCTAGCAGAAAAATAATCCTGCAGTAAGAGAACGTGAATTATTATGTGGCTTATAATTAATGGGCATTTTTGTAGGGGTTGATACATTGTTCGTAATTCTTTGAAATTATACTATTACTGTGTTCTTATTAGGTCATCATTGTAAATATGAATTTGTTCCTAACTGACTTGCCTAGTTAAATAAAGGTTAAATAAAAAATCATAAATTAGCTAGCAATGCTTTTTGAAATGTCAGACACGCAGCATATTTGGCTGATATTGCTATCATGCTATGTAGCATGCTAACAGCCATTCAAATAGCCAGCTAGTGGGCCTCCCGAGTGGCGCAACGCTCTAAGACGATGCATTGCAGAGTGCCACTAGAGAACCTGGTTCGAGTCCAGGCTCTGTTGCAGCTGACTGTGACTGGGAGACCCATGGGGTGGTGCATAATTGGCTCAGCCGCCAGGGATCCCCCTATTCCCATCATGCACTAGCAACTCCCGTGGCGTGCTGGTTGCAAAGCACCATGTGTATGGTGTTTCCTCTGACACAGGGCTTTGTGTCAAGAAGCAGTGTATATAAAATCTATGGCTGGGTTGTGTTTTGGATCAGTGTCTGTACAGGAGTTGCAGCGATGAGACAAGACTGTAACAATTGGATACCACGAAATTGGGTAAATTAAAAACATTTAAAAAATCTATTTCTGTTTGAAGTTGGAATAACTTTTGTGTAAAAATATTGACTGGTGACAATGATATGAAAATAAATTCATCATGACATTCAGAAGGGAGTTCAAATCTGATAACAACACAAATGTTTGAAATACATATGCCGCTATTGCTTGAATTCAGCCTACGGATCTACATTTACATTGCCATTTCAGTCATTTAGCGGACGCTCTTATCCACAGCATTTTCATACTTTTTCATACTGGTGGCTCATAGAAAGCATTAAAAGCTTTCAACTTACTATTCCACACATCAGTCTTTTCAATCATAACTGGAATAGAGATTAGGGAGGGAATGGAGTAGCAATCTACAGTATATTCACGTTAGACTTTATGTCATTTATTACGAGTGAATAGGTGATTCCTTTAGTCGAAACAAATTGAGAGAACTGAGAAGCAAAGCAAGGAAGTTTACAATTATCTCTGTAGCATTGCATAGTAAATAACATGAACACTGAATGAGAGTGTGTGTGATGAAGAGAAGGAGGTGGGAGGGTGTGTGTGTTTGTGTGTGTGTGTGTGTGTGTGTGTGTGTGTGTGTGTGTGTGTGTGTGTGTGTGTGTGTGTGTGTGTGTGTGTGTGTGTGTGTGTGTGTGTGTGTTTAAGAGCTTGAGGGACAAAATATTGAGTGTGTGCTTTTGTCCTCTTCTCTCGCTAGATGCTGCTAGCTTGCCCCTTTTACACTGTTCACTGAGCTGCCTGCGTTTGAACATAGATGTATGACTACTAGATTCTACTCCTCAGGCAAACGCTGTAGGATACCAAGGGTATCGGCAGGCATTGAAACATAATTAATTTCCTTATAATGTTCTTCATTCCTGCAATTTTAAAACAAAATGTTAGGTATTTTTATACAGTAGGCAGGGACCAATTACCAACTACATAATTATCATGTTTTACCTACAGAAATTTTACATGAAAAATAAATCCTTGCACAATGTAGTAACTCTAGATCTATGCTCTCTTGACAACCAATTCGTGTGGCAGGAGGGAAAAAAACTCTGGAGAGTGCACCGGTGGATCTATTTATATCAGATAGACTATAAACTGTCAATATAGCACACTCCTAATGGTCTGGAGAGTAGCAGTGAGTGTGAGGAGAAAAAGGAGTAGGTGAGAGCGGCTAGATGGGTTTTTCTCTCCCTACTCTTTCTCTCCACCTTTTGGTGTGAATAGGGAGGGAGCCAGACAGGTAAAGTGCATGTTGGGTGCCAGTGGCCAGTTAATGACAGCACACACACACACACACACACACACACACACACACACACACACACACACACACACACACACACACACACACACACACACACACACAAACACAAACACACACATTGTAAATACTACACATAGAGTGCACAGATAGTTTCCACAGGCACTCAGTACATGTGATACATACCATGCATATTGTTAGGTCCCATACCTACATCTTACCTTATCATGGAGATTTTATAAAGAAATTATATATAGCTTCAAATCATGGTTAAAAAAAGTTGTTGCTTTCATTGAGCACTACAGATATATCACAGTAGACCATTTCTTATCTCATTATAATTAACATACAATATTACATTTTAGCCTGACAAACTCTTACCGTATAAACCTTTGCTCATGGACTTGGGGAGATTTGCCCCTTTCTGTCTAATTAAGGAATTTTATGACTATATTTCGGTCCATTTAGGAGACCCTTTTATGTCTCAAGAGCACCCCCAAAGGTTTTGTGTAGTATCTCTAATGCCTTTTTGAAATTTAAGAGAACTATCCCTTTAACCCTGGAACTTCCGTATTTAGGTTTGATTGAATAGGACTAAGGATCATCTCTCTGTGTTAGGACATCAGCTATGGCCAACGGAGAGCGAGAGGAGAGAGAAATATTGAGCGAGAGAAGAGACAGAGAACGAAGCTAAGAGGATAGAAAGAGCGAGTGTGTTCAGCAAAACAGACAGAATAAAAAAATAAATTAAAAAAGAGGTTTTGTCCATCCTCTGCATTGATCTGGTGCTCAGGGTAAATCTCGGCACCATCTGGCCCATGGTTGGGCTTAGTCAAGGCAGGTCCTCCCTCCCTCCCTCCCTCCCTCCCTCCCTCCCTCCCTCCCTCCCTCCCTCCCTCCCTCCCTCCCTCCCTCCCTCCCTCCCTCCCTCCCTCCATCTCTTTCTTTGTTTTCAATGCAACGCTGCATGATCTACACGTGCCAGCCACATGTCACACACACACAAACACACAAACACACACACACACACACATACCTTCGTGGGACCAAGTGGGCCAGTGGATTTTGTTCATATGTGACGTAACCCTCTTAGAAAGGCAGCCTCACGTCACTCCAGTAATGCTCTGTCTATTCCCATCTGTAACCATGGTTCCATCCACAGTAAAGTCATATTGTATTTAAAAAAAAATAACGACAGCTGTGATGGAAACAGGAAGTTTTGGAACAATTTATAAATCCTGACAGATCATTTGTGTCGTTTCTGTGTCGGTAAAATTATATGCAAACATTTATATAATGATATAATAACCATGATTGGAAGTAGATTTGGAGTCACGCGATGATATGGTGTGTGGTCCTTCCACAACGACTCTGGAAACCATGCGGGATACGGAGGAAATAAGTTATGATGAACTTCACAGGGAGGTGAAAGTGCAAGGTGATGAGCTTGATGCTTCTTTCCAATAAATATCAAGGGTCTTATTCTGGTGACATGATCGATGCTTGGCTTCTCACTCTTATCCATAATAATCTCATCATGTAGACTAGCATACCCAGTACCCGCACAGCCTACCCGCACAGCCTACCCGCACAGCCTACCCGTACAGCCTACCCGCACAGCCTAAGTACTGTATATGCAAGCTGTTGGCAAATATATCTGTTCAGTTGAAAATGAGATGGAAAAACTACATTTTGTGTGTACTACATCATCACGCACTGATTTGTATACGCAGCATGTCAGTTTGGTAGAAATGCACCACTGGTGTGAAAATTAGAACATTTTCTTCAAGCAGATTTTAGAATATTTGCATGGAAATCTGTCGTCAATTGGATGGAAACCTAGCTACCAACGCTTACCGCACCGGCATCTGAAATTTCTCGACAAAACCCCGTAGAACAAGGTAGAACCACACGGAACGAGGTTTAGAGGCCACATTATGAAACAAGAAGCAATTGTCAGATGTTCATGTGTCCACAACATAACAATGCAAAGGTCAGAGGTAAGAGGTTCCCCCTTGTGAACCTGCAGTGACCCCAGTTCAGTCCACAACATTTTCACCAATAGCCAATAGCTAGTGCCATATCATATAAACGTGACATTTCTGATTTCATCGTCTTGAAGAGTAAACACCCGTTTTTATCTAACAACCATTTAAATGGTTCTATATGACGAATATAATCTCACATGACCAGAATGTAGAGTGTCTTTGGAAAGTATTCAGACCTTTTGACTTTTTCCACATTTTACAGCCTTATTATAAAATGGATTTAAAAAAATATTTTTTTTAAATCCTCTGCAATCTACACACAATACCCCGTAATGACAAAGTGAAAACAGGTTTTGAGAAATATATTAAACATAAAAAAACAGAAATACCTTATTTACATAAGTATTCAGACCCTTTGCTATGAGACTCGAAATTGAGCTCAGGTCCATCCTGTTTTCATTGATCATCTTTGAGATGTTTCAACAACTTGATTGAAGTCCACCTGTGGTAAATTCAATTGATTGGACATGATTTGGAAAGGCACACACATGCCTATATAACGTCCCACAGTTGGCAGTGCATGTCAGTGCAAAAACCAATCCATGAGGTCGAAGGAATTGTGCGTAGAGCTCCAAGAAAGGATTGTGTCGAGGCACAGATCTGGGGAAGGGTACCAACAAATTTCTGCAGCATTGAAGATCCACAAGAACACAGTGGCCTCTATCATTCTTAAATGGAAGAAGTTTGGAACCACCAAAACTCTTCCTAGAGGTGACCGCCCGGCCAAACTGAGCAATCGGTGGAGAAGGGCCTTGGTCAGGGAGGTGAACAAGAAACCAATGGTCGCTCTGACAGAGCTCTGGAGTTCCTCTGTGGAGATGGGAGAATCTTCCAGAAGCACAACCATCTCCGCAGTACTCCACCAATCAGACCTTTCTGGTAGAGTGGCCAGACGGAAGCCACTCCTCAGTAAAAGACACATGACAGCCCATTTGGAGATTGCCAAAGGCACCTAAAGGACTCTCAGACCATGAGAAACAATATTCTCTGGTCTGATGAAACCAAGTTTGAAGTCTTTGGCTTGAATGCCAAGCATCACATCTGGAGGAAACCTGGCACCATCCCTACGGTGAAGCATGGTGGTGGCAGCACCATGTTGTAGGGATGTTTTTCAGCGGCGGGGACTGGGAGACTAGTCAGGTTGAGGCAAAGATGAACGGAGCAAAGTACAGAGAGATCCTTGATGAAAACCTGCTCCAGAGCGCTCAGGACCTCAGACGAGGGTGAAGGTTCACCTTCCAACAAGGACAATGACTCTAAGCACACAGCCAAGACAATGCAGGAGTGACTTTGGGACAAGTCTCTGAATGTCCTTGAGTGGCACAGCCTGAGCTCGGACTTGAAACCGATCGAACATCTCTGGACCTGAAAATAGCTATGCAGCAATGCCCCGCATCCAACCTGACAGAGCTTGAGAGGATCTGCAGAGAGGAATGGGACAAACTCCCCAAATACAGGTGTGCCAAGCTTGTAGCGTCATACCCAAAAAGACTCGTCATACCCAAAAAGACTTGATGCTGTAATCGCTGCCAAAGGTGCATCAACAAAGCCCTGAGTAAAGGGTTTGAATAATAATGTAAATGTGATATTTCAGTTTTTAATTTGAATAAATTAGCAAACATTTCTAAAAACCTGATTTTGCTTCGTTATTAAGGGATATTGTGTTTAGATTAATGAGGAAAGAAAACAATTGAATCAATTTTAGAATAAGGCTGTAACGTTTCCGAAGGCACTATATACAAGGATAGTGGTGAATTATGAGTAAACCAGACACTGTAGTAATCAGTGGACAAATGTTGTTAACAACCATGCAGCCATGTTCTTAAAAACAAAAAGTCCATTGTTATTCAGTGCATATTCCAGATAGGGTCTGAATCCCAAATGACACTCTATTCCTTTTCCTTAGATCACTACTTTTGACCATTACCCTGTGGGTAGTGCTTTACGTCGACAATAGGGTGCCATTTGGGACACACCCAGGATGTGATGTCAGCCATGAACAAATCATTTACGATGTGTGTGATGAGACTTTGGGAGGGAACTATTGGAGGGAACAAAACAATAAGTAAATATCACACCCATATTTTTTTCATGAGTTCACTATTGCTTCTTCAAATCAAATTGTGTTTGTCACATGCGCCGAACACAACAGGTGAAATGCTTACTTACAAGCCCTTAACCTAAAATGCAGTTTTAAGAAAAATTCCTAAAAAGTAACAAATATTTAAAGAGCAGTAGTAAAATAACAATAGCGAGGCTGCTTTGAATGTAAAGCGTGGACCGAGCTCGGTGATATTCAAATGTGGAAACGAGCTCGGTGATATTCAAATGTGGACCGAGCTCGGTGAAGTTTCTGAAAAACGGCAGGGAAATGGAATTTATTAGTTTTTTTATTCTTTCCTACTTCCATTTTTTTTCTTGATTTCTTTGTTTATTGATTGCTACGTTTCCGAAGGCATTATATACAAGGATAGTGGCGAATTATGAGTAAACCAGACACTGTAGTAATCAGTGGGAAAATTTTGTTAACAACCATGCAGTCAACGTGGCGCCATGTTCTTAAAAACAAAAAGCCCATTGTTATTCAGTGCATATTCCAGATAGGGTCTGAATCCCAAATGACACTCTATTCCTTTTCCTTAGATCACTACTTGGACTGAGCTCGGTGAAATATTTCTTGATTTCTTAATTTCTCAATAAAAATAAATAAAAATATGTATTTTTTTAAATATTTTTTTTCACCTTTATTTAACCAGGTAGGCTAGTTGAGAACAAGTTCTCATTTACAACTGCGACCTGGCCAAGATAAAGTATAGCAGTGTGAACAGACAACAACACAGAGTTACACATGGAGTAAACATGGAGTAAACAATAAACAACAACAATTCATTTTTTTCTTTCTTTCTTTCTGTCTGTCTTTCTATTTTCTTTCATAAACTCTGAAAAAGATCTAAGTCATTTTTTAAAATGTCTTTCTTCCTTTCTTTCTTTCATTCCTTTTTTATTTTATAAACCCTGTAAAGAAATACAACAGCGAGTGGGACAGTATGATGTGGTACATGTAATGGGGAGCATGGAGGGGATTGTGTGTGTGTTTGGGGGGGGGGCTTGAATTTCTAAGTGGAAAGTAGAAGCCTTTTTAAACCTCAAATAGACTATGTTTTACATTTAAAACTCAAATGAAGATCCTACATCTGTCTGTAGGCTACCAGGACCCAGAGGTTTGTATCACAATTTTTCTGTAGATTAGGTGTCTGTTTCACAGAGCAGAATCAATATTTTCTGGTTTTCCTGGTTGGTTATAATGTCTGTTCTGTGAACAATACACTGTGACATATGCCCTCTATGTTAACCTGATACTCATGAGATTTCCAGCTAGAGACTGGGAAGTTGAGCAGAAGGCAAAGAGACAGAGTCACAATGAGGAAGTGGATTAAAAGTGTACGTGACTAAGGCCCATACCATGTGACTGTTGCAAAATCCTGTACGAGGCATTGTGTGTGTGTGTGTGTGTCACCCACTGTGGTGGCATTCCTGAGGGATTGTTGCACTCTTGCGGGAACTGTTTACTCATTGGTTTACTTTTGAGCAGTTTTGACACTGGGATGCTGGCCCATGTTGACTCCAATTCTTCACACAGTTGTGTCAAGTTGGCTTAATGTCCTTTCGGTAGTGGACCATTCTTGATACACATGGGAAACTGTTGAGTGTGAAAAACCCAGCAGCGTTGCAGTTCTTGACACATTCAAACCAGTGCGCCTGGCACATGCTTCTCTATCATTCCGCGGTCAAAGGCACTTAAATCATTTGTCTTTATTTAACTTTATTTAATGTTGTCGTAGGAGATGTGAAAGTTGGTAGAATTTTATTCCAAATTATTCCTAGCTGTAATGACTGCCGAAGGTGCCATCACCAAGTACCAACTCTGGGATGTGCAAGGGGTGTGTAGTCCTTCACTGTGTAGTCCTTCACTAAATGTGAATTTATTTGCAAAGTGTTCTATAACTTCTGTTTCAGTTTGAAAATGTGGAGTAGGTTATGAAGATCGGTCGGGAAAACAATCCATAGTATTCACTTTTTATATGTCATTTTAAGGCAGCAACATGTGAAGATTGTGCAAGGGGTGTGTAGTCCTTCACTAGGCACTGTCGATTTGGGCACCATTGAATATGTCAGGGACACACACAAACGCACCAATACAAGGGCACAGCACTAGGGGTAGTCTATGATGTGATTTTGGCTGCACTCCTATCACCTCATTTTCAACTGTTTCCGATCAAGGAAATAAATGAATATGTAAAAACATGTAGATTGCATGATATTGCACTCCTTTTGAAAATAAATTCAACATCTCCCAATAGGAACATAATAATAGTGGTTGATGTTATGAAGACAAGAGAACGAGAAAAACAAAGGGGTGAGAGTGATAGAGCGAGAGCGAGAGAGAGCGGGAGAAAAGCAGAAGAGTGGAGGGGGGAAATGTGGGTATCTTGAAATTGTGCGCTAATAAAATTCGAGGTCATTTACATCCGAGATGGGATTGACTGGCAGGCGTTGCCATGGCGACATTCCCACGGGTCTCCAAGCGCTCCACACTTGCTGACAGCAGTGGAGAGAGGAAGTAAAAGAGAGTGAGAGAGAGATGGATAAAGAGAGAGATATAAGGAAGGAAATGAGGAGCTAGGGAGGGTGTAGGCTGGAAGGGAGACAGGAAGGACAGAGGAATGAAGGAAAGAGGGAAAGATGGAGAGAAACACACCAAGGGGAGGGAAAGTGCGTGAAGGAGAAATTGAGAGTGAGAGAAAGAGAGAGAGAAACGAAAGGAGAGGAAGAGACAGAGACACAAAAAGAGAAGCGCAGTGCACTGCAATGCCTTAAATGTTTTATCAGCGTGCATCACGGGGCTGTCTCTGTAGAAGTGACTTAATAATTACAGAGAGTTGAGGACTAGGAAGCAGCATGCAGACCGCGGGACTCACCATAGGTATACACTGACTATACAAAACATTAAGAACACCTCTTTCCAGGACAGACTGACCAGATGAATCCAGGTGAAAGCTATGATCCCTTATTGATGTCACTTGTTAAATCCACTTAAATAAGTGTATATGAAGGGGAAGAGACAGGTTAAAGAAGGATTTTCAAGCCTTGGGACCAATGTTCCCTCAACTATTTTGGGCACTGAGCAAATTTCAGGTCTGCTGAGCCAAACTTAAATGTTGTGAAAATTCTGTGCAACTTCCAGCGTGTGTTTACTGTGAACACTGAGGCTGTACCCGCTTTAAGCAGTCAAGTGGGCTCCTGTGGCTATTTGATAATAATGTAGTCCTACCAGAGTGTCCTACCATCAAAAACAATTAAGAAAATGCATCCCATAACACTTTAACATGGAAATATCTGTTAAATCATTCGGCCTACAGTTGCAGCCAATGTCTGGTGTTCAATGTAGGCCTACATTCCATGATTATTTTTAATAAAACATGCAGGGCTTGACATGAACCTGTTTATCCACTTGTCCTTCAGACAAGGAGGTGACTGAAAATGTTGTTGTGTTGTTTGATGCAAGAAACCACTTTACAAAATAAAATTCATTATTATTCCCAAACCATTATTACGCAGAATCAGACAAATTATGCTACCCTCTACCTATTGGCTACTTAGCTTATGCAAGCCTGTCCCAAAATACAACACTTCCCCGTTAAGACAAAAAAGCTCTTTAACTGACTCACTTTTCAAGACATCTAGAAATGCAATGTTTTTTGCTCTTGTAGGAAGCAATCACTCCCCCATTGCTGACTACAAATTATCTACAACTGGGCTAATGATTGACTAACTAGCAAAGGATATCAACAAATATGTATGCATGGCTACATGCAGCTCTCGCTTTGATCTCAAAACAAGCGCATCTACTCATGACCACTCATGCTGTAAACACAGTCCAGTTCGAAGTGAATGTCACAGATCCATATTTGTAAATAGTCTATTTGCATATAGGCCTGCTGCAGCTTTGATTGGTCTGTGTACATTACGGGCTGAGTTGTGGGTGTCAATGCAATAGAATCCTACTCCGATGCATTCTGCCTACAATAAAATCTCTTGCATAGTTAGTTTTGCAGGCTAAGACTTAATTTGTTTTGTTTTGGTAAGTTGCATTAGAAGTGGCTAATATGGCATTGATTCGATTACAATTCCCACAGTAAAGGGAAACATTGATAGTGTTAACTACCTGGGAAAACTCTAGAAAGTTGAGTGAAGTTCAATCTCGTGCTTCTCTGCTTGGGTTGATATTTCTTCTGCACGGAAGTCGGGGGGAGCCACGCGCCCATTCACCTGCGTAGCATAGAGGAAACTTTGTTTAAGACTATTGAGACATGGATTGTGTGCAAGACAAAATATTGAAGTGCCTTTAAACGGTGTTTGGAAGTAGGTGACAGGCGCACCAGTTTGTGGAATGCTTTCATCACCTTGAAGAGTCTATGCCCTGACAAATTGAGGCTGTTATGAGGGCAAAAGGGTGCGCGCAACTCAATATTAGGAAGTTGTTCTTTATGTTTGGTATACTCAGTATACATTGTGTGTGTGTGTGTGTGTGTGTGTGTGTGTGTGTGTGTGTGTGTGTGTGTGTGTGTGTGTGTGTGTGTGTGTGTGTGTGTGTGTGTATGTGCCTGTGTGTGCTTGCCTGTTTTAAGCTTAGGGGTTAGGTTTAGGTTTACAATTAGGCTTTAGGTTTACAATTAGGTTTAGGTTTACAATTAGGTTTAGGTTTACAATTAGGTTTAGGGTTACAATTAGGTTTAGGGTTACAATTAGGTTTAGGTTTACAATTAGGTTTAGGGTTGCAATTAGGTTTAGGGTTATGATTAGGGTTAGGAGTCAGGGTTAGGGTTAGGGTTAGGTTTAGAGGTTTGGAGGTTTGGGGTTAAGGTTAGGGTTAGGGTTAAGGTTAAGGTTTAGCGCTACCGCAGTCTGTCTATCTCTCGTCAGCATCATCAGATTTATTTTTATTGAACAGTCTTATTTCCCCCCCAAAAAATAGCCTTATACACACAACCTTGAGAATATAATTGTTTTCCTTCTTCCTTTTGTTAGGACAGAAATAGAGGTGGTTGTCCTTTTCAAGGTGTATTCTGCAACATCTTCAAACTCAAATAGCCCTATCTATGTACTTGTAAATTAATAAAATATACAACATATCTTTAGAAGATAAATATATTGAGAAGTAGCTTTCCTCACAAGAGTTAAACCATACACATACTTGCTAGTATAAAACAGTGTTTAATCAAGCAATTTCAATAAGAAACAGTTGTTTTAGTTTTCTGTTACATCACATTTTTAAACGGTGTGCCCTAATGAATACGACTCAACTGACATAGGTAAACGAAAGTGTCCACCTCTGCCCTACAGAGCGGGTCTGTGTGTGTGTGTGTGTGTGTGTGTGTGTGTGTGTGTGTGTGTGTGTGTGTGTGTGTGTGTGTGTGTGTCTGAGCGGTATGGTGCTCCAGCAGCGGTGGTGTCAGAGGACAATGGGGGTGCCGTGATCCTTTAACGCCATCTGTCACTGGAGGGGGTGGCAGTACGCTCACAAAGCCCCCCAAAACAACCAACCAGAAGGTTTCTGCAGACACAACTGGGCCTGGGGAAGAGGAGGGGCTTAGTGAGGGTGTCTGGGTGAGTTGAGGTAGTAAGTGGTAGAGGGATTGAGTGTGTGTCAGTTGTACAGCATCTTCATGTAATTCTGTTGTAGTTTTCCACTGTGTGTGTACGCTTGTGTGTATCTTCTTCCACAGAAGACAAAGTCATAATAAGACACAGTCATAATATCCTTCGCCCTCGCCCTCACAAACACACACACACACACACACACACACACACACACACACACACACACACACACACACACACACACACACACACACACACACACACACACACACACACACACACACACACACACACACACACACACACACACACACACACACACACACATACACACACACACACACACACACACACACTCCCCAGCCTCCTCTAGATCTGGAGTTAATGTATTGGTCGATGTCGTTAATTACTGTGGACAGTAGTTAATAAACGAGGGTAAGTATGCGAGGGGGGAGAGGGGGGGGGGGGAGGGGGGGGGGGGGGAGTGGAGACAGGGTTTAGAGGGAGAAGGGGGGGGGGGGGGGGGGGGGAGAGTGGAGACAGGGTGTAGAGGGAGAAGAGGGTGGAGGAGAGAGTGACATGGGGTAGCTCACCGAGGTCCAAGGAGTTTAGCTGAGGGGACAGGAGTCAAGTAACTGCAGGAGTCAAGTGTCTGCACAGAGCCAAAGGGACCCAAAGGACTCCCCCTGTCAGCAATACATTATGGCCCCATTCCAAACAGAACAACTGTCTCCCTTCCCTGTGTCCCTTTCATTGGAAATAAATGATGGCCCCATTCCAAACCGAATAATCCCCCTCAATTTCCTTGGCTCCTGTTACATCTCCCTCAGTATATCTCCCTCAGAGGTTTGAAGGGATTGGATAGGTGTGAGCATGGGAGCGGAAGCCACACTTAACCAGTTAGAAGAATTAAAGGTGTTGCTAATGACAATGTAATCTTTTAGGTGGGGGGGTCAAATAAGGTAGAGGGAAAGGGGGGAAGAATGAAATATGTCTGTCTGCCATGCCTGACCCAGGGCTGCAGCTATACCTTGATTGTGGATAAGATGAGTTGAATGAAATTCATGCAGTGCTTTACATTTTGATTATTACTTACATCAACTTGAGCTATTAGAATGCTTTCAAAATGTCTGACAAAATAATGTCAATGAAATGGTTTGGGGGAAAATAGGACATGTGAATACATGCTGATTTATAGAGGAGCCTTATATCAACTCATGGTCCAAGTTTCTTCTGGCCTATCTTGAGTGTGACCCCAGAACTGCCCCTCCCTCCCTCTGTCTCGCCATCCCTCCCTCCCTCTGTCTCTCCGTCCCTCCCTCCTCTTCCTTCCTCCCTCTCTTTCTCTCCTTCTTTCCCTCCCTACCTCCCTCCCTCCATCCCACCTTCCAGTCAGTTGTAGTCTTCCACTGCTTCTGTGTGTGTGTTTCCCTCCTACCTGCTCGTCTCCCTGTCTCCCCCTGCCTGACGCTCAGAGGATGGACACAGGCCACTGTATTCTGTTGCCTGGCGAGAGAAGGAGGGGAAGAGAGATAGGGTGAGAGAGAAAGAGAGAATGAGTGAGAGAGAGAGAGAGAGAGAGCAGGGGATAGAGAGAGAGAGAGAGAGAGAGAGAGAGAGAGAGAGAGAGAGAGAGAGAGAGAGAGAGAGAGAGAGAGAGAGAGAGAGAGAGAGAGAGAGAGAGAGAGAGAGGGGGGATAAAGAGAGAGAGAAAGAGGGGATATGGGGAATGAGAACTGAATAGAGTGATAGAGGGATTGAGGGAGAAAGGGAATAGAGCAAGCGGGAAGTCAGAAAGGAATAAGGGAGGGAGAGAAGAAAAAAGAAAACAGACTGAGAGAAAGGGAGGAAGAAAGAGCAAGTGTGCTAGAGAGACAACAAAAGAAGGGAGAGAGCCATAGGGAAGAGACAGAGAAAAGGAGAGTTAGAGTGACAGAAAGGAAAGTAGAGACATAAAAAGTGGAGAAAGAGAGAAAGAGAGAGAGAGAGAGGGAGAGAGAGAGAGAGAGAGAGAGAGAGAGAGAAACAGAGTGAGTGAGTGAGATAAATCGAATGTAAGGGAGATAGACAGAGCGCGAAGGGGAGGGATAGTGTAAGAACACGAGAGAAACAGAAAGTAAGCAAGAGACAAAGAATGAGAGGGGAGAGATGTGAGGGAGACAAGAGATAAACTGAAAGAGACAAAATGTTAGTGAGAGAGACAGCAAGAGAGGGAGAACTAGTGAGTAAGAGACAGAGTAAAGGAGAGATAATGAGAAAGTAAGAGAAACAGAATGTTAGGGAGAGAGAGTGAAAGAGGGAAATTTTGTGAGAGAGCGAGAGAAACAGAGAGTAAGAGCAAGACAGAGAAAGAGAAAGCAGAGATGGAGCGAGAGAGAGTAAGGGCAAGAGAGAGTAAGGGCAAGACAGAGAAAGAGAAAGGGAAGGGAGAGATGGAGCGAGAGAGAGCAAGAGAGAGTAAGGGCAAGTCACGAGAGAGAGCAAGAGAGAGTAAGGGCAAGACAGAGAGAGAAAGGGAAGGGAGAGATGGAGCGAGAGAGAGCAAGAGAGAGTAAGGGCAAGACAGAGAAAGAGAAAGGGAAGGGAGAGATGGAGCGAGAGAGAGCAAGAGAGAGTAAGGGCAAGACAGAGAAAGAGAAAGGGAAGGGAGAGATGGAGCGAGAGAGAGCAAGAGAGAGTAAGGGCAAGACAGAGAAAGAGAAAGGGAAGGGAGAGATGGAGTGAGAGAGAGCAAGAGAGAGTAAGAGCAAGTCAGAGAAAGAGAAGGGAGAGATGGAGCGAGAGAGAGCAAGAGAGAGTAAGGGCAAGGCAGAGAAAGGGAAAGGGAAGGGAGAGATGGAGTGAGAGAGAGTAAGAGCAAGACAGAGAAAGAGAAAGAGAAAGGAGAGATGGAGCGAGAGAGAGCAAGAGAGAGTAAGGGCAAGACAGAGAAAGAGAAAGGGAAGGGAGAGATGGAGCGAGAGAGTAAAGGAAAGAGAGACAGAGGGGAGAGATAGAGAGATAGAGCAATAGAAACACTAAGGTTCTAAGGAAATGACAGAGAAATTGATAGAGAAACAGAATGCAAGGGAGAGACAGAGACAGAAACAGAGACAGAGAAAGAGTGTGTGTGAGAGAGAGAGAGAGAGAGAGGCCTTTCTTCTGCATGGAATGGCTAATGAGAGCCCTGCGGAGCCTGGGTTTGCGCGGCGGTAATGAACAGTGGCAGGCTCGCACGGCGCGCCCATGAGCTTTATTATTCACACGCATACATCAGAATACGGCAGAGGAAATTATGCAAATGCAGGAAGGAGAGGAGAGGGCGAGAGAGAGAGAGGGAGAGAGAGAGAGAGAGAGAGAGAGAGAAGGGAGGGGGCTGCTGGAAAGGAGGGTATTATTGAAGGAATGAAGGTGGTGGTGGATGAGGGGGGGGGGGTCTCTATATAACAATTCTAATATCATTTTTTATATTGAAATAAAAGGGAGTTTTTTGGGGGGAAGTGTGGTCTGTTTTTGTAAAGGCTTATTTAACAGCCACAGAGAAGAGTAGGTTGGCTTTCTGTCTCTTTCCGTTTTCACTCTACCAGTTACTGGGCTTATGGTGTATTGAAATAATTATTAATAAATTATTAATACAAATAATTTCCGATTCAAAAGGTGTGGTGTGTGTGGGGGGGACGTCTGGTGTTTGTGTGTATGTGTGTATGTGCGTATGTGTGTGCGTGTGCGGTATGTGTGTGTGTGTGTGTGTGTATATGGATGTGTGTATGTGTGTGTGTATGCATATGTGCATATGTGCGTGTGTGTTCGTGCGCGTGTGCGTGCGCGTGTGTGTATATGTATGTGTGTATGTGTGTGTGTGCCTACGGGGTGCATGTACAGTATCTGTCTGTTAATTTGCATAGTCGTTGTGCTGGGACATCAGTACTGGAGAGAGAATCACGTCGCATAATTCCCCGGTTCCATAGACGCCTGGAAGACTGGCAGCTCTTTTCATGCTATTGTTTTCCCAGGTTCTGGGGCGTTGGAGTCCCACTCCCCAACTAATGCAGCTCTTCACCAGGCCCAGGGCCTTGCACAGCAGGGCACCAACACTGACAACGGAGGTACCGCAACCTGATGCCCACCCCTCTTCCCCTGGCAACACCATCACCACCAGTCAGCCACTGGCAGTATGGCGAAGCACAATAAGTCCAGCCTATCCTGTCCCATGCCAGGGCTGCCTGTTGTACCGTACCATAGAGTAGCATAGGACAAGGATGCCTGTGCCATCTTGGTTGTGTTTATGAAGATAAGACAAGTCAACTCAATGGATTATAGGAATATTAATGAGAAGAAGAGCAAAACTGTTGGACAGACCTCCTTTCTCATACTCTCTCTCTCCTCTCTCTCTCACTCTCCTCTCTCACTCTCCTCTCTCTCTCACTCTCCTCTCTCTCTCTTTCACTCTCCTCTCTCTCTCTCGCTATCTGTTTATTATCTTCCTATAGCCCTCTTTTCCCCATTTTCTTTGCTTCCCTCCATCATCCCTCCCTTCCTCTCTCCATCCTGCCTCACTTTCTCTACCGCCTCGCCTCGTCTTCAATGACATCTCTCTTCTGAGGAGCCAAGGAATCCCTTTCCCGTATCCATCGTCTTTTCACTGTGCCTTCAGAAAGTATTCAAACCCTTTAACTTATTACACATTTTGTTGTGTTACAGCATGAATTCAAAATAGATTAGATAGCTTTTTTTTCATCCATCTACACACAATACCCCATAATAAGAAAGTGAAAACATGTTTTAGAAATTTATTGAAAATGAAATATCTAATTTACGTAAGTATTCACACCCCTGAGTCAATCAGCTTTGGCAGTGATTACAGCTGTGAGTCTTTCTGGGTAAATCGCTGGATAAGAGCTTTGAACAAATGGATTATACAATATTGGCCCATTATTCTTTTAAAAATTCTTCAGGCTCTGTCATATTGGTTGCTGATCATTGCTAGACAACTATTTTCAAGTCTTGCCATGGAATTAAGTCAAAAGTGTAACTCGACATTCACTTTCTTTTTGGTAAGCAATTCCATTGTAGATTGGCCTTGTGTTTTAGTTTATTGTCCTGCTGAAAGGTGAATTCATCTCCCAGTGTCTGGTGGAAAGCCGACTGAACCAGATTTTCCTCTAGGATTTTTCCTGTGCTCTGCACCATTCCATTTATTTTGTATCCTGAAAAACACCCCAGTCCTTAATGATTACAAGCATACCCATAACATGATGCAGCCACCAATATGCTTGAAAATATGGGGAGTTCTACTGTATTGGATTTGCCCCAAACATAACACATTGTATTCAGAGCAAAAAGTGAATTGCTTTGCCACATTTGTGCAGTATTACTTTAGTGCCTTGTTGCAAACTGGATGCATGTTTTGGAATATTGGTACAAGCTTCTTTCTTTTCACTCTGTCATTTAGGTTAGTATTGTGGAGCAACTATAATGTTGTTGATCCATCCTCAGTTTTCTCCCATCACAGCCTTTAAACGCTGTAATATTTTTATTCTGTACAGGCTTCTTTCTGGGTCAATTAGGTTAGTTAGTATTGTGGAGTAAGTACTCAGTTTTCTCCTATCGCGGTTTCCTTCCTCTCCAGCAACTGAATTAGGAAGGACGCCCGTATCTTTGTAGTGACTGGGTGTATTGATACACCATCCAAAGTGTAATTAAAAACTTCACCATTGTAACGACGTTCGTCTGTAGGAGGAGAAGCGGACCAAAAAGCAGCGTGGTGGTTATTCATGTTCTTTAATGGAAAACTGAACGATACATGAAATAACTCAAATCTACAAAACAACAAACGGAACGTGAAAACCTATACAGACTATCCTGTGACAACAAACACAGTGACAGGAACAATCACCCACAAACACACAGTGAAACCCAGGCTACCTAAGTATGATTCTCAATCAGAGACAACTAATGACACCTGCCTCTGATTGAGAACCATACTAGGCCGAAAACATAGAAATGCCCCAAAACATAGAAAAACAAACATAGACTGCCCAACCAACTCACGCCCTGACCATACTAAATAAATACAAAACAACGGAAATAGAGGTCAGAACGTGACAGTACCCCCCCCCAAAGGTGCGGACTCCGGCCGCAAAACCTTGACCTATAGGGGAGGGTCTGGGTGGGCGTCTGTCCGCGGTGGCGGCTCTGGCGCGGGACGCGGACCCCACTTCACCATTGTCTTAGTCCGCCTTATTGTCCGCCTCCGTGGCTTACTCACCATGGCCACCCCTCTCAATGACCCCACTGGACAGAGGGGCTGCTTGGGACATAGGTGAAGCAGCTGCTCGGGACAGAGGGGCAGCTGCTCGGGACAGAGGGGCGGCTGCTCGGGACAGAGGGGCGGCTGCTCGGGACAGAGGGGCGGCTGCTCGGGACAGAGGGGCGGCAGCAGCTCGGGACAGAGGGGCAGCTGCTCGGGACAGAAGGGCAGCTGCTCGGGACAGAGGGGCGGCAGCAGCTTGGGACAGAGGGGCGACAGCTGCTCTGGACAGAGGGGCGACAGCTGCTCTGGACAAAGGGGCAGCTGCTCGGGCGGCCCCTGGCTGACTGGCGGCACTGGCGGCCCCTGGCTTACTGGCGGCCCCTGGCTGACTGGCGGCACTGACGGCCTCTGGCTTACTGGCGGCCCCTGGCTGACTGGCGGCACTGGCGGCCCCTGGTTTACTGGCGGCCCCTGGCTGACTGGCGGCACTGGCGGCCCCTGGCTGACTGGCGGCACTGGCGGCCCCTGGCTGACTGGCGGCACTGGCGGCCCCTGGCTGACTGGCGGCACTGGCGGCCCCTGGCGGCCCCTGGCAGACGGGCGGCACTGGCGGCCCCTGGCAGACGGGCGGCACTGGCGGCTCCTGGCAGACGGGCGGCGCTGGCGGCGCTGGGCAGACGGGCGGCGCTGGCGGCGCTGGGCAGACGGGCGGCGCTGGCGGCGCTGGGCAGACGGGCGGCGCTGGGCAGACGGGCGGCGCTGGCGCCGCTGGGCAGACGGGCGGCGCTGGCGGCGCTGGGCAGACGGGAGGCTCAGCTGGCGCTGGGCAGACGGGAAGCTCAGCTGGCGCTGGGCAGACGGGAAGCTCAGCTGGCGCTGGGCAGACGGGAAGCTCCGGCAGCGCTGGACTGAGTAGCTCTCGTAGCGCCGAACAGGCGGGAGACTCCGGCAGCGCCGGAGAAGAGGAAGGCCCTGGTAGCGCCGGAGAGGCGGGAGACTCCGACAGCGGCGCCGGACAGGCGGGAGGCTCCGGCAGCGGCGCCGGACAGGCGGGAGGCTCCGGCAGCGGCGCCGGACAGGCGGGAGGCTCCGGCAGCGGCGCCGGACAGGCGGGAGGCTCCGGCAGCGGCGCCGGACAGGCGGGAGGCTCCGGCAGCGGCGCCGGACAGGCGGGAGGCTCCGGCAGAGGGCGCCGGACAGGCGGGAGGCTCCGGCAGAGGCGCCGGACAGGCGGGAGGCTCCGGCAGAGGCGCCGGACAGGCGGGAGGCGGCAGCGGCGCCGGACAGGCGGGAGGCTCCGGCAGCGCTGGAGAGGAGGGAGCCCCTGTAAGGATGGGCCGGAGAGACAGCCTGGTACGGGGGGCTGCCACCGGAGGGCTGGTGCGTGGAGGTGGTGACGGATAGACCGGGCCGTGAAGGCGTACTGGAGATCTTGAGAGCAGGGCTGGCACCAACCGCCCTGGCTGGATCTTCACCCTAGCCCGGCAGATGTGGGGAGCTGGGATGTAGCGCACCGGGCTAAGCACGCGTACTGGGGACACCGTGCGAACAACTGCATAACACGGTGCCTGACCAGCACCACGCCCGCCACAGTTAGCACTGCTAGGAGCACTGTAGTGCTGAGATGGCACAGGACGTGCAAGGCTAGGGAGATGCACAGGAGGCCTGGTGCGTGAGGCTGGCACAGTCTTCACCAGACCCCTCACCTCAGGATGAGTATGGAGAGCTGACCCCGGTGCCATTAAATCCCTGACACGCTCCGTCGGGCGAATGTCGTGCCTCATGCACCAAACCAGCAATTCCCTCATATCTCTCTCCTCCAATTTCCCCATTAACTCCTTCACAGTCTCTGCTTCGCTCACCTCCAACACCAGCTCTGGTTCTGAGCTCCTCCTTGGCTCCTCACGATAAACGGGGGGAGTTGGCTCAGGTCTGACTCCTGACTCTGCCACACTCCCCGTGCCCCCCCCCAAGAAATTTTTGGGGCTGACTCTCGGGCTTCCGTCCGCGCCGCCGTGCTTGCTTCGCCAACCTCATTCTCCTGTAACCTTCCGCGCACTGTTCCATCGAATCCCAGGCGGGCTCCGGCACTCTCCCTGGGTCGACCGCCCACCTGTCTATCTCCTCCAAAGTTGTGTAGTCCAGATTCTGCTCCCATGTCCCAAAATCCTGATCTCGCTGTTGCTGTTCCTGCTGCTGCTGCTGCCTCTGTTCCTTCTCCTGCTGCTGCTGTTGCTGTTGCCCGTTACCACGCCGCTTGGTCCTGTTGTGGTGGGTGATTCTGTAACGACGTTCGTCTGTAGGAGGAGAAGCGGACCAAAAAGCAGCGTGGTGGTTATTCATGTTCTTTAATGGAAAACTGAACGATACATGAAATAACTCAAATCTACAAAACAACAAACGGAACGTGAAAACCTATACAGCCTATCCTGTGACAACAAACACAGTGACAGGAACAATCACCCACAAACACACAGTGAAACCCAGGCTACCTAAGTATGATTCTCAATCAGAGACAACTAATGACACCTGCCTCTGATTGAGAACCATACTAGGCCGAAAACATAGAAATGCCCCAAAACATAGAAAAACAAACATAGACTGCCCACCCAACTCACGCCCTGACCATACTAAATAAATACAAAACAACGGAAATAGAGGTCAGAACGTGACAACCATGCTGAAAGGGATATTCAATGTCTGCCTTTTTATTTATTTATACCTATCTACCAATAGGTACCCTTCTTTGTAAGGAATTGACCTTAGAAATCTCTGTTTTTCTATATATTTTGGTTAGGTCAGGGTGTGACTAGGGTGGGTACTCTAGTTTTTGTATGTCTAGGGTTTTTGTATGTCTTGGGGTTTTTGTATGTCTATGTTGGCCTGATATGGTTCCCAATCAGAGACAGCTGTTTATCGTTGTCTCTGATTGGGGATCATATTTAGGTAGCCATTTTCCTCATTTGTATTGTGGGATCTTGTCTATGTACTGTATAGTTGCCTTAGTGCATATCAGTAGCTTCATGTTTCGTTTGGTTGTTTGTTGTTTTGTTCAGTGAGTTTCGATTTATTAAAATTATGTGGAACTCTACTCACGCTGCGCCTTGGTGCGATCCTTACGACGAACGTGACAAGAATTTGACTAACATTGGGGTTGAATACTTACTGACTCATATTTCAGCTTTTCATTTTTTATTAGTTGGTAAAAAAAACTCAAACATAATTCCACTTTGACAATATGGGGTTGTGTGTGGGCCAGTTACAAAAACATAACAATTTCATCCATTTTAAATTCAGGCTGTAAAACAACAAAATGTGGAAAACGTCCATGGGTATGAATACTTTCTGAAGGTACTGTACAGCTGCCTGCATATCATATTCCCTGCATCACTTCCCATCCAGCTCGCAACCATTCCTCTTAACCAAGCTCCTCAGTTCCTTTAAATCTCCCTCTTATCCTGTTTTATTAATGGGAAAGTGATATGACTCCAGCTCACTTCTGTTCTCCACCGTAGCTTACAGGGAACTGAAATACTTGTAAGGAGGTGTCACAAGTGAAATGAATCAGTGCTCGGTAGTTGTTGTTCCGTATACGTCTCTGTGACGTGTCGGTTGATGCGACCCTCTTTCGGATCCGTGTGTCTCAATTAGTTGAAACTAGTGAACAAGTCAACAGAATTGATTTCCCTTGTAAAGGAAAGGTATTGAATCAACTCTTAGTGTTGAACTTCAATGCAACAGAACTTCACAGACAGTTTTAGTTCTGATTTTCCATATTACCGAGTCTCGCACCCTCCACCAGTGTAGCCAGGCTTTGTTTCCATGAAGATAACAAACCAATGGTACTGTGTGCGCATCAACATAAACAGATGTGACCTTGAGTTGCTTTGATGTGCCGGAGGTCAATCGGTGGTAATTCGGTCATTTCTGGGAACAGAAGTCATCATTTTCAACTCCAGACTAACCCTGTATATTTCCACTGTGGGCCTTTCCATCATCTGACTCCTATGCTAGTCGGGCCTCTCGGTCCTCCTTGGTGTTTGCAGTCAATCTGACTGCCTATATAAGGACAGGCCAAGGCAGGGTACAGTATTATTAACAGTCATTTTCTTGCCAGTTTGGTCCCAGTACCAACGACGTATGGGTTAGTCCTAAACTAGCAGTCATTTTCTTGCCAGTTTGGTCCCAGCACCAACGACGTATGGGTTAGTCCTAAGCTAGCAGACATTTCGGTTCACTGTGTTTACTTCTTTGTTCGAAGTGCCAGTTTGAATTTCACTAAGATGTCAGGTGGATGTGCACCAAATACCACTGGATGTTGGTCAGAGGGAATGTGTTCTAGGCACTTTAAACAATCGGAGCTGAACTTAGTTTGAGTTTGAACTCTAGCTTAGAAGGCATCCACTTTGAATGCTTGTCAGTTTGGATGTTATTTCAAGGCATGCTTTTGCAGTCAGTGAACAGTCAGACAGCTAGCTACACTGTCTATTAGATAGTGCCTCCACTATTCTGTGTCCTTGGACCTTGGTCAAATATGTCCCCTATTCTCCTTCTCTTTTGTAGCCATCAATCGCTCCATTACCCCATATCCATGTTTAGGGGATGCCATGGCAGGCACCTTGAACCGTCCTCGCCCATCCTCCCTGTCCTCCACTTCCCTGGCCTCCGTCCTCCACTTCCCTGGTCTCCGTCCTCCCTGTCTTCCACTTCCCTGGCCTCCGTCCTCCCTGTCCTCCACTTCCCTGGCCTCCGTCCTCCCTGTCCTCCACTTCCCTGGCCTCCGTCCTCCCTGTCCTCCACTTCCCTGGCCTCCGTCCTCCACTTTCCTGGCCTCCGTCCTCCCTGTCCTCCACTTCCCTGGCCTCCGTCCTCCCTGTCCTCCACTTCCCTGGTCTCCGTCCTCCCTGTCCACCACTGCCCTGCCCTCCGTCCTCCCTGTCCTCCACTGCCCTGCCCTCCGTCCTCCCTGTCCTCCACTGCCCTGCCCGCTGTCCTCCCTCTCCTCCACTTCCATGGCTTCCACCGCCCTGTCCTCAGTCCTCCCTTGCCTCTAGTGCCCTGCTCTCCGTCCTACCTGCCCTCCGTCCTCACTGGCCACTACTGCCCTGCCTTCAGTCCTCCCTTACCTCTAGTGCCCTGCCCTCAGTCCTCCCTGCCATCCGTCCTACCTGCCCTCCATCCTCACTGGCCACTACTGCCCTGCCCTCAGTCCTCCCTTGCCTCTAGTGCCCTGCCCTCAGTCCTACCTGCCCTCAGTCCTCCCTTGCCTCTAGTGCCCTGCCCTCCATCCTACCTGCCCTCCGTCCTCACTGGCCACTACTGCCCTGCCCTCAGTCCTCCCTTGCCTCTACGGCCCTGCCCTCAGTCCTCCCTGCCCTCCGTCCTCACTGGCCACTACTGCCCTGCCCTCAGTCCTCCCTGCCCTCCGTCCTCACTGGCCACTACTGCCCTGCCCTCAGTCCTTCCTGCCCTCCGTCCTCACTGGCCACTACTGCCCTGCCCTCAGTCCTCCCTGCCCTCCGTCCTCACTGGCCACTACTGCCCTGCCCTCAGTCCTCCCTGCCCTCCGTCCTCACTGGCCACTACTGCCCTGCCCTCAGTCCTCCCTGCCCTCCGTCCTCACTGGCCACTACTGCCCTGCCCTCAGTCCTCCCTGCCCTCCGTCCTCACTGGCCACTACTGCCCTGCCCTCAGTCCTCCCTGCCCTCCGTCCTCACTGGCCACTACTGCCCTGCCCTCAGTCCTCCCTGCCCTCCGTCCTCACTGGCCACTACTGCCCTGCCCTCAGTCCTCCCTGCCCTCCGTCCTCCCTGGCCACTACTGCCCTGCCCTCAGTCCTCCCTGCCCTCCGTCCCCACTGGCCACTTCTGCCCTGCCCTCAGTCCTCCCTGCCTCTCTATCTTCCCCTCTCCTATTTTAATTGGTTGACTCCATTCCCGTTGTTCGTTTTTGATTTGTTTAAGGGTTAACTGTCAGTGGTCTCGCTTGGTAAAACGTTGTTCTTTTTATTCACACAAAATGGACGTCGGAGGCACCTGTCTCGTTCCTGCATCACGGCCCTGTCTGTATGATGGAAGGTGATGCCCAGATCTGCTTGCTTTGCTCAAAATCTGCATGTCGAGAAAGGCTCATGAATAAGTAATCCCAATACGGCATCTCATGTAAATCCATGCAAATGAAGGCTCTAGGCCATATTGTTTTAGTGGCAAACTGGGGCTGGTTGAGAAGAGTGTGTGTGTGTGTGTGGGGGGGGGGGGGGGATATATTTACAATGTGGTTGCCTTGGTATGCATATGTATAGCATAAGTGTATCCGTGCATGCGTGTACAGTATGTGTTTACAGGTGGGTGGGTATATATTTACAATAGCGCCAGTCCATAGCAGCAGGATGTAGGGGTGCTGATAAATCTGATGAGAAAATAATATAATATAAAAGTGCACTGGACCGTTACTACTCTACTACTCTATTAATCTACTACTCTACTACTCTAGTACTCTACTACTTTACTACTCTACTACTCTACTACTCTACTACTTTACTACTTTACTACTCTACTACTCTACTACTCTATTAATCTACTACTCTACTACTCTAGTACTCTACTACTTTACTACTTTACTACTCTACTACTCTACTACTTTACTACTCTACTACTCTACTACTCTACTACTTTACTACTTTACTACTCTACTACTCTACTACTCTACTACTTTACTACTTTACTACTCTACTACTCTACTAATTTACTACTCTACTACTCTACTACTCTACTAATTTACTACTCTACTACTTTACTACTCGACTACTCTACTAATTTACTAATCTACTACTCTACTACTTTACTACTCTACTACTCTACTAATTTACTACTTTACTACTCTACTACTCTACTAATTTACTACTCTACTACTTTACTACTCTACTACTCTGCTAATTTACTAATCTACTACTCTACTACTTTACTACTCTACTACTCTACTAATTTACTACTCTACTACTCTACTACTCTACTACTCTACTAATTTACTACTCTACTACTCTACTACACTACTAATTTACTACTCTACTACTTTACTACTCTACTAATTTACTAATCTACTACTCTACTACTTTACTACTTTACTACTCTACTACTCTACTACTCTACTACTCTACTACTTTACTACTCTACTACTCTACTACTCTACTAATTTACTACTCTACTACTTTACTACTCTACTACTCTGCTAATTTACTAATCTACTACTCTACTACTTTACTACTCTACTACTCTACTAATTTACTAATCTACTACTCTACTACTCTACTAATTTACCACACTACTACTCTACTACTCTACTAATTTACTAATCTACTACTCTACTACTCTACTAATTTACTAATCTACTACTCTACTACTCTACTACTCTACTAATTTACTAATCTACTACTCTACTACTCTACTACTTTACTATTCTACTACTCTACTAATCTACTACTCTACTACTCTACTAATTTACTAATCTACTACTTTACTACTCTACTACTTTACTACTTTACTACTCTACTACTCTACTAATCTACTACTCTACTAATCTACTACTCTACTACTCTACTAATCTACTACTCTACTAATCTACTATTCTACTACTCTACTAATCTACTACTCTACTACTCTACTAATTTACTAATCTACTACTTTACTGCTCTACTACTTTACTACTTTACTTCTCTACTACTCTACAAATCTACTACTCTACTAATCTACTACTCTACTACTCTACTACTTTACTACTTTACTACTTTACTACTCTACTACTTTACTACTCTACTACTTTACTACTCTACTACTCTACTACTCTACTACTCTACCACTCTTCTACTCTACTACTTTACCACTCTACTACTCTACTACTCTACTACTCTACTACTCTACTACTCTACTACTACTACCCTACTACTCTACTACTTTACTACTCTACTACTCTACTACTCTACTAATTTACTAATCTACTACTTTACAACTCTACTACTTTACTACTTTACTACTCTACTACTCTACTAATCTACTACTCTACTAATCTACTACTCTACTACTCTACTAATCTACTACTCTACTAATCTACTATTCTACTACTCTACTAATCTACTACTCTACTACTCTACTAATTTACTAATTTACTACTTTACTACTCTACTACTTTACTACTTTACTACTTTACTACTCTACTACTCTACTACTCTACTAATTTACTACTCTACTACTTTACTACTCTACTACTTTACTACTCTACTACTTTACTACTCTACTACTCTACTACTCTACTACTCTACTACTCTTCTACTCTACTACTTTACCACTCTACTACTCTACTACTCTACTACTCTACTACTCTACTACTCTACTACTCTACTAATTTACTAATCTACTACTTTACTACTCTACTACTTTACTACTTTACTACTCTACTACACTACTAATCTACTACTCTACTAATCTACTACTCTACTACTCTACTAATCTACTACTCTACTAATCTACTATTCTACTACTCTACTAATCTACTACTCTACTACTTTACTACTCTACTACTTTACTACTCTACTACTCTACTACTCTACTACTCTACTACTCTTCTACTCTACTACTTTACCACTCTACTACTCTACTACTCTACTACTCTACTACTCTACTACTTTACTACCCTACTACTCTACTACTTTACTACTCTACTACTCTACTACTCTACTAATTTACCACACTACTACTCTACTACTCTACTAATTTACTAATCTACTACTCTACTACTCTACTAATTTACTAATCTACTACTCTACTACTCTACTACTCTACTAATTTACTAATCTACTACTCTACTACTCTACTACTTTACTATTCTACTACTCTACTAATCTACTACTCTACTACTCTACTAATTTACTAATCTACTACTTTACTACTCTACTACTTTACTACTTTACTACTCTACTACTCTACTAATCTACTACTCTACTAATCTACTACTCTACTACTCTACTAATCTACTACTCTACTAATCTACTATTCTACTACTCTACTAATCTACTACTCTACTACTCTACTAATTTACTAATCTACTACTTTACTGCTCTACTACTTTACTACTTTACTTCTCTACTACTCTACAAATCTACTACTCTACTAATCTACTACTCTACTACTCTACTACTTTACTACTTTACTACTTTACTACTCTACTACTTTACTACTCTACTACTTTACTACTCTACTACTCTACTACTCTACTACTCTACCACTCTTCTACTCTACTACTTTACCACTCTACTACTCTACTACTCTACTACTCTACTACTCTACTACTCTACTACTTTACTACCCTACTACTCTACTACTTTACTACTCTACTACTCTACTACTCTACTAATTTACTAATCTACTACTTTACAACTCTACTACTTTACTACTTTACTACTCTACTACTCTACTAATCTACTACTCTACTAATCTACTACTCTACTACTCTACTAATCTACTACTCTACTAATCTACTATTCTACTACTCTACTAATCTACTACTCTACTACTCTACTAATTTACTAATTTACTACTTTACTACTCTACTACTTTACTACTTTACTACTTTACTACTCTACTACTCTACTACTCTACTAATTTACTACTCTACTACTTTACTACTCTACTACTTTACTACTCTACTACTTTACTACTCTACTACTCTACTACTCTACTACTCTACTACTCTTCTACTCTACTACTTTACCACTCTACTACTCTACTACTCTACTACTCTACTACTCTACTACTCTACTACTCTACTAATTTACTAATCTACTACTTTACTACTCTACTACTTTACTACTTTACTACTCTACTACACTACTAATCTACTACTCTACTAATCTACTACTCTACTACTCTACTAATCTACTACTCTACTAATCTACTATTCTACTACTCTACTAATCTACTACTCTACTACTTTACTACTCTACTACTTTACTACTCTACTACTCTACTACTCTACTACTCTACTACTCTTCTACTCTACTACTTTACCACTCTACTACTCTACTACTCTACTACTCTACTACTCTACTACTTTACTACCCTACTACTCTACTACTTTACTACTCTACTACTCTACTACTCTACTAATTTACTAATCTACTACTTTACTACTCTACTACTTTACTACTTTACTACTCTACTACTCTACTAATCTACTACTCTACTAATCTACTACTCTACTACTCTACTAATCTACTACTCTACTAATCTACTATTCTACTACTCTACTAATCTACTACTCTACTACTCTACTAATTTACTAATTTACTACTTTACTACTCTACTACTTTACTACTTTACTACTTTACTACTCTACTACTCTATTACTCTACTAATTTACTACTCTACTACTTTACTACTCTACTACTTTACTACTCTACTACTTTACTACTCTACTACTCTACTACTTTACCACTCTACTACTCTACTACTCTACTACTCTACTACTCTACTACTCTACTACTTTACTACCCTACTACTCTACTACTTTACTACTCTACTACTCTACTTCTTTACTACTCTACTACTCTACTACTCTACTACTTTACCACTCTACTACTCTACTACTCTACTACTCTACTACTTTACTACTCTACTATACTACTCTACTACTTTACTACTCTACTACTCTACTACTTTACTGCTTTACTACTCTACTACTCTACTACATTACTACTCTACTACTTTACTACTTTACTACTGTACTACTTTACTACTGTATTACTTTACTGCTCTACTACTCTACTACTTTAATACTTTACTACTTGACTACCTTACTACCCTACTACTTTACTACTTTACTATCTTTCTACTCTTCTACTCTACTACAACTTTACTGCTTTACTACTCTACTACCATTCTACTTGACTTCTGTAGTACTTTACTGCTTTACTACTCTACTACGTTCCTAATTTACTATCCTACTACTTTACTACTGCACTACGTTAGTACTTGACTTCTGTATTACTTTACTGCTTTACTACTCTAGTACTCCACTACTCTACTACTTTACTACTCTACTACTTTACTTCTCTACTACTCTACTACTCTATTACTCTACTACTTTACTATTTTACTACTCTACTACTTTACTACTCTACTACTTTACTACTTTACTACCTTACTACTCTACTACTTTACTACTCTATTACTCCACTACTTACTGCAATACGTTAGTACTTGACTTCTGTACTACTTTACTGCTTTACTACTCTAGTACTCTACTATTCTACTACTTTACTACTCTACTACTTTACTTCTCTACTACTCTACTACTATATTACTCTACTACTTTACTACTTGACTTCTGTACTACTTTACTGCCCTACTACTCTACTACTTTACTACTTTACTTCTTGACTACCCTACTACTCTACTACCCTACTACTTTACTACTTTACTATTCCACTACTTTACTACTCCACTACTTTACTACTTTACTACTTTACTACTCTACTACTTTACTACTTTACTACTCTACTACTTTACTACTCCACTACTTTACTACTTTACTACTCCACTACTTTACTACTTTACTACTCCACTACTTTACTACTCCACTACTTTACTACTTTACTACTTTACTACTCTACTACTTTACTACTTTACTACTCCACTACTTTACTACTCCACTACTTTACTACTTTACTACTCCACTACTTTACTACTCCACTACTTTACTACTCTACTACTTTACTACTCCACTACTTTACTACTCCACTACTCTACTACTCCACTACTTTACTACTCCACTACTTTACTACTTTACTACTCCACTACTTTACTACTCTACTACTTTACTACTCCACTACTTTACTACTCCACTACTTTACTACTTTACTACTTTACTACTCCACTACTTTACTACTCCACTACTTTACTACTTTACTACTCCACTACTTTACTACTCTACTACTCCACTACTTTACTACTCTACTACTTTACTACTCTACTACTTTACTACTCTACTACTTTACTACTTTACTACTTTACTACTCTACTACTTTACTACTCCACTACTTTACTACGTTACTACTCCACTACTTTACTACTTTACTACTCCACTACTTTACTACTCTACTACTTTACTACTTTACTACTCTACTACTTTACTACTCCACTACTTGACTACTTGACTTCAGTGTTGGGGATTGAGGGTGTGTATTGGTTGGTTTGCGGTTGTGAAGAGGTTACTCTCAGAATCACCATCTCATTCGATGTGGCGTTCTTAACTTTTCCAATGGGTATTTAACATTGAGCACTGACCTCAGTCTGACTTACCCATAATGCACCAGGGGTTGTGTGTAACTGGGAGTATGCAAATAAACAGCATTTGTGTAAATGAGACTGCAATGCACATAATAATAGTTGTGTTGTAGATACTAGATAAACATAACCGTTGCATTCCCAAAAAAATACACTGACGTGTTTTTGAAGGTATTCGTTGCCGTTTACTGCAGCCCCACTTTCTTACAAGATCAACACAAGAGCCTTGGTGCACTACGACAAACACACTCCCTACAGAATCAGTGCACTACGACAAACACACTCCCTACAGAATCAGTGCACTACGACAAACACACTCCCTACAGAATCAGTGCACTACGACAAACACGCCCCCTACAGAATCAGTGCACTACGACAAACACGCCCCCTACAGAATCAGTGCACTACGACAAACACACTCCCTACAGAATCAGTGCACTACGACAAACACACTCCCTACAGAATCAGTGCACTACGACAAACACACTCCCTACAGAATCAGTGCACTACGACAAACACACTCCCTACAGAATCAGTGCACTACGACAAACACACTCCCTACAGAATCAGTGCACCACGACAAACACACTCCCTACAGAATCAGTGCACTACGACAAACACACTCCCTACAGAATCAGTGCACCACGACAAACACACTCCCTACAGAATCAGTGCACTACGACAAACACACTCCCTACAGAATCAGTGCACTACGACAAACACACTCCCTACAGAATCAGTGCACCACGACAAACACACTCCCTACAGAATCAGTGCACTACGACAAACACACTCCCTACAGAATCAGTGCACTACGACAAACACACTCCCTACAGAATCAGTGCACCACGACAAACACACTCCCTACAGAATCAGTAGTATGAGCATAGTTTTGTAAACAAGTGACTTATTTCTTCATGCATTCATCTGCTCCAGCTATACTGCCCTACCAAGCAAAAAGGAAGTAACTGCTAATTTGGTCAAAAATGTGTTAATGTCATTTTTGCTACAATAAATACATACGTAATCATGTGGACAAGTATCCTGCCTCTATTATATTGTGTTTTTGAGAAAATGGGGGTCATGTTAGTAGTAACTGCATAAAGTTGCTGTGAAGCCAAGGTAAATAAAAACCATTTATCTCAGTTCCACGCTATGAGCAGTTATTGCCTTTTTGCTTGGTAGGACAGTATAGTAGGAGAGTCACTTGTCTAGAACTCACACGTTCTGAGTCTATCCCCCAATGGAGAAACGCATGTCTCTATTGTAGTTGAGAAGGCACGGTGACGGTATATCATGCTCGCAGTGTTGTTTTGCTGTTAGAATATGCTGCATGCCAAACACGTTGTTCTCCCGCCATCTTTCTGTCTTCTCCTCTCATTCCATCTCTCATCTCATTCCTTCTCTCCTCTCAAAATCCTCCCCTATCTCTCTCTGTTGCTCTCTCTATCTCATCTCCCATTGTCTCTCTTCCTTCTCATCCACTCTTTCTTCTCCACTCTCTCCATTAATGTCTCTCTCCCACACCCTTACACCCCCCCTCTCAGATCCCACCCACCCTTCTGTCTCTCTGCCTCTCTCTCCAGCCTTGTCCTCCTCCTCTATCCACCCCTCTCTCTACCACCCTCCCCTCTTCCAGCCTTGTTTCTCCATCCAGCCAGATGGAGTCAGACCCAGGCCCCTGGCTAGAGGGCTGGGAATGGGGATGGATGGGACTACGGGGGGTATCTGTCGGTGTCTGGATGCTGGCTGCTGGAAGTGGGGTGGCAGCCCAGTCTTCTATAATTAGGCTACCCGCCGGTGTGTGTGGGTGCGCTCTCAGTGTGTGTTTGTGTGTGTGAGTGCGTGTGGGTGTGCACTTGTCTGTTCATGTGCTTGGCGATGTGTGTGTGTGTTGGCCTGGCAGTTTGTCTGTGTGTTAGGCTAGTGGTGTGTGTTTCTGTGGCTAATGGAGAGGAGCAGAGGAGAAGAGGGTGTCGGGGGAACGGAGCTGTCTGTCTAACACAGAGAGGAGCCAAGGAGAAGAGAAGAGGAGCGAAAAGGGAACGGAGCTGTCTGTCTAACACAGAGAGGAGCAGGGCTAACATGTTACATGTTAGGCACATGGCCAGCCATATCCTCCACAGTTACTGCCTACACTCTGCAATGCTCCTCTAACTGCCTCTGGGTTCCATGGCTCTGTCTGTCTGTGTGTGTGTGTGTGTGTGTGTGTGTGTGTGTGTGTGTGTGTGTGTGTGTGTGTGTGTGTGTGTGTGTGTGTGTGTGTGTGTGTGTGTGTGTGTGTGTGTGTGTGTGTGTGTGTGTGTGTGTGTGTGTTTGTGTGTGTGAGTGCGTGAGGGTGTGCACTTGTCTGTTCATGTGCTTGGCGATGTGTGTGTGTGTGTGTTGGCCTGGCAGTTTGTCTGTGTGTTAGGCTAGTGGTGTGTGTTTCTGTGGCTAATGGAGAGGAGCAGAGGAGAAGAGGGTGTCGGGGGAACGGAGCCGGAGCTGTCTGTCTAACACAGAGAGGAGCCAAGGAGAAGAGAAGAGGAGCGAAGAGGGAACGGAGCTGTCTGTCTAACACAGAGAGGAGCAGGGCTAACATGTTACATGTTAGGCACATGGCCAGCCATATCCTCCACAGTTACTGCCTACACTCTGCAATGCTCCTCTAACTGCCTCTGGGTTCCATGGCTCTGTCTGTCTGTGTGTGTGTGTGTGTGTGTGTGTGTGTGTGTGTGTGTGTGTGTGTGTGTGTGTGTGTGTGTGTGTGTGTGTGTGTGTGTGTGTGTGTGTGTGTGTGTGTGTGTGTGTGTGTGTGTGTGTGTGTGTGTGTGTGTGTGTGTGTGTGTGGCATCAGAGAGCGAGAGATAATGGATTGAGTGCACAAGAAATTCCATTATTTAGTACAGCATCATCATGTTCTCCTTGATATACAGATAATGTGACTAACAACAAGATGGCACAGACAGACATGGTCTCCCTGTTTCTAGCTCCTAGCCAACTTTGCAGTTTGTGTGTGTGTGTGTGTGTGTGTGTGTGTGTGTGTGTGTGTGTGTGTGTGTGTGTGTATTTCTTACATTACTTGCTCAGAACGTTTCTTGCATTACTACCTACAGCCCAAAAAAAAAACTTTTGGATATTAGATTGGTGGTCACTCACCAGCATTTCGAACCAGAAATGTGACTTTCCTGAATTGGATCTTTTGTTTGTACCCCCCGAGGCAATTCCACTCATCCCAGGGGCTCCAAGACGCCGTCGATGGAGAAGAGGAATACGGAGTGGGGTTTTAGTCAGACTCAGGAGGCGTGCATACCATCCAACGCTTCCGAGGATATTACTCGCTAATGTTCAGTCTCTGGACAATAAAGTAGACGTGCTCAGGGCTAGGATATCAGAGAGATAGAGAGATATCAGGGACTGTAACTTACTCTGTTACTCTGTTTCATAGAATCATGGCTCTCTCCGGATATACTGTCTCCGTCCATACAGCCAGCGGGGTTCTCCGTACATCGTGCGGACAGGAAGAAAGAAAGGTAGAGGTGTATGTTTCATGTTTAACTACCAATGGTGTGATTGTGGAAACGTACAGGAACTCAAGTCCTTTTGTTCTCCTGATTTGGAATACCTCACCATCAAATGCCGAGCGCGTTACCTCCATTACCTCCTAGAGAATTGTCTTCGGTCATCGTCACTGCTGTGTATATTCCCCCTCAAGCCGACACGCGACGGCTCTCAAAGGAACAATACTGGACTTTGTACAAACTGGAAACCTGATATCCCGAGGCCGCATTTATTGAAGCTGGGGACTCAGAACTCAGAACTCTTGACCATTGCTACTCCCCCTTCCGGGACAGCTACAGATGACATCCCAAGCTGTGTCATCAGAGCATGTGCAGACCAGCTGGCTGGAGTGTTTACAGACATATTCAATCTCTCCCTATCCCAGTCTGTTGTCCCCACTTGCTTTAAGATGTCCACCATTGTTCCTGTACAAGAAAACGCGAAAGTAACTGAACTACATGACTATCATCCTGTAGCAGTCATTTCTGTCATCATGAAGTGCTTTGAGAGGCAAGTTAAGTATCACATCACCTCCACCTTACCCAACACCCTAGACCCACTTCAATCTGCATACCACCCCAACAGATCCATGGATGATGCAATCCCCGTTGCACTTCACACTGCCCTATCCCATCTGGACAAGAGGAATAACTATGTAAAAATGCTGTTCATTGACCACATCACAGCCTTCAACACCATAGTGCCCTCCAAGCTCATCACTAAGCTTGGGGCCCTGGGTCTGAGCCCTGCCCTGTCCGACTGGGTCCTGGACTTCCTGACGGACAGACCCCAGGTGGTGAAGGTAGGAGTGGTGCCAGGAAAATAACCTCTCCCTTAACGTCAACAAAAAGGAGCTGATCATAGACTTCAGGAGACATCAGAGAGAGCACACCACCATCTACATCGACGGTGCCCCAGTGGAGAAAGCGAAAAGCTTCAATTTCCTCGGCGTGCACATCACTGACAACCTGTTTTTGTCCATCTACACAGACAGTATGGTGAAAAAGGTGCAGGGTACTATTCAACCTCAGGAGGCTGAAGAAACCTTTACAGATGCACCCCTGAGAGCATGCTGTTGGGCTGTATCACCGCCTGGTATGGCAATTGCACCGACCGCAACCGCAGGGCTCTTCAGAAGGCGGTGCGGTCAACCCAACTCATCACTAGGGTCACACTGCCTGTCCTTCAGGACATCTACAGCACCCAGTGTCACAGGAACTCCAAGAAGATCATCAAGGACCTCAGCCACCCGAGTCATGGCCTATTCACCCCGCTGCTATCTAGAAGGTGGAGACAGAACAGGTGCATCAAAGCTGGGACCGAGAGACAGGCCATCAGACTGTTAAACAGTCACCACTATCCGGCCTCCAGTACCCTGCCCTGAACATTAGTCACTGTTACTACCCGGCTACCACCCGGTACTCTACCCTGCACTTTAGAAACTGCTGCCCTATGTACATAGTCATTGAACACTGGTCACTTTAACCATGTTTACATACTGTTTCAACCATTTCATATGTATATACTGTATTCTAGTCAAGGCTCATTCTGTATAACTACTGCTGTACACACCTTTTCTATATATGATACTGTCCATAATGTCTATACACACCATCATATATCATCATATACATCATATCATACATTATATTCCAGACTCTGACATTGCTCTTTCTGATACTTCATTCCTTTTTTGTATTTCTTGTATTTGTCTGAAAGTGTGTGTGTGTGTGTGTGTGTGTGTGTGTGTGTGTGTGTGTGTGTGTGTGTGTGTGTGTGTGTGTGTGTGTGTGTGTGTGTGTGTGTGTGTGTGTGTGTGTGTGTGTGTGTGTGTGTAATGTTGCCTGCGTGAGTTCGAAACTTTTCAAACTGCCGAAATCGACAGCTCTTTCTTGTGACCAGCCTGGTAATATTTGTGTGATTGCATGTGTTTGTAAGATAAAGTTCTGTTATTGCTTATGCCTATGTTTGTGTGTGTCTATGAATGTCCATGTGATCGCAGCGTGTGTGTGTGTGTGTGTGTGTGTGTGTGTGTGTGTGTGTGTGTGTGTGTCCCACCTGCCTACAATCCATCTCAGTGTTGGTGGTGTCCGGGGCCTTTGGAAGGACAGGCCTCATTCATATTCATCCCCCCAACCCAGGATCCCAATCTCAGCTGGCCCCTCTCTCTCAGCTGGCCCTCTCTCTCAGCTGGCCCCTCTCTCTCAGCTGGCCCTCTCTCTCAGCTGGCCCCTCTCACTCAGCTGGCCCCTCTCTCTCAGCTGGCCCCTCTCTCTCAGCTGGCCCTCTCTCTCAGCTGGCCCCTCTCTCTCAGTTGGCCTATCGCTCTCAGCTGGCCCCTCTCTCTCAGCTGGCCCTTGCTCTCAGCTGGCCCCTCTCTCTCAGCTGGCCCCTCTCACTCAGCTGGCCCCTTTCCCTCAGCTGGCCCCTCTCTCTCAGCTGGCCCCTCTCTCTCAGCTGGCCCCTCTTTCTCAGCTGGCCCCTCTCTCTCAGCTGGCCGTCTTTCTCAGCTGGCTCCTCCCTCTCAGCTGGCCCTCTTTCTCAGCTTGCCCCTCTCTCTCAGCTGGCCCCTCTTTCTCAGCTGGCCCCTCTCTCTCAGCTGGCCTCTCTCTCTCAGCTGGCCCCTCTGTCTCAGCTGGCCCATCGCTCTCAGCAGGCCCCTCTCTCTCAGCTGGCCCATCGCTCTCAGCTGGCCCCTCTCTCTCAGCTGGCCCCTCTCTCTCAGCTGGCCCCTCTCTCTCAGCTGACCCCTCTCTCTCAGCTGGCCCCTCTCTCTCAGCTGGCCCTTTCTCTCAGCTGGCCCTCTCTCTCAGCTGACCCCTCTCTCTCAGCTGGCCCATTGCTCTCAGCTGGTCCCTCTCTCTCAGCTGGCCCTCTCTCTCAACTGGCACCTCTCTCTCAGCTGACCCCTCTCTCTCAGCTGGCCCCTCTCTCTCAGCTGGCCCTCTCTCTCAGCTGACCCCTCTCTCTCAGCTGGCCCATCTCTCTCAGCTGGCCCCTCTCTCTCAGCTGGCCCCTCTCTCTCAGCTGACCCCTCTCTCTCAGCTGGCCCCTCTCTCTCAGCTGGCCCTCTCTCTCAGCTGGCCCTCTCTCTCAGCTGACCCTCTCTCTCAGCTGGCCCATTGTTCTCAGCTGGCCCCTCTCTCTCAGCTGGCCTTCTCTCTCAACTGGCACCTCTCTCTCAGCTGACCCCTCTCTCTCAGCTGGCCCCTCTCTCTCAGCTGGCCCTCTCTCTCAGCTGACCCCTCTCTCTCAGCTGGCCCATTGCTCTCAGCTGGCCCCTCTCTCTCAGCTGGCCCCTCTCTCTCAGCTGGCCCTCTCTCTCAACTGGCACCTCTTTCTCAGCTGGCCCCTCTCTCTCAACTGGCACCTCTCTCTCAGCTGGCCCCTCTCTCTCAGCTGGCCCCCCTCTCTCAGCTGGCTCCTCTCTCTCAGCTGGCCCCTCTTTCTCAGCTGTCCCCTCTTTCTCAGCTGGACCCTCTCTCTCAGCTGGCCCCTCTCTCTCAGCTGGCCCTCTCTCTCAACTGTTACCTCTCTCTCAACTGGCACCTCTCTCTCAGCTGCCACGTCTCCTCTGTCACACACAGGCAGGTGCGGAGGCACACACTAGCACACACCAACACAAACACACAGATGTGCGCTAACAACGCATGCACACACATATGCAATCATTATGGCCATTTACACACACACACACACACACACACACACACACACACACACACACAAAAAAATATTCACTTACAAACATACGCAATCACACAAACATTATACACACATTCTGCACACTGTATCTCCCACCTCAGGCGTAACACACACACAAACACACACACACACACACACACACACACACACACACACACACACACACACACACACAATACACACAAATACAAACATACACACCCTTAGCTCCCCCTACGGTCCACTATCAGACAAACCATCTCTCCTCCCTTACCCTCCTCCCTCTCTCCTCCCTTCCCCTCCTCCCTCTGTCCTCCCTTCCCCTCCTCCATCTCTCCTCCCTTCCCCTCCTCCCTCTGTTCTCCCTTCCCCTCCATCTCTTCTCCCTCACCCTCCCTCTGTCTTCCCTTCCCCTCCTCCCTCTGTCTTCCCTTCCCCTCCTCCCTCTGTCTTCCCTTCCCCTCCTCCCTCTGTCCTCCCTTTCCCTCCTCCATCTCTCCTCCCTTCCCCTCCTCCCTATGTCTTCCCTTCCCCTCCTCCATCTCTCCTCCCTCTCTCCTCCCCTTCTCCTCCCTCTCTTCCCAGAGTGGCTCTCCCTCTCCACCTTTTGTTTTCCCCCCATCCCATCTCCCATCTGCCTCCTTCCTCTCCTCTCGTCCCCTCCCTCTCCTCCTTCTCCTCTCTCCCCTTCACCCAGCACCAGATGGCCTGGTGAGACCAGCTGTGCAAACACAGACTAGGGGGGGTGACACACCTGACACCTCTCCACCACCAGCCCCGTACCCCAGGCCAGCTGAGGGAGGGAGGGAGGAAGGACGGGAGGGAGGAGGGAGGGAGGGAGGAAGGAGGGAGGATGGAGGGGAGGGGGATGGAGGGAGGAGGGAGGGAGGAGGGAGGGGAGGGAGGACGGGAGGGAGGGAGGACGGGAGGGAGGACGGAGGGAGGGTGGGAGTAGGCAAGGACGGAGGGAGGGAGGGTGGGAGGAGGGAGGAAGGAGGGAAGGAGGGGCAGGAGGAGGGAGAGAGGACGGAGGGAGGGTGGTAGGAGGGAGGACAGAGGGAGGAGGGAGGGAGGACAGAGGGAGGAGGGAGGGAGGGTGGGAGGAGGGAAGGATGGAGGGAGGGTGGGTGGGAGGAGGGAGGAGGACGGAGGAGGGAGGAAGGAAGGAAGGACAGACAGAGGGAGGGTGGGAGGAGGGAGGACAGAGGGAGGAGGGAGGGAGGACGGAGGGAGGAGGGAGGGAGGGTGGGAGGAGGGAAGGACGGAGGGAGGGTGGGTGGGTGGGAGGAGGGAAGGACGGAGGGAGGGTGGGTGGGAGGGAGGAGGGAGGACGGGAGGGAGGAGGCCCTACTGGCCTTTATCTACTGGACCCAGCCTCAGGCCCAACCTTATACAGAGTGAATAGAAAACCTCCAGAGATCCATGGCTAATTCAAGTCGCAACGTGTTTGGAACAGTTTGCAAGGAAATTGACTCATTGGCACTAGCCAAAAATGGTTGCAAGCTAACATTTCTTTGACTTGTTTTTTTTCACACACACACACACATCATACTACAACACGTTACAACCCCTAACAACCCCGGACAACCCACTACAAAAGTAACTTTTCTTCTCACACATGGTTCCCTCTGGACCAATGAAAGGCAGAGCAGGGTGGGAGGTGGTGGTGATGATGGTGGCTGCTGCAGTGCTTTCTGGGAGTAATAGCTCTAAGAGAAGGTCGTTTACCAGTGGAGCCCTCCCTGAGGTGGAAGAGGGGCAGAGGAGCCCTGATTTAAAGGACCATACCTCTTCCTTATTGCCTCCTGGCCCAGGGTCCCCATAAACCCCACCCACAGAGAGAGAGAGAGAGAGAGAGAGAGAGAGAGAGAGAGAGAGAGAGAGAGAGAGAGAGAGAGAGCATCCGTCCTTACCAGACAAAAGGCTGTGCTTGGCCCTGGTAAAATACGAGTGTGTTTCTCCACAACTTACACACACAAATACACTGGCCACACACACCAGCTGCCAGGGAGGGGAGGAGAGAAGAAGGAGGAGGTGGGTGATGGTTTAATTTAAACATCTGGGATATATTGGTCAAGGAAGTGATGCAACCATCAAACAATGATGTCATAATTAATATACCAGAAGTGAGTAAGGGATTTGAGATATGAGTGTTTTTTAAATATATTTATGTCACCTTTATTTAGCCAGGTAGGCCAGCTGAGAACAAGTTCTCATTTGCAACTGCGACCTGGCCAAGATAAAGCATAGCAATTCGACACAAAACAACACAGAGTTACACAAGGAATAAACAAAACATACAATCAATAATACAGTAGAAAAGAAAAAAAAGAAAAAAGTCTATATACAGTGAGTGAAAATGAGGTAAGATTAGGGAGTTAAGGCAATAAATAGGCCACGGTGGATAAGTAATTACAATATAGCAATTAAACACTGGAATGGTAGATGTGCAGAAGATGAATGTGAAAGTAGAGATACTGGGGTGCAAAGAAGCAAGATAAATACATAAATACGGTATGGGGATGAGGTAGATAGATGGGCTGTTTACAGATGGGCTATGTATAGGTGCAATGATCTGTGAGCTGCTCTGACAGCTGGTGCTTAAAGCTAGTGAGGGAGATATGAGTCTCCAGCTTCAGTGATTTTTGCAGTTCGTTCCAGTCATTGGCAGCAGAGAACTGGAAGGAAAGGCTACCAAACGAGGAATTGGGGGTGACCGGTGAGATTTACCTGCTGGAGCGCATGCTACGAGTGGGCGCTGCTATGGTGACCAGGGAGCTGAGATAAGGTGGGGCTTTACCTAGCAGAGACTTGTAGATAACCTGTAGCCAGTGGGTTTGGCAACGAGTATGAAGCGAGGGCCAACCAACGAGAGCATACAGGTCGCAGTGGTGGGTAGTGTATGGGGCTTTGGTGACAAAACGAATGGCACTGTGATAGACTGCATCCAATTTGTTGAGTAGAGTGTTGGAAGCTATTTTATAGATGACATCGCCAAAGTCGAGGATCGTTAGATGGTCAGTTTTACGAGGGTATGTTCGGCAGCATGAGTGAAGGATGCTTTGTTGGGATATAGGAAGCCGATTCTAGATTACATTTTGGATTGGAGATGCTTAATGTAAGTCTGGAAGGAGAGTTTACAGTCTAACCAGACCCCTAGGTATTTTTAGTTGTCCACGTATTCTAAGAGTAGTGATGCTGGACGGGCGGGCAGGTGCAGGCAGTGATCGGTTGAAGAGCATGCATTTAGTTTTGCTTGCATTTAAGAGCAGTTGGAGGACACGGAAGGATAGTTGTATGGCATTGAAGCTTGCCTGGAGGTTAGTTAACACAGTGTCCAAAGAGGGGCCAGAAGTATACAGAATGGTGTCGTCTGCGTAGAGGTGGATCAGAGAATCACCAGCAGCAAGAGCGACATCATTGATGTATACAGAGAAGAGAGTCGGTCCGAGAATTGAACCCTGTGGCACACCCTTAGAGACTGCCAGAGGTCCGGACAATAGGCCCTCCGATTTGACACACTGAACTCTATCAGAGAAGTAGTTGGTAAACCAGGCGAGGCAATCATTTGAGAAACCAAGGCTGTCGAGTCTGCCAATAAGAATGTGGTGATTGACAGAGTCGAACGCCTTGGCCAGGTTGATGAATACAGCTGCACAGCTGTCTCTTATTGATTGTGGTTATGATGTTGTTTAGGACTTTCAGCGTGGCTGAGGTCCACCCATGACCAGCTCTGAAACCAGATTGCATAGCGCAGAAGGTACGGTGGGATTCGAAATGAGATTGAACCAAGGACTCTATCTACTTCTGCTCGTAACAGTCAAGTTATTTCACACAGATTTCAACAAACCATTTCTGTATGGACCTCGCTTTGTGCAGAGGGGCATTGTCATGCTGAAACAGGAAAGGACCTTCCCTAAACTGTTGCCACAAAGTCAGAAGCACAGAATCGTCTAGAATGCCATTGTATTCTGTAGTGTTAAGATTTCTCTTCACTGGAACTAAGGGGCCTTGCCCGAACCATAAAAACCAGCCACAGACCATTAGTCATCCTCCAACAAACTTTACAGTTGGCACTATGCATTGGGTCAGGTAGCGTTCTCCTGGTGTCCGCCAAAACTAGATTAGTTCGTCGGACTGCCAGAGGGTGAAGTGTGATTCAACACTCCAGAGAGGGCGTTTCCACTGCTCCAGAGTCCAATGGCGGCGAGCTTTACACCCCTCCAGCCAACGCTTTGTATTACACATGGTGATCTTAGGCTTGTGTGCGGCTGCTCGGCCATGGAAACCCATTTCATGAAGCTCCTGACAAACAGTTATTGTGCTGACGTTGCTTCCAAAGGCAGTTTGGAACTCGTGGGGAATGTTGTAACTGAGGACAGACGATTGTTATGTGCTACGTGCTTCAGCACTCGACGGTCCCGTTCTATGAGCTTGTGTGGCCTACCACTTCGCGGCTGAGCCGTTGTTGCTCCTAGACGTTTCACAATAACAGCACTTGCATTTGACCGGGGAAGCTCTAGCAGGGCAGACATTTGATGAACTGACTTGTTGGAAAGGTGGCATCCTATGATGATGCCACGTTGAAAATCACTGAGCTCTTCAGTACGGGCCATTCTACTGCCAATGTTTTTTCAATGGAAATTGTATGGCTTTGTGCTCGATTTTATACCCCTGTCAGCAACGGGTGTGGCTGAAATAGCCAAATCCACTAATTTGTAGGGGTGTCCACATACTTTTGTATATATGGTATAAATCTTAACTGATTTCACACATATAAGGATATATTAGGAGAGAGGGAGACACTAATATGACATTTGAAATGTCTTTATTCTTTTGGAACTTCTGTGAGTGTAATGTTTACTGTTAATTTGTATTATTTATTTCACTAAGTGTTTATTATCTATTTCACTTGCTTTGGCAATGTTGACATATGTTTCCCATGCCAATAAAGCCCTTCAATTGAAATTGAATTGAGAGAGAGAGAGAGAGAGAAGATAAGGACAGAGGGGAGAGAGAGAGAGAGAGAGAGAGAGAGAGAGAGAGAGAGAGAGAGAGAGAGAGAGAGAGAGAGAGAGAGAAAAAGAGAGAGAGAGAAAGAGAAAGAGAGAGAGAAAAGATAAGGACAGAGGGGAGAGAGAGAAAGAGAGAGAGAGGGGGGGTGGGGAAGGAGCCACACACCATAAGCTAACAGGAACACCTGGTACAAACCTCACGGCAGCAGAACAAATACGCCCCAAATACGCCCCATAATCCTTTTCCCAAGGCTTCATGGGATAGTAGACATGGTTCCATGTTTTGGAGTTACGCAAGAGTCTTATAAATGTTTGTCCTTACTGCCTTTGTCTGTTCATTATTGAAATTAAGACCACTTGTTTAAAAAAAGCTTGCGCTTGGTTTCTTGGCGTTTTTGTTTTAATTGACCCTAATAGCTTCCTCCAACCTGGGCCTGGTTTCCTAGAGCCTTCAAAGTGTTAAGTTCCTCAGGTGCATCGTTGGCATCCAAGCTGTTTTCCAAAACACACACACACACACACACACACACACACACACACACACACACACACACACACACACACACACACACACACACACACACACACACACACACACATCCAACCCACAAATCCTCAAACCTACAATAGCCACACATAGACTTGAATGCAACACTTCCAGCTAATTGGAACTTGATTCAAAGTGTCTCCAAATAGACATGTTGCTTATACTCATTGACGGCACAATGTGTCCATCACAATAGAAAGACACTGTCCTTGGATGAATGGCTGTCCCAGGGCCCTGGACCCACCCCCTGCTGAGAATGGCCACGTGCCGTTGGTGTAAATGTCATGTGGATCAATGTGAGGCAACACAATGGAGGAATGGAAGAACACAGAGGATAGAGAGGATAGAGATGCGGCTGATGGTCATCAATCCCGTTCTGCCACCTAATTGGATCTCACATACCCAATTTATTTTTCATTTCACCTTTATTTAACCAGGTAGGCCAGTTGAGAACAAGTTCTCATTTACAACTGCGACCTGGCCAAGATAAAGCAAAGCAGTGCGACACAAACATATCTGTCATCATGAAGCCCCAGTCTGAAGCATGGGCCATGTTCAGTAGGGGCCACCATCACAAAATGTTAACAACCGAAAATGAAAATATTTGCTTCTTATTAGAGAATTTTCAGTAGTACCTCCCTGTTTCACTACATTTTCTCCCAACTCAACATGACCCTAACTTTCTAGTTGGGAGAGGTTGTTGTCATTGTAGTTATTTTCTCCACTTAGGTGAAGTTGTGTTTCTGTTGGGTTTAGCTAAAGCATAGGTCAATCCTCTTTCTACAATGCTACTTGGTATGCAGTCTTTTGCTCCCTCCCTGCTCTAGCCAGTGGTGTAAAGTACTTAAGTAAAAATACTATAAAGTACTACTTAAGTAGTACTTAAAAATCCTATAAAGTACTACTTAAGTAGTACTTAAAAATCCTATAAAGTACTACTTAAGTAACTTTTACTTCACTTCATTCCTAGTGTGAAATAAAATTAAAATTGTGCTCTCTGGCTTTCTTAATATAAGCAATTTGAAATGATTTATACTTTTACTTTAGTCCTTTTCTATGAAGGTGTCTTTACTTTTACTCAAGTAGGACAATTGGTTACTTTTTGCACCACTGGCTTTAACACACCAGCAATCAAAAGCACACCTTCAATATCCCATAAAGGGATGCTTATGCTTATGAAGATGCCTTTCAATCCCAAATCCAAATCCCAACGCTATCGACCAACACATTTCTTGTTTTTTTTGTGGCACTGCATTGGCCAGAGTAGAGGTAGGCTAGTAATTCACTCATCCATCAGACAGGCTCCAATAGAAACAGAATTAGACAAAAGAGGTGACGGTGTGGCTCTGTGGTCAAGGGTGGCCCTCAGCTTTTGTTTCCAGAGGAGGCTGTTGCCATTGGGGCTTAGCACTTATGCTGAAATCAATACGCCAGCCTTTCTGAAACAGTCCTCTCAGCTAGGCCGGCCCGAGGTGTTTCTTGGCTGCATCTCAAACCCCCCTTCCGTCACTACAAAGGATGAGCAGATACAAAAATCAAAAACATTTCAGTTCTTAGGGAATCATTTTCACAATTCTACAGCAGCTTGGGTTCTAGTTTGGTTCAAATCAAATCAAATCAAATCACATTTTATTTGTCACATACACATGGTTAGCAGATGTTAATGCGAGTGTAGCGAAATGCTTGTGCTTCTAGTTCCGACAATGCAGTAATAACCAACAAGTAATCTAACTAACAATTCCAAAACTACTGTCTTGTACACAGTGTAAGGGGATAAAGAATATGTACATAAGGATATATGAATGAGTGATGGTACAGAGCAGCATAGGCAAGATACAGTAGATGGTATCGAGTACAGTATATACATATGAGATGAGTATGTAAACAAAGTGGCATAGTTAAAGTGGCTAGTGATACATGTATTACATAAGGATACAGTCGATGATATAGAGTACAGTATATACGTATGCATATGAGATGAATAATGTAGGGTAAGTAACATTATATAAGGTAGCATTGTTTAAAGTGCCTAGTGATATATTTACATAATTTCCCATCAATTCCCATTATTAAAGTGGCTGGAGTTGAGTCAGTGTCAGTGTGTTGGCAGCAGCCACTCAATGTTAGTGGTGGCTGTTTAACAGTCTGATGGCCTTGAGATAGAAGCTGTTTTTCAGTCTCTCGGTCCCAGCTTTGATGCACCTGTACTGACCTCGCCTTCTGGATGATAGCGGGGTGAACAGGCAGTGGCTCGGGTGGTTGATGTCCTTGATGATCTTTATGGCCTTCCTGTGACATCGGGTGGTGTAGGTGTCCTGGAGGGCAGGTAGTTTGCCCCCGGTGATGCGTTGTGCAGACCTCACTACCCTCTGGAGAGCCTTACGGTTGAGGGCGGAGCAGTTGCCGTACCAGGCGGTGATACAGCCCGCCAGGATGCTCTCGATTGTGCATCTGTAGAAGTTTGTGAGTGCTTTTGGTGACAAGCCAAATTTCTTCAGCCTCCTGAGGTTGAAGAGGCGCTGCTGCGCCTTCTTCACAATGCTGTCTGTGTGAGTGGACCAATTCAGTTTGTCTGTGATGTGTATGCCGAGGAACTTAAAACTTGCTACCCTCTCCACTACTGTTCCATCGATGTGGATAGGGGGGTGTTCCCTCTGCTGTTTCCTGAAGTCCACAATCATCTCCTTAGTTTTGTTGACGTTGAGTGTGAGGTTATTTTCCTGACACCACACTCCGAGGGCCCTCACCTCCTCCCTGTAGGCCGTCTCGTCGTTGTTGGTAATCAAGCCTACCACTGTTGTGTCGTCCGCAAACTTGATGATTGAGTTGGAGGCGTGCGTGGCCACGCAGTCGTGGGTGAACAGGGAATACAGGAGAGGGCTCAGAACGCACCCTTGTGGGGCCCCAGTGTTGAGGATCAGCGGGGAGGAGATGTTGTTGCCTACCCTCACCACCTGGGGGCGGCCCGTCAGGAAGTCCAGTACCCAGTTGCACAGGGCGGGGTCGAGACCCAGGGTCTCGAGCTTGATGACGAGCTTGGAGGGTACTATGGTGTTGAATGCCGAGCTGTAGTCAATGAACAGCATTCTCACATAGGTATTCCTCTTGTCCAGATGGGTTAGGGCGGTGTGCAGTGTGGTTGACATTGCATCGTCTGTGGACCTATTTGGGCGGTAAGCAAATTGAAGTGGGTCTAGGGTGTCAGGTAGGGTGGAGGTGATATGGTCCTTGACTAGTCTCTCAAAGCACTTCATGATGACGGAAGTGAGTGCTACGGGGCGGTAGTCGTTTAGCTCAGTTACCTTAGCTTTCTTGGGAACAGGAACAATGGTGGCCCTCTTGAAGCATGTGGGAACAGTAGACTGGTATAGGGATTGATTGAATATGTCCGTAAACACACCGGCCAGCTGGTCTGCGCATGCTCTGAGGGCGCGGCTGGGGATGCCGTCTGGGCCTGCAGCCTTGCGAGGGTTAACACGTTTAAATGTCTTACTCACCTCGGCTGCAGTGAAGGAGAGACCGCATGTTTTCGTTGCAGGCGGTGTCAGTGGCACTGTATTGTCCTCAAAGCGGGCAAAAAAGTTATTTAGTCTGCCTGGGAGCAGGACATCCTGGTCCGTGACTGGGCTGGATTTCTTCCTGTAGTCTGTGATTGACTGTAGACCCTGCCACATGCCTCTTGTGTCTGAGCCGTTGAATTGAGATTCTACTTTGTCTCTGTACTGACGCTTAGCTTGTTTGATAGCCTTGCAGAGGGAATAGCTGCACTGTTTGTATTCGGTCATGTTACCAGACACCTTGCCCTGATTAAAAGCAGTGGTTTGCGCTTTCAGTTTCACGCGAATGCTGCCATCAATCCACGGTTTCTGGTTAGGGAATGTTTTAATCGTTGCTATGGGAACGACATCTTCAACGCACACGTTCTAATGAACTCGCACACCGAATCAGCGTATTCGTCAATGTTGTTGTCTGACGCAATACGAAACATGTCCCAGTCCACGTGGTGGAAGCAGTCTTGGAGTGTGGAGTCAGCTTGGTCGGACCAGCGTTGGACAGACCTCAGCGTGGGAGCCTCTTGTTTTAGTTTCTGTCTGTAGGCAGGGATCAACAAAATGGAGTCGTGGTCAGCTTTTCCGAAAGGGGGGCGGGGCAGGGCCTTATATGCGTCGCGGAAGTTAGAGTAACAATGATCCAAGGTCTTTCCACCCCTGGTTGCGCAATCGATATGCTGATAAAATTTAGGGATTCTTGTTTTCAGATTAGCCTTGTTAAAATCCCCAGCTACAATGAATGCAGCCTCCGGATAAATGGTTTCCAGTTTGCAAAGAGTCAAATAAAGTTCATTCAGAGCCATCGATGTGTCTGCATGGGGGGGGATATATACGGCTGTGATTATAATCGAAGAGAATTCTCTCGGTAGATAATGCAGTCTACATTTGATTGTGAGGAATTCTAAATCAGGTGAACAGAAGGATTTGAGTTCCTGTATGTTTCTTTCATCACACCATGTCACGTTAGTCATAAGGCATACGCCCCCGCCCCTCTTCTTACCAGAAAGATGTTTGTTTCTGTCTGCGCGATGCGTGGAGAAACCCGCTGGCTGCACCGCTTCGGATAGCGTCTCTCCAGTGAGCCACGTTTCCGTGAAGCAAAGAACGTTACAGTCTCTGATGTCCCTCTGGAATGCTACCCTTGCTCGGATTTCATCAACCTTGTTGTCAAGAGACTGGACATTGGCAAGAAGAATGCTAGGGAGTGGTGCACGGTGTGCCCGTCTCTGGAGTCTGACCAGAAGACCGCCTCGTTTCCCTCTTTTTCGGAGTTGTTTTTTTGGGTCGCTGCATGGAATCCACTCCGTTGTCCTGTTTGTAAGGCAGAACACAGGATCCGCGTCGCGAAAAACATATTCTTGGTCGTACTGATGGTGAGTTGATGCTGATCTTATATTCAGTAGTTCTTCTCGACTGTATGTAATGAAACCTAAGATGACCTGGGGTACTAATGTAAGAAATAACACGTAAAAAAACAAAAAACTGCATAGTTTCCTAGGAACGCGAAGCGAGGCGGCCATCTCTGTCGGCGCCGGAAGTATATGGTATATGGTTACTCTGTTGATTGCAGCTACTTTGATGCAGCACCCCCCCACCTCAAAAAAAAATGTGTATACCTAAGAAATAAATATTCAAGATATATCAGAAAAGGATTTGTTCTTAGGGGACTTGTGCGTTGGAGGAATTTATGTTTTATTAGCGTTAATAATGTTTTAGGAGCCCGGAATAGTAAAATGGCTGCCCTCATCAACGAAGACTCGTAAGCTACATGCAGTATGTTATCTGAACGGTCACTTTTCTCCAAAGTTGTCACATTCCCTACGGATTCCGAATACAATTATTGCATGCCAGATAAAACATATGATATTATTTAAAAGATGAGTTGGGGAATGAGACTGTGTGCACTGGGTAGATGGCTCAGATCCCTGGTATAGTGTTTTCTACTGTTATGCCCCTCAGCAGTGAAACCAACCTGAATTGATTTAGTAAACATTGTATTTTACTGGGGTTGGGTGGTCTCTCAAACTGAAATGAAACATTTAGCATTTTCAAATTCAACCTCAAACAAGGTCTCTATAATAGGGAATTGTGGTTATTTGGTCATTTGGTCAAATTCTGACCAGTACTGGTATTTTTTTATGACATCCTTAGATGTTCCATGTTACTGAGTCTTTGGGTAAAAATTATCCATGGGCCCGCCTTTCCTACACACTTCTCAGTAGTTCGTATTCAGACTTACCTTATTCAAGAGCATTGCAGATGTGGTTCTTTTGCGCGGTCTGAATAAATGTAATTCAACTGCTGAAAACCCTCACTTTCTGGCCAATAGATTTTCTTGTGTTTTTTAAGCCCTTGAAATGTATTGTACCTTTAATTTTAATTTTCTTGACAGACTCACTAGAATACATGGAGAGAACGGTTCAGAATATCAGGGATCTGTCACGACTCCTACCATAGGTGGCTCCCCTTCCTGTTCGGGTGGCGCTCGGCGGTCGTCGTCACCGGCCTACTAGTCGTCGTCACCGGCCTACTAGCTGCCAGTGATCCTTTTTTCCCCCCTTGACTATTTATTAGTTGCACCTGTGTTTAGTTCAGGTTAATTGGTTGGGCTTTATTTACCAGCCGGCCCGCCTGCTGATTGTTCTGATTATTTTCAGTGTACGGTTGTACACGGCTGTAAGTCACGGTTGTGTGTGTGTGTGTGTGTGTGTGTGTGTGTGTGTGTGTGTGTGTGTGTGTGTGTGTGTGTGTGTGTGTGTGTGTGTGTGTGTGTGTGTGTGTGTGTGTGTGTGTGTGTTTACTGTTTAGTTCCCCGTGTTTGGGGCATTTGTTTGGGTTGGCGTCGTTTTCTCCGGTGTGGTGTATTAAATGTATCTCTACCCTGAACTCTCTGCTTCCTGCGCCTGACTTCTTCCTCCACTACACCCCGGGCATTACAGGATCAATGAAAGAAAAGCATCTAGGCCTAAATACACACATATTTGTGTCCTTGTCAGCAACAATTGTTAGATTTAAAAATACTCTCATATTGTATTTTATCTAGGGTCTGGAAAGTATTTATGAATAATATTTTTTTTAAAGGTTTGGAGAGGCTTTATGCACAAAATATATTGGTGGATCAAAAATACAGTGGTTTGATTCATCCTGAAAATGTTCACATTCATTGTTCAATCCATGAATTATTGGAAGGTGAGAAAAGTGTACAATAGGAGTTGAACAGTAGTCCTATAAATCTACCCTAATAATCCTCATTAATCATGGAACTGTGATGACAACGGTCCAGCCTCTGTGAACCGTGTGACAAGACTCCAGGTTTAAACTGCTACATATGGGCTGCGTTCCATGATGATTCCAATAGGCTACATGTTCCAAATGACACAAACGTGACAGAGGAAAGGAAGGTAAACTAACTTTGTAATGGAATTAAGGAAAATATAAGGAAAATTATAAAAACTCTAAATGTATGTGGGTATAACGGATGGTGGCTAATATTTAATATAATAAAAAAAGCAAAAAATACAGTGAAAAGTCTGGGCACATATTTAAAACATAGGTTTGGCGATATACTGTAAGGGTCGTGTGTGTAGCTGGTGTAGAGAGTCAGGCGCAGGACAGCAAATATGAGTAATCAACGTACTTTTACTCAAAATGACAAATGAACAAAGTAACATCACGAGCACACCATGACGGACCGAAAATACAATAAACAATCCCTCACAAATACAACATGGGGAACAGAGGGTTAAATAATAAAAAAGTAATTGATTGAGTGAAGCCAGGTGTGATAAGACAAAGACAGAACAAATGGAAAATAAAAAAGTGGATCGGCGGTGGCTAGAAAGCCGGTGACGTCGACTGCCGAACGCCGCCCGAACAAGGAGAGGGACCGACTTCGGCGGAAGTCGTGACATATACTGTCATCGGCCCGTGGCTACACAAACCTGGAACTTGGCTCTCCCAATTGTTTTCATCCCAAGTTGTAAGGTCAGCACTTTCTAAACTTAACTGTGGAAAAGGTGATATGTTGATATGCTTCAGTTTGCTGCCACATGACTGGCTTCACATTTGTCTCCAGCGATCATAAGGTCAAATCGATTTAAAACAATTGTCATTTATATTTGCAATCCACTTATCCAAATGGCTTACTCAATAGTGCTTATCAATTTGTAAATTCCAGTGCACGGAGAATGCGGTTATATCACTTGGAACCGACAGGTTGCTCGACATTAGTCATTGTTTCATAGCCAGAAAGGTGGTGGAATTATGTTGGGAATTAAGTCAAGGTCAGAATAAGGTGTATCTGTAGACACACCTCCACCTTCATTTATTTCATCTCCACACCAAAAGAATAGCGAGCGAGTGAATAGATAACTATTCTCATGCTTAAAGGAAAATAAAATAAAATGTTTTGTATTAAAAAAGAAAGAGGAAGATTAGTGTTTCCAATTACATCTTAAACCAATTAGTATGGAATTAGCCGGCAATTAGTAGGCAATGCCTACTCATACTACTAAAATCACATGATGCACAACGATGATGTCATAGAAAACAAACTTCCTCTTTCTTTTTTACTTCAAAACATAGAAACGCTCAAATTTCACATATTTTAATGTTGGAGTGGTGCTGGAGAAAATGCATATGAAGTTGAACAATTGTAAAATGTCTCTTTAAGTTCAAGGTCAGAATACCAATAGAGAGAAAAGAGCATAAAAGGGAATTATGTGCCATTTACACGCGCTTAACTCGGTTCAGAATTCCCCCCCAAGGTTTTACCATTTAGAATCTTGTTTGGTGTAACGTAGCCTACAATAGATGGTTAAACAAAAAACAATAGCCTCAACGTTAGTGTCATTCTCAGTAATACCAACCTTCCCTTCCTACTTTAAGCAATGACATCATGGCTGAACTACTAGATGACTAAATCTGTGTCACTTGGGATTGGATGCTGTTGATTACAATGTGTCATAGACAGGATGCAGTCCCCATTGGCTCCCTCTTTAGCACCGAATGATAAACAAACGTCCTTTATGGCACATCGATAACGGAAGAGGTTGTGCCCAAGGCCTCCTTGGGTTCTGGAGAGAATTCATCTCTAAAGGGGTTGACAATAACACAACCCTTCCCAGAGCTAACAAACAGCCATCAATAAAACTAAGTGGAGGAGGAAACATAATATGGACAAACACTACATATCACATCATATAAAACTACATATCACATCATACAACACTACATATCACATCATACATCACTACATATCACATCATACAACACTACATATCACATCATATAAAACTACATATCACATCATATAAAACTACATATCACATCATACAACACTACATATCACATCATACAACACTACATATCATATCATACAACACTACATATCACATCATATAAAACTACATATCACATCATATAAAACGACATATCACATCATACAACACTACATATCACATCATATAAAACTACATATCATATCATACAACACTACATATCACATCATACAACACTACATATCATATCATACAACACTACATATCACATCATATAAAACTACATATCACATCATATAAAACTACATATCACATCATACAACACTACATATCACATCATACAACACTACATATCACATCATACATCACTACATATCACATCATATAAAACTACATATCACATCATATAAAACTACATATCACATCATATAAAACTACATATCACATCATACAACACTACATATCACATCATATAAAACTACATATCACATCATACATCACTACATATCACATCATACAACACTACATATCACATCATACATCACTACATATCACATCATACAACACTACATATCACATCATATAAAACTACATATCACATCATACAACACTACATATCACATCATATAAAACTACATATCATATCATACAACACTACATATCACATCATATAACACTACATATCACATCATACAACACTACATATCACATCATATAACACTACATATCACATCATACAACACTACATATCACATCATACAACACTACATATCACATCATATAAAACTACATATCACATCATATAAAACTACATATCACATCATATAAAACTACATATCACATCATACAACACTACATATCACATCATACAACACTACATATCACATCATACATCACTACATATCACATCATATAAAACGACATATCATATCATACAACACTACATATCACATCATATAACACTACATATCACATCATACAACACTACATATCACATCATACAACACTACATATCACATCATACAACACTACATATCACACCATATAACACTACATATCACACCATATAACACTACATATCACATCATACAACACTACATATCACATCATACAACACTACATATCCAGGGTATGGTAGATAGTGGAGGAAAAGAGGAACGATAGGGAGATGGAAAAAAGGGGGAAAAAGAGAGAGAGACTGAGGAATAGCAGTGGGAAAAGCACACACAAATGGAGCGGGAGAGAGAGAGAGATCGACGGAGAGAGAGATAACCCCGGCCTAGCTCCGGCGCCATGACTGAGACACGAGAGAGAGAGGGAGTGAGAGAGAGAGAGAGAGAGAGAGAGAGAGAGAGAGAGAGAGAGAGAGAGAGAGAGAGAGAGAGAGAGAGAGAGAGCGGGAGAGAGAGAGAGAGAGAGAGAGAAAGAGAGAGAGAGAGAGCGAGAGAGAGACGGAGGGAAAGAGAGATAACCCCGGCCTAGCTCCAGCTCTGTGACTGAGACACGGGAGAAGGAGAGAGAGAGACGGAGGGAGAGAGAGATAACCCCGGCCTAGCTCCGGTGCTGTGACTGAGACATGGGTAGAAGCTAGACCTCTGTGGGCTCAAGCTGGTAACCATGGTGATGGGGAGAAAGGAGGAACAGGAAGCAGCAGCAGAAAATAGAATCTCATTTGCGCTGAGACCTGCAGTAGTGCTGCAGTGCTGTGTGCTCCCTTCAGGAGATGAAGCAGAGAACAAATGAAGGAGAGAAGGAGAGAGAGAGAAAGAGAGGTGGGGAAACATAGGGGGTAAATAGAGAATAGGAAGAGTAAGGGATGTGAGGGGTAGCTAGTGGAAATAGAGAAAAAGCAAATAAAGAAAGAAAGAAAGAAAGAAAGAAAGAAAGAAAGAAAGAAAGAAAGAAAGAAAGAAATATTTGTGGAAATGAGGAGAGACAGGAGAGAGAGAGAGAGAGAAAAAGAGAGAGAGAGCAAGAGAGAGAGAGAGCGAGAGAGAGAGAGAGAGAGAGAGAGAGAGAGAGAGAAAGAGAGAGAGAGAGGGAGAGGATAGAAGAGGGGGTACGTAGACAACAGGAGAGAGAGAGAAAGAGAGAGAGAGAGAGAGAGAGAGAGAGAGAGAGAGAGAGAGAGAGAGAGAAAGAGAGAGAGAGAGAGAAAAGAGAGAGCGGGAGAGGAGGGAAGAGGGGTTAAATAGACAACATGAGAGGGAGAGAGAGAAGGGAAAAGGGGCAAATAGACAACAGGAAAGGGAGTGAGGGATATGAGATTTAGGTGAGAAAGAATGTAGGAAAGAGAGAGTGAGAGAGAAGAGAAGAGGGGGTAAGTAGACAACAGGAGAGGGAGTGAGGGATGTGAAATTTAGGAGAGAAAGAATGTAGGAGAGAGAGAGAGTGAGAGAGAAGGCAAGAGGGGGTAAGTAGACAGCAGGAGAGGGAGAGAGAGGAGGGAAGAGGGGGTAAATAGACAACAGGAGAGGGAGTGAGGGATGTTAGATTTAGGAGAGAATGAATGTTGGAGAAAAAGTGAGAGAGGAGGAAAGAGGGGATAAGTAGACAACGGGAGAGAGGGAGTGAGAGATGTGATATGTAGGAGAGAAGGAATGTAGGAAAGAGAGTGAGAGAGGAAGGAAGAGGAGGTAAGTAGAAAAGGGGAGAGAGGGAGTGAGGGATGTGAGGTTCAGGAGAGAAGGAATGTTGGAGAGAGAGAGACATAAAATTTGACTTTGAAATGTCTTGAAATGTCTTTATTATTTTGGAACTTGTGTTGTGTAGTGAGTGTAGTGTGTACTGTTAATTTCACTTTTGTTTAATATCCATTTAACTTGCTTTGGAAATTTAATTTAATTGAATTGAGGGGGGAAAGGGGGAGGGAGTGAGGCATGTGGGATTTAGGAAATAAGGAACATAGGAGAGAGAGAGGAGGGAAAAGGGAGTAGATAGAGAAAAGGCTAGAAGGGATGTGAAGGTAAATATAGAAGAGGCGAGAGGGTTGTGAGGGGTAGATATAGAAGAAGAGAGAGGGATGTGAGGGGTAAATATAGAAGAAGATAGAGGGATGTGAGTGGTAAATATAGAAGAAGAGAGAGGGGTGTGGGGGCTAGATATAGAAGAGGAGAGAGGGACGTGAGGGGTAAATATAGAAGAGGCGAGAGGGATGTGAGGGGTAAATATGGAAGAGGGGAGAGGGATGTGGGGGGTAAATATAGAAGAGGAAAGAGAGGAATGTGAGGGGTAAATATAGAAGAGGTTGGAGAGGGACGTGAGGGGTAAATATAGAAGAGGAGAGAGGGATGTGAGGGGTAAATATAGAAGAGGCGAGAGGGATGTGAGGGGTAAATATAGAAGTGGAAAGAAGGATGTGAGGGGTAAATATAGATCATGTGAGAGGAATGTGAGGGGTAATTATAGAAGAGAGGAGAGGGATGTGAGGGGTAAATATAGAAGAGGAAAGAGAGGAATGTGAGGGGTAAATATAGAAGTGGACAGAGGGATGTGAGGGGTAAATACTGAAGAGGGTAGAGCGATGTGAGGGGTAAATATAGAAGATGAGAGAGGGATGTGAGGGGTAAATATGGAAGAATAGAGAGGGATGTGAGGGGTAAATAAAGAAGAGGAGAGAAGGGATGTGAGGGACAAATATAGAAGAGGAGAGAAGGGATGTGAGGGGTAAATATAGAAGTGGCCAGAGGGATGTGAGGGATAAATACTGAAGAGGGTAGAGTGATGTGAGGGGTAAATATAGAAGAGTTGAAAGGGATGTGAGGGGTAAATATAGAAGTGGAAATAGGGATGTGAGGGGTAAATATAAAAGAGGATAGAGGGATGTGAGGGTTGAATATGGAAGTGGAAAGCGGGATGTGAGGGGTAAATATAGAAGAGGCTAGAAGGGATGTGAGGGGTAAATATATACGTGGAAAGAGGGATGTGAGGGGTAAATATAGAAGAGGAGAGAGGGATGTGAGGGGTAAATATAGAAGAGGAGAGAGGGATGTGAGGGGTAAATATAGAAGAAGAGAGAGGGATGTGAGGGGTAAATATAGAAGAAGAGAGAGGGATGTGAGGGGTAAATATAGAAGAGGAGAGAGGGTTGTGAGGGGTAAAAATAGAAGTGGAGAGAGGGATGTGAGGGGTAAATATAGAAGAGGGTAGAGGGATGTGATGGGTAAATATAGAAGAGGGGAGAGGGATGTGAGGGGTAAATATAGAAGAGGGGAGAGGGATGTGAGGGGTAAACATAGAAAAGGAGAGAGGGATGTGAGGGGTAAATATAGAAGAGGATAGAGGGATGTGAGGGGTAAATATAGAAGAGGGGAGAGGGATGTGAGGGGTAAATATTGAAGAGGGTAGAGGGATGTGAGGGGTAAATATAGAAGAAGAGAGAGGGATGCTAGGTTAAATACAGAAGTGGAAAGAGGGATGTGAGGGGTAAATATAAAAGAGGATAGAGGGATGTGAGGGGTAATTATGGAAGTCGAAAGAGGGATGTGAGGGGTAAATATGAGAGTGGAAAGAGGGATGTGAGGGACAAATATAGAAGAGGAGGGAGGGATGTGAGGGGTAAATATAGAAAAGGGTAGAGGGATGTGATTGGTAAATATAGAAGTGGAGAGAGGGATGTGAGGGGTAAATATAGAAGAGGGTAGAGGGATGTGAGGGGTAAATATAGAAGAGGGGAGAGGGATGTGAGGGGTAAATATTGAAGAGGGTAGATGGATGTGAGGGGTAAATATAGAAGATGGGAGAGGGATGTGAGGGGTAAACATAGAAAGGGAGAGAGGGATGTGAGGGACACATATAGAAAGAGGAGGGAGGGATGTGAGGGGTAAATATAGAACAGTGTAGAGGGATGTGAGGGGTAAATATAGAAGAGGGTAGAGGGATGTGAGGGGTACATATATAAGTGGAAAGAGGGATGTGAGGGGTAAATATAGATCATGTGAGAGGGATGTGAGGGGTAAATATAGAAGAGGGTAGAGGGATGTGAGGGGTTAAATATGGAAGTCTAAAGAGGGATGTGAGGGGTAAATATGGAAGTGGAAAGAGGGATGTGAGGGGTAAATGTAGAAGGCATGTGAGGGGTAAATATATAAGTGGAAAGATGGATGTGAGGGGTAAATATATAAGTGGAAAGAGGGATGTGATGAATAAATATGGAAGAGGAGAGAGGGATGTGAGGGGTCAATATAGAGGAAGATAAAGGGATGTGAGGGGTAGATATAGAAGAAGAGAGAGGGATGCTAGGTTACATACAGAAGTGGAAAGAGGGATGTGAGGGGTAAATATGAAAGAGGATAGAGGGATGTGAGGGGTAATTATGGAAGTCGAAAGAGGGATGTGAGGGGTAAATATAGAAGAGTTGAAAGGGATGTGAGGGGTAAATATAGAAGTGGAAATAGGGATGTGAGGGGTAAATATAAAAGAGGATAGAGGGATGTGAGGGTTGAATATGGAAGTGGAAAGCGGGATGTGAGGGGTAAATATAGAAGAGGCTAGAAGGGATGTGAGGGGTAAATATATACGTGGAAAGAGGGATGTGAGGGGTAAATATAGAAGAGGAGAGAGGGATGTGAGGGGTAAATATAGAAGAAGAGAGAGGGATGTGAGGGGTAAATATAGAAGAAGAGAGAGGGATGTGAGGGGTAAATATAGAAGAAGATAGAGGGATGTGAGTGGTAAATATAGAAGAAGAGAGAGGGGTGTGGGGGCTAGATATAGAAGAGGAGAGAGGGACGTGAGGGGTAAATATAGAAGAGGCGAGAGGGATGTGAGGGGTAAATATGGAAGAGGGGAGAGGGATGTGGGGGGTAAATATAGAAGAGGAAAGAGAGGAATGTGAGGGGTAAATATAGAAGAGGTTGGAGAGGGACGTGAGGGGTAAATATAGAAGAGGAGAGAGGGATGTGAGGGGTAAATATAGAAGAGGCGAGAGGGATGTGAGGGGTAAATATAGAAGTGGAAAGAAGGATGTGAGGGGTAAATATAGATCATGTGAGAGGAATGTGAGGGGTAATTATAGAAGAGAGGAGAGGGATGTGAGGGGTAAATATAGAAGAGGAAAGAGAGGAATGTGAGGGGTAAATATAGAAGTGGACAGAGGGATGTGAGGGGTAAATACTGAAGAGGGTAGAGCGATGTGAGGGGTAAATATAGAAGATGAGAGAGGGATGTGAGGGGTAAATATGGAAGAATAGAGAGGGATGTGAGGGGTAAATAAAGAAGAGGAGAGAAGGGATGTGAGGGACAAATATAGAAGAGGAGAGAAGGGATGTGAGGGGTAAATATAGAAGTGGCCAGAGGGATGTGAGGGATAAATACTGAAGAGGGTAGAGTGATGTGAGGGGTAAATATAGAAGAGTTGAAAGGGATGTGAGGGGTAAATATAGAAGTGGAAATAGGGATGTGAGGGGTAAATATAAAAGAGGATAGAGGGATGTGAGGGTTGAATATGGAAGTGGAAAGCGGGATGTGAGGGGTAAATATAGAAGAGGCTAGAAGGGATGTGAGGGGTAAATATATACGTGGAAAGAGGGATGTGAGGGGTAAATATAGAAGAGGAGAGAGGGATGTGAGGGGTAAATATAGAAGAGGAGAGAGGGATGTGAGGGGTAAATATAGAAGAAGAGAGAGGGATGTGAAATATAGAAGAAGAGAGAGGGATGTGAGGGGTAAATATAGAAGAGGAGAGAGGGTTGTGAGGGGTAAAAATAGAAGTGGAGAGAGGGATGTGAGGGGTAAATATAGAAGAGGGTAGAGGGATGTGATGGGTAAATATAGAAGAGGGGAGAGGGATGTGAGGGGTAAATATAGAAGAGGGGAGAGGGATGTGAGGGGTAAACATAGAAAAGGAGAGAGGGATGTGAGGGGTAAATATAGAAGAGGATAGAGGGATGTGAGGGGTAAATATAGAAGAGGGGAGAGGGATGTGAGGGGTAAATATTGAAGAGGGTAGAGGGATGTGAGGGGTAAATATAGAAGAAGAGAGAGGGATGCTAGGTTAAATACAGAAGTGGAAAGAGGGATGTGAGGGGTAAATATAAAAGAGGATAGAGGGATGTGAGGGGTAATTATGGAAGTCGAAAGAGGGATGTGAGGGGTAAATATGAGAGTGGAAAGAGGGATGTGAGGGACAAATATAGAAGAGGAGGGAGGGATGTGAGGGGTAAATATAGAAAAGGGTAGAGGGATGTGATTGGTAAATATAGAAGTGGAGAGAGGGATGTGAGGGGTAAATATAGAAGAGGGTAGAGGGATGTGAGGGGTAAATATAGAAGAGGGGAGAGGGATGTGAGGGGTAAATATTGAAGAGGGTAGATGGATGTGAGGGGTAAATATAGAAGATGGGAGAGGGATGTGAGGGGTAAACATAGAAAGGGAGAGAGGGATGTGAGGGACAAATATAGAAAGAGGAGGGAGGGATGTGAGGGGTAAATATAGAACAGTGTAGAGGGATGTGAGGGGTAAATATAGAAGAGGGTAGAGGGATGTGAGGGGTACATATATAAGTGGAAAGAGGGATGTGAGGGGTAAATATAGATCATGTGAGAGGGATGTGAGGGGTAAATATAGAAGAGGGTAGAGGGATGTGAGGGGTAAATATGGAAGTCTAAAGAGGGATGTGAGGGGTAAATATGGAAGTGGAAAGAGGGATGTGAGGGGTAAATATAGAAGAGGCTAGAAGGCATGTGAGGGGTAAATATATAAGTGGAAAGATGGATGTGAGGGGTAAATATATAAGTGGAAAGAGGGATGTGATGAATAAATATAGAAGAGGAGAGAGGGATGTGAGGGGTCAATATAGAGGAAGATAAAGGGATGTGAGGGGTAGATATAGAAGAAGAGAGAGGGATGCTAGGTTAAATACAGAAGTGGAAAGAGGGATGTGAGGGGTAAATATAAAAGAGGATAGAGGGATGTGAGGGGTAATTATGGAAGTCGAAAGAGGGATGTGAGGGGTAAATATGAGAGTGGAAAGAGGGATGTGAGGGACAAATATAGAAGAGGAGGGAGGGATGTGAGGGGTAAATATAGAAAAGGGTAAAGGGATGTGATTGGTAAATATAGAAGTGGAGAGAGGGATGTGAGGGGTAAATATAGAAGAGGGTAGAGGGATGTGAGGGGTAAATATTAAAAGAGGGGAGAGGGATGTGAGGAGTAAATATTGAAGAGGGTAGAGGGATGTGAGAGGTAAATATAGAAGATGGGAGAGGGATGTGAGGGGTAAACATAGAAAAGGAGAGAGGGATGTGAGGGACAAATATAGACAGAGGAGCGAGGGATGTGAGGGGTAAATATAGAACAGTGTAGAGGGATGTGAGGGGTAAATATAGAAGAGGGTAGAGGGATGTGAGGGGTAAATATATAAGTGGAAAGAGGGATGTGAGGGGTAAATATAGATAATGTGAGAGGGATGTGAGGGGTAAATATAGAAGAGGGTAGAGGGATGTGAGGGGTAAATGTGGAAGTCGAAAGAGGGATGTGAGGGGTAAATATGGAAGTGGAAAGAGCGATGTGAGGGGTAAATATAGAAGAGGCTAGAAGGCATGTGAGGGGTAAATATATAAGTGGAAAGATGGATGTGAGGGGTAAATATAGAAGAAGATAAAGGGATGTGAGGGATAAATATAGAAGAAGAGAAAGAGATGTGAGGGGTCAATATAGAATATGAGAAAGGGATGTGAATGGTAAATTTAAAAGAAGAGAGAGGGATGCTAGGGGTAAATATAGAAGAGACAAGAGAGGAATGTGAGGGGTAAATATAGAAGAGGTTGGAGAGGGACGTGAGGAGTATATATAGAACAGGGGACAGGGATGTGAGGGGTAAATATAGAAGAGGGTAGAGGGGTGTGAGGGGTAAATATGGATCATGTGAGAGGGATGTGAGGGGTAAATATAGAAGAGGGGAGAGGGATGTGAGGGGTAAATATAGAAAAGGAGAGAGGGATGTGAGGGGTAAATATAGAATTGGAAAGAGTGATGTGAGGGGTAAATATAGAAGAGGCTAGAAGGGATGTGAGGGGTAAATATATAAGTGGATAGAGGGATGTGAGGGGTAAATATAGAAGAGGCTAGAAGGGATGTGAAGGGTAAATATATAAGTTGAAAGAGGGATGTGAGGGGTAAATAATATAAGTGGAAAGAGGGATGTGAGGGGTAAATATAAAAGAGGATAGAGGGATGTGAGGGGTAATTATGGAAGTGGAATGAGGGATGTGAGGGACAAATATAGAAAAGGAGGGAGGGATGTGAGGGGTAAATATAGAAAAGGGTAGATGGATGTGATGGGTAAATATAGAAGAGGGTAGAGGGATGTGAGAGGTAAATATAGAAGATGGGAGAGGGATGTGAGGGGTAAACATAGAAAAGGAGAGAGGGATGTGAGGGACAAATATAGAAAGAGGAGGGAGGGATGTGAGGGGTAAATATAGAAGAGGGTAGAGGGATGTGAGGGGTCAATATAGAAGAAGAGAGAGGGATGTGAGGGGTAAATATAGAAGAGGGTAGAGGGATGTGAGGGGTAAATATGGAAGTCGAAAGAGGGATGTGATGGGTAAATATGGAAGTGAAAAGAGGGATGTGAGGGGTAAATATAGAAGAGGGAGAGGGATGTGATGGGTAAATATATAAGTGGATAGAGGGATGTGAGGAATAAATATAGAAGAGGGAGAGGGATGTGAGGGGTAAATATAGAAGATGGGAGAGGGATGTGAGGGGTAAATATAGAAGAAGATAAAGGGATGTGAGTGGTAAATATAAAAGAGGATAGATGGATGTGAGGGGTAAATATGGAAGTGGATAGAGGGATGTGAGTGGTAAATTATGAAGAGGTTAGAGCGATGTGAGGGGTAAATATAAAAGAAGAGAGAGGGATGTGAGGGATAAATATAGAAGAAGAGAAAGAGATGTGAGTGGTAAATATAGAATATGAGAAAGGGATGAGAATGGTATATATAGAAGAAGAGAGAGGGATGCTAGGGTAAATATAGAAGAGGAGAGAGGGATGTGAGGGGTAATATAGAAGAGGAGAGAGGGAAGTGAGGGGTAAATATAGAAGAAGGGAGAGGGATGTGAGGAGTAAATATAGAACAGGGGACAGGGATGTGAGGGGTAAATATAGAACAGGGTAGAGGGATGTGAGGGGTAAATGTAGAAGTGGAAAAAGGGATGTGAGGGGTAAATATAGGTCATGTGAGAGGGATGTGAGGGGTAAATATAGAAGAGGGTAGAGGGATGTGAGGGGTAAATATAGAAAAGGAGAGAGGGATGTGAGGGGTAAATATAGAATTGGAGAGAGTGATGTGAGGGGTAAATATAGAAGAGGCTAGAAGGGATGTGAGGGGTAAATATATAAGTGGATAGAGGGATGTGAGGGGTAAATATGGAAGTGGAAAGAGTGATGTGAGGGGTAAATATAGAAGAGGCTAGAAGGGATGTGAAGGGTAAATATATAAGTTGAAAGAGGGATGTGAGGGGTAAATAATATAAGTGGAAAGAGGGATGTGATGAATAAATATAGAAGAGGGGAGAGGGATGTGAGGGGTAAATATAGAGGAAGATAAAGGGATGTGAGGGGTAAATATAGAAGAAGAGAGAGGGATGCTAGGGTAAATACAGAAGTGGAAAGAGGGATGTGAGGGGTAAATATAGAAGAAGAGAGAGGGATGCTAGGGTAAATACAGAAGTGGAAAGAGGGATGTGAGGGGTAAATATAAAAAAGGATAGAGGGATGTGAAGGGTAATTATGAAGTCGAAAGAGGAATGTGAGGGGTAAATATGGAAGTGGAAAGAGGGATGTGAGGGACAAATATAGAAGAGGAGGGAGGGATGTGAGGGGTAAATATAGAAAAGGGTAGAGGGATGTGAGGGGTAAATATAGAAGAGGGTAGAGGGATGTGAGAGGTAAATATAGAAGATGGGAGAGGGATGTGAGGGGTAAACATAGAAAAGGAGAGAGGGATGTGAGGGACAAATATAGAAAGAGGAGGGAGGGATGTGAGGGGTAAATATAGAAGAGGGTAGAGGGATGTGAGGGGTAAATATAGAAGAAGAGAGAGGGATGTGAGGGGTAAATATAGAAGAGGGTAGAGGGATGTGAGGGGTAAATATGGAAGTGGAAAGAGGGATGTGAGGGGTAAATATAGAAGAGGCTAGAAGGCATGTGAGGGGTAAATATACAAGTGGAAAGATGGATGTGAGGGGTAAATATATAAGTGGAAAGAGGGATGTGAGGAATAAATATAGAAGAGGGAGAGGGATGTGAGGGGTAAATATAGAAGATGGGAGAGGGATGTGAGGGGTAAATGTAGAAGAAGATAAAGGGATGTGAGTGGTAAATATAAAAGAGGATAGATGGATGTGAGGGGTAAATATGGAAGTGGATAGAGGGATGTGAGTGGTAAATTATGAAGAGGTTAGAGCGATGTGAGGGGTAAATATAAAAGAAGAGAGAGGGATGTGAGGGATAAATATAGAAGAAGAGAAAGAGATGTGAGGGGTAAATATAGAATATGAGAAAGGGATGAGAATGGTAAATATAGAAGAATAGAGAGGGATGCTAGGGTAAATATAGAAGAGGAGAGAGGGATGTGAGGGGTAAATATAGAAAAGGAGAGAGGGATGTGAGGGGTAAATATAGAAGAGGGTAGAGGGATGTGAGGTGTAAATTTAGAAGAGGGTAGAGGGATGTGAGGGGTAATATAGAAGAGGAGAGAGGGAAGTGAGGGGTAAATATAGAAGAAGGGAGAGGGATGTGAGGAGTAAATATAGAACAGGGGACAGTGATGTGAGGGGTAAATATAGAACAGGGTAGAGGGATGTGAGGGGTAAATATAGAAGTGGAAAGAGGGATGTGAGGGGTAAATATAGGTCATGTGAGAGGGATGTGAGGGGTAAATATAGAAGAGGGTAGAGGGATGTGAGGGGTAAATATAGAAAAGGAGAGAGGGATGTGAGGGGTAAATATAGAATTGGAGAGAGTGATGTGAGGGGTAAATATAGAAGAGGCTAGAAGGGATGTGAGGGGTAAATATATAAGTGGATAGAGGGATGTGAGGGGTAAATATGGAAGTGGAAAGAGGGATGTGAGGGGTAAATATAGAAGAGGCTAGAAGGGATGTGAAGGGTAAATATATAAGTTGAAAGAGGGATGTGAGGGGTAAATAATATAAGTGGAAAGAGGGATGTGATGAATAAATATAGAAGAGGGGAGAGGGATGTGAGGGGTAAATATAGAGGAAGATAAAGGGATGTGAGGGGTAAATATAGAAGAAAAGAGAGGGATGCTAGGGTAAATACAGAAGTGGAAAGAGGGATGTGAGGGGTAAATATAAAAAAGGATAGAGGGATGTGAAGGGTAATTATGAAGTCGGAAGAGGAATGTGAGGGGTAAATATGGAAGTGGAAAGAGGGATGTGAGGGACAAATATAGAAGAGGAGGGAGGGATGTGAGGGGTAAATATAGAAAAGGGTAGAGGGATGTGTTGGGTAAATATAGAAGTGGAGAGAGGGATGTGAGGGGTAAATATAGAAGAGGGTAGAGGGATGTGAGGGGTAAATATAGAAGAGGGGAGAGGGATGTGAGTGGTAAATATTGAAGAGGGTAGAGGGATGTGAGGGGTAAATATAGAAGATTGTATAGGGATGTAAGGGGTAAATATATAAGTGGAAAGAGGGATGTGAGGGGTAAATATAGATCATGTGAGAGGGATGTGAGGGGTAAATATAGAAGAGGTAGAGGGATGTGAGGGGTAAATATGGAAGTCGAAAGAACGATGTGAGGGGTAAATATGGAAGTGGAAAGAGGGATGTGAGGGGTAAATACAGAAGAGGCTAGAAGGCATGTGAGGGGTAAATATACAAGTGGAAAGATGGATGTGAGGGGTAAATATATAAGTGGAAAGAGGGATGTGAGGAATAAATATAGAAGAGGGAGAGGGATGTGAGGGGTAAATATAGAAGAAGAAAAAGGGATGTGAGTGGTAAATATAAAAGAGGATAGAGGGATGTGAGGGGTAAATATGGAAGTGGATAGACGGATGTGAGTGGTAAATTATGAAGAGGTTAGAGCGATGTGAGGGGTAAATATAGAAGAAGAGAGAGGGATGTGAGGGATAAATATAGAAGAAGAGAAAGAGATGTGAGGGGTAAATATAGAATATGAGAAAGGGATGAGAATGGTAAATATAGAAGAAGAGAGAGGGATGCTATGGTAAATATAGAAGAGGAGAGAGGGATGTGAGTGGTAAATATAGAAGAGGAGAGAGGGATGTGAGGGGTAAATATAGAAAAGGAGAGAGGGATGTGAGGGACAAATATAGAAGAGGAGGGAGGGATGTGAGGGGTAAATATAGAAGAGGGTAGAGGGATGTGTTTTGTAAATTTAGAAGAGGGTAGAGGGATGTGAGGGGTAATAGAGAACAGGAGAGAGGGATGTGAGGGGTAAATAGAGAAGATGGGAGAGGGATGTGAGGGGTAAATATAGAAAATGAGAGAGGGATGTTAGGTGTAAATATAGAAGCGGGTATAGGGATGTGATGGGTAAATATAGAAGAGGAGAGAAGGATGTGAGGGGTAAATATAGAAGAGGGTAGAGGGATGTGAGGGGTAAATATATAAGAGGGTAGAGGGATGTGAGGGGTAAATATATAAGAGGAGAGAAGGATGTGAGGGGTAAATATAGAAGAGGGTAGAGGGATGTGAGGGGTAAATATAGAATAGGGGACAGGGATGTGAGGGGTAAATATAGAACAGGGTAGAGGGATGTATGGGGTAAATATAGAAGTGGAAAGAGGGATGTGAGGGGTAAATATAGATAATGTGACAGGGATGTGAGGGGTAAATATAGAAGAGGGGAGAGGGATGTGAGGAGTAAATATGAAAGAGGGGAGAGGGATGTGAGGGGTAAATATTGAAGAGGGTAGAGTGATGTGAGGGGTAAATATAGAAGAGGGGAGAGGGATGTGAGGGGTAAATATAGAAGAGGGGAGAGGGATGTGAGGGGTAAATATAGAAAAGGAGAGAGGGATGTGAGGGACAAATATGGAAGTGGAAAGAGGGATGTGAGGGGTAAATATAGAAGAGGCTAGAAGGGATGTGAGAGGTTAATATATAAGTGGAAAGAGGGATGTGAGGGGTAAATATGGAAGTGGATAGAGGGATGTGAGGGGTAAATATAGAAGAGGCTAGAAGGGATGTGAGGGGTAAATATAGAAGAAGAGAGAGGAATGTGAGGGGTAAATATGGAAGAGGACAGAGAATTGTGAGGGGTAAATACTGAAGAGGGTAGTGCGATGTGAGGGGTAAATATAGAAGAAGATAAAGGAATGTGAGGGGTAAATATAGAAGAAGAGAAAGGGATGTGAGGGGTAAATATAGAAGAAGAGAGAGGAATGTGAGGGGTAAATATGGAAGAGGAGAGAGGGATGTGAGAGGTAAATATGGAAGAGGAGAGAGAATTGTGAGGGGTAAATACTGAAGAGGGTAGTGCGATGTGAGGGGTAAATATAGAAGAAGATAAAGGAATGTGAGGGGTAAATATAGAAGAAGAGAAAGGGATGTGAGGGGTAAATATAGAAGAAGAGAGAGGGATGTGAGGGGTAAATATAGAAGAGGGGAGAGGGATGTGAGGGGTAAATATAGAAGAAGAGAGAGGGATGTGAGGGGTAAATATGGAAGAGGAGAGAGGAATGTGAGGGCTAGATACTGAATAGGGTAGCATGATATGAGTGGTAAACATAGAAGAAGTGAAAGGGATGTGAGTGGTAAATATAGAAGAGGGTAGAGGGATGTGAGGTGTAAATATAGAAGAGGGTAGAGGGATGTGATGGGTAAATATAGAAGAGGAGAGAAGGATGTGAGGGGTAAATATAGAAGAGGGTAGAGGGATGTGAAGGGTAAATATATAAGAGGGTAGAGGAATGTGAGGGGTAAATATAGAAGAGGGTAGAGGGATGTGAGGGGTAAATATAGAAGAGGGTAGAGGGATGTGAGGGGTAAATATAGAAGAGGGTAGAGGGATGTGATGGGTAAATATAGAAGAGGGTAGAGGAATGTGGGGGGTAAATATAGAAGAGGAAGGAGGGTGTGAAGGGTAAACATAGAAGCAAATGGAAATAAGACAAAAAAACTAAAAGGATGAGAGGATGAGGAAGAGAAAGGGATTGGAGGATAAAGGAAGGAATATATAGGTAATATGGAAATAGAGAGAGGAACATGGGAAGAAAAATTAGGGAAGGATGAATGAAGAGAGAGAGAATGAGAGGGTAGAGGGATGTGAGGGGTAAATATATAAGAGAAGAGAAGGATGTGAGGGGTAAATATAGAAGTGGAAAGAGGGATGTGAGGGGTAAATATAGATAATGTGACAGGGATGTGAGGGGTAAATATAGAAGAGGGGAGAGTGATGTGAGGGGTAAATATAGAAGAGGGGAGAGGGATGTGAGGGGTAAATATAGAAAAGGAGAGAGGGATGTGAGGGACAAATATGGAAGTGGAAAGAGGGATGTGAGGGGTAAATATAAAAGAGGCTAGAAGGGTGGTGAGAGGTTAATATATAAGTGGAAAGAGGGATGTGAGGGATAAATATGGAAGTGGATAGAGGGATGTGAGGGGTAAATATAGAAGAGGCTAGAAGGGATGTGAGGGGTAAATATAGAAGAAGAGAGAGGAATGTGAGGGGTAAATATGGAAGAGGAGAGAGGGATGTGAGAGGTAAATACGGAAGAGGAGAGAGAATTGTGAGGGGTAAATACTGAAGAGGGTAGCGCGATGTGAGGGGTAAATATAGAAGAAGATAAAGGAATGTGAGGGGTAAATATAGAAGAAGAGAAAGGGATGTGAGGGGTAAATATAGAAGAGGCTAGAAGGGATGTGAGAGGTTAATATATAAGTGGAAAGAGGGATGTGAGGGATAAATATGGAAGTGGATAGAGGGATGTGAGGGTAAATATAGAAGAGGCTAGAAGGGATGTGAGGGGTAAATATAGAAGAGGAGAGAGGAATGTGAGGGGTAAATATGGAAGAGGAGAGAGGGATGTGAGAGGTAAATATGGAAGAGGAGAGATAATTGTGAGGGGTAAATACTGAAGAGGGTAGTGAGATGTGAGGTGTAAATATAGAAGAAGATAAAGGGATGTGAGGGGTAAATATAGAAGAAGAGAGAGGAATGTGAGGGGTAAATATAGAAGAGGGAAGAGGGATTTGAGGGGTAAATATGGAAGAGGAGAGAGGAATGTGAGAGCTAGATACTGAATAGGGTAGCATGATATGAGTGGTAAACATAGAAGAAGAGAAAGGGATGTGAGTGGTAAATATAGAAGAGGGTAGAGGAATGTGAGGGGTAAATATAGAAGAAGATAAAGGAATGTGAGGGGTAAATATAGAAGAGGAGAGAGGAATGTGAGGGGTAAATATAGAAGAGGTTAGAGGGATGTGAGGGGTAAATATGGAAGAGGAGAGAGGAATGTGAGGGCTAGATACTGAATATGGTAGCATGATATGAGTGGTAAACATAGAAGAAGAGAAAGGGATGTGAGGGGTAAATATTGAAGAGGGTAGAGTGATGTGAGGGGTAAATATAGAAGAGGGGAGAGGGATGTGAGGGGTAAATATAGAAGAGGGGAGAGGGATGTGAGGGGTAAATATAGAAAAGGAGAGGGATGTGAGGGACAAATATGGAAGTGGAAAGAGGGATGTGAGGGGTAAATATAGATAATGTGACAGGGATGTGAGGGGTAAATATAGAAGAGGGGAGAGGGATGTGAGGAGTAAATATGAAAGAGGGGAGAGGGGTGTGAGGGGTAAATATAGAAAAGGAGAGAGGGATGTCAGGGACAAATATGAAAGTGGAAAGAGGGATGTGAGGGGTAAATATAGAAGAGGCTAGAAGGGATGTGAGAGGTTAATATATAAGTGGAAAGAGGGATGTGAGGGATAAATATGGAAGTGGATAGAGGGATGTGAGGGTAAATATAGAAGAGGCTAGAAGGGATGTGAGGGGTAAATATAGAAGAGGAGAGAGGAATGTGAGGGGTAAATATGGAAGAGGAGAGAGGGATGTGAGAGGTAAATATGGAAGAGGAGAGATAATTGTGAGGGGTAAATACTGAAGAGGGTAGTGAGATGTGAGGTGTAAATATAGAAGAAGATAAAGGGATGTGAGGGGTAAATATAGAAGAAGAGAGAGGAATGTGAGGGGTAAATATAGAAGAGGGAAGAGGGATTTGAGGGGTAAATATGGAAGAGGAGAGAGGAATGTGAGAGCTAGATACTGAATAGGGTAGCATGATATGAGTGGTAAACATAGAAGAAGAGAAAGGGATGTGAGTGGTAAATATAGAAGAGGGTAGAGGGATGTGAGGTGTAAATATAGAAGAGGGTAGAGGGATGTGATGGGTAAATATAGAAGAGGAGAGAAGGATGTGAGGGGTAAATATAGAAGAGGGTAGAGGGATGTGAGGGGTAAATATATAAGAGGGTAGAGGGATGTGAGGGGTAAATATAGAAGAGGAGAGAAGGATGTGAGGGGTAAATATAGAAGAGGGTAGAGGGATGTGAGGGGTAAATATAGAAGAGGGTAGAGGGATGTGAGGGGTACATATAGAAGAGGATAGAGGGATGTGAGGTGTAAATATAGAAGAGGGTAGAGGAATGTGAGGGGTAAATATAGAAGAGGAAGGAAGGTGTGAAGGGTAAACATAGAAGCAAATGGAAATAAGACAAAAAAACTAAAAGGATGAGAGGATGAGGAAGAGAAAGGGATTGGAGGATAAAGGAAGGAATAGATATTTGTAATATGGAAATAGAGAGAGGAACATGGGAAGAAAAATTAGGGAAGTACGAATGAAGAGAGAGAGAATGAGAGGGTAGAGGGATGTGAGGGGTAAATATATAAGAGGAGAGAAGGATGTGAGGGGTAAATATAGAAGAGGGGACAGGGATGTGAGGGGTAAATATAGAACAGGGTAGAGGGATGTGAGGGGTAAATATAGAAGTGGAAAGAGGGATGTGAGGGGTAAATATAGAAGAGGGGAGAGGGATGTGAGGAGTAAATATGAAAGAGGGGAGAGGGATGTGAGGGGTAAATATTGAAGAGGGTAGAGTGATGTGAGGGGTAAATATAGAAGAGGGGAGAGGGATGTGAGGGGTAAATATAGAAGAGGGGAGAGGGATGTGAGGGGTAAATATAGAAAAGGAGAGAGGGATGTGAGGGACAAATATGGAAGTGGAAAGAGGGATGTGAGGGGTAAATATAGAAGAGGCTAGAAGGGATGTGAGAGGTTAATATATAAGTGGAAAGAGGGATGTGAGGGATAAATATGGAAGTGGATAGAGGGATGTGAGGGGTAAATATAGAAGAGGCTAGAAGGGATGTGAGGGGTAAATATAGAAGAAGAGAGAGGAATGTGAGGGGTAAATATAGAAGAGGAAAGAGGGATGTGAGGGGTAAATATGGAAGAGGAGAGAGGAATGTGAGGGCTAGATACGGAATAGGGTAGCATGATATGATTGGTAAACATAGAAGAAGAGAAAGGGATGTGAGTGGTAAATATAGAAGAGGGTAGAGGGGTGTGAGGGGTAAATATAGAAGTGGAATGAGGGATGTGAGGGGTAAATATAGATAATGTGAGAGGGATGTGAGGGGTAAATATAGAAGAGGGTAGAGGGATGTGAGGGGTAATATAGTGAGGGGTAAATATAGAAGAGGGGAGAGGGATGTGAGGGGTAAATATAGAAAAGGAGAGAGGGATGTGAGGGACAAATATAGAAGAGGAGGGAGGGATGTGAGGGGTAAATATAGAAGAGGGTAGAGGGATGTGAGGGGTAAATATAGAAGTGGAAAGAGGGATGTGAGGGGTAAATATAGAAGAGGGTAGAGGGATGTGAGGGGTAAATATAGAAGAGGGTAGAGGGATGTGAGGGGTAAATATAGAAGAGGATAGAGGGATGTGAGGTGTAAATATAGAAGAGGGATGTGATGGGTAAATATAGAAGAGGAGAGAAGGATGTGAGGGGTAAATATAGAAGAGGGTAGAGGGATGTGAGGGGTAAATATAGAAGAGGGTAGAGGGATGTGAGGGGTAAATATAGAAGTGGAAAGAGGGATGTGAGGGGTAAATATAGAAGAGGGTAGAGGGATGTGAGGGGTAAATATAGAAGTGGAAAGAGGGATGTGAGGGGTAAATATAGAAGAGGGTAGAGGGATGTGAGGGGTAAATATAGAAGAGGGTAGAGGGATGTGAGGGGTAAATATAGAAGAGGATAGAGGGATGTGAGGTGTAAATATAGAAGAGGATAGAGGGATGTGATGGGTAAATATAGAAGAGGAAGGAGGGTGTGAAGGGTAAACATAGAAGCAAATGGAAATAAGACAGAAAAACTAAAAGGATGATACGATGAGGAAGAGAAAGGGATTGGAAGATAAAGGAAGGAATAGACAGGTAATATGGAAATAGAGAGAGGAACATGGGAAGAAAAATTAGGGAAGGACGAATGAAGAGAGAGAGAATGAGAGAGGGTAATTGGAGAAAACAGACAGTAGGGGGAAAGAAGTGAAAGATTAGGGCAGGACATTGAGTGATAGAGGTCAGTAGGTGAAAGGAGAAAAGGAAGTTGCTGCAGCAGGGGAGGAATAGGAATACAGAAGTGACAAAACAGAAAAAACTGAACCCGAAAGTAAGAGAAAGAAAACAGTGATAGAACACCGCAAGAAACGAGTGGAAGAAATAAGGACTGGAGATGGATTAAAAAGAGGGAAGGAAGAAGGGAGTGAAAGAGAACAGTGTGTTCTTATTAAAGATAAATGCCATATCCCTTCTCTATGGCATGTTTAATTAGTAGTGGTCCCACAAGAACTGCTGAAGCTGAGTGCTCGTAAAGCAGGATGGGTGGAGACCTCATAAACCATGCAGGCTTGCCAGGAGCTGTTTGGGACGGTCTACGTCTCATCTGACACTTCCACGATCCCATACCTCAACCTTCTTCACATTTTCAACACTCACTTTAGGCCAAGGCCCATGCTGTTCATACCTGGTCCTCATGACCATCCTACCCATGCTAGATTACGGAGACGTAATGTATAGATTGGCAGGGAAGTGTGCTCTCGATCGGCTAGATGTTCTTTACCATTCGGCCATCAGATTTGCCACCAATGCTCCTTATTGGACACATCACTGCACTCTATACTCCTCTGTAAACTGGTCATCTATGTATACCCGTCACAAGACCCACTGGTTGATGCTTATTTATAAAAAACTCTTAGGCCTCACTCTCCCCGTTCTGAGATATCTACTGCAGCCCTCATCCTACACATACAACACCCGTTCATTCTGCCAGTCACATTCTGTTAAAGTTCCCCAAAGCACACACATCACTGGGTCGTTCCTTTATTCAGTTCACTGCAGCTAATGACTGGAACGAGCTGCAACAAACACTCAATATCTCAATCTCTTCATTAAAAGACAATCATGGACAGTCTTACTGACAGTTGTGGCTGCTTTGCGTGATGTATTGTTGTCTCTACCTTCTTGCCCTTTGTGCTGTTGTCTGTACCCAATAATGTTTGTACCCTGTTTTGTGCTGCTACCATGTTGTGTTGATACCATGTTGTTGTCATGTTGTGTTGCTATCATGCTGTGTTTTCATGTGTTGCTGCCTTGCTATGTTGTTGTCTCAGGTCTCTCTTTATGTAGTGTTGTGGTGTCTCTCTTGTCGTGATGTGTGTTTTGTCCTATATTATTATTTTTAATCCCAGCCCCCGTCCCCGCAGGAGGCCTTTAGCCTTTTGGTAGGCCGTCATTATAAATGAGCATTTGTTCTTCACTGACTTGCTTAGTTAAATAAAAGGTTCAATTTAAAAAAAAAATATTATACAATTTTTGATCATGAGCCCCTTTCTAATTTCCACATTATCTTGTAAGGCTACAGTAAATGCCAGGATTAAATTATCTTTATCTAATTGCAGTGTTGGCAAGGTCAAGTTTGTCTCCAGATCATCAATATGACAGGCAAAAAATGTGCCACTAACAACAAAGACATATACTCAAGAAATACACTACCCAGAATACCTCAGTTTTTGTCATGATGGATTCTAGTAGATGTGCTGTTACACCTTCTGCTCGGACAGAGCTGGCTCTCTGACATGTGCTCCTTCTTATCACCATTAAGTAGAGATTTATCAAGTCTAAATAAACCCTAAAGCTGTCTTCATCCCACTGAAGCTGATTACAGTCTTCTAAAGCTGTCTTCATCCCACTGAAGCTGATTACATTCTTCTAAAGCTCTCTTCATCCCACTGAAGCTGATTACAGTCTTCTAAAGCTGTCTTCATCCCACTGAAGCTGATTACAGTCTTCTAAATCTGTCTTCATCCCACTGAAGCTGATTACAGTCTTCTAAAGCTGTCTTCATCCCACTGAAGCTGATTACAGTCTTCTAAAACTGTCTTCATCCTACTGAAGCTGATTATTTACTTCTAAAGCTGTCTTCATCCCACTGAAGCTGATTCTTTTCTTCTAAAGATGTCTTCATCCCACTGAAGCTGATTACAGTCTTCTAAAGCTGTCTTCATTCCACTGAAGCTGATTATTTTCTTCTAAAGCTGTCTTCATCCCACTGAAGCAAATTATTTTCATCTAAAGATGTCTTCATCCCACTGAAGCTGATTACAGTCTTCTAAAGCTGTCTTCATCCCACTGAAGCTGATTACAGTCTTCTAAAGCTGTCTTCATCCCACTGAAGCTGATTACAGTCTTCTGAAGCAGTCTTCATCCCACTGAAGCTGATTACAGTCTTCTAAAACTGTCTTAATCCCACTGAAGCTGATTATTTTCTTCTAAAGCTGTCTTCATCCCACTGAAGCTGATTACAGTCTTCTAAAGCTGTCTTCATCCCACTGAAGCTGATTACAGTCTTCTAAAACTGTCTTCATCCCACTGAAGCTGATTACAGTCTTCTAAAGCTCTCTTCATCCCACTGAAGCTGATTACAGTCTTCTAAAGCTGTCTTCATCCCACTGAAGCTGATTACAGTCTTCTAAATCTGTCTTCATCCCACTGAAGCTGATTACAGTCTTCTAAAGCTGTCTTCATCCCACTGAAGCTGATTACAGTCTTCTAAAACTGTCTTCATCCTACTGAAGCTGATTATTTACTTCTAAAGCTGTCTTCATCCCACTGAAGCTGATTCTTTTCTTCTAAAGATGTCTTCATCCCACTGAAGCTGATTACAGTCTTCTAAAGCTGTCTTCATTCCACTGAAGCTGATTATTTTCTTCTAAAGCTGTGTTAATCCCACTGAAGCAAATTATTTTCATCTAAAGATGTCTTCATCCCACTGAAGCTGATTACAGTCTTCTAAAGCTGTCTTCATCCCACTGAAGCTGATTACAGTCTTCTAAAGCTGTCTTCATCCCACTGAAGCTGATTACAGTCTTCTGAAGCAGTCTTCATCCCACTGAAGCTGATTACAGTCTTCTAAAACTGTCTTAATCCCACTGAAGCTGATTATTTTCTTCTAAAGCTGTCTTCATCCCACTGAAGCTGATTACAGTCTTCTAAAGCTGTCTTCATCCCACTGAAGCTGATTACAGTCTTCTAAAACTGTCTTCATCCCACTGAAGCTGATTACAGTCTTCTAAAGCTCTCTTCATCCCACTGAAGCTGATTACAGTCTTCTAAAGCTGTCTTCATCCCACTGAAGCTGATTACAGTCTTCTAAATCTGTCTTCATCCCACTGAAGCTGATTACAGTCTTCTAAAGCTGTCTTCATCCCACTGAAGCTGATTACAGTCTTCTAAAACTGTCTTCATCCTACTGAAGCTGATTATTTACTTCTAAAGCTGTCTTCATCCCACTGAAGCTGATTCTTTTCTTCTAAAGATGTCTTCATCCCACTGAAGCTGATTACAGTCTTCTAAAGCTGTCTTCATTCCACTGAAGCTGATTATTTTCTTCTAAAGCTGTCTTCATCCCACTGAAGCAAATTATTTTCATCTAAAGATGTCTTCATCCCACTGAAGCTGATTACAGTCTTCTAAAGCTGTCTTCATCCCACTGAAGCTGATTACAGTCTTCTAAAGCTGTCTTCATCCCACTGAAGCTGATTACAGTCTTCTGAAGCAGTCTTCATCCCACTGAAGCTGATTACAGTCTTCTAAAGCTGTCTTCATCCCACTGAAGCTGATTACAGTCTTCTAAAGCTGTCTTCATCCCACTGAAGCTGATTACAGTCTTCTAAAGCTGTCTTCATCCCACTGAAGCTGATTACAGTCTTCTAAAGCTGTCTTCATCCCACTGAAGCTGATTACATTCTTCTAAAACTGTCTTCATCCCACTGAAGCTGATTACAGTCTTCTAAAGCTGTCTTCATTCCACTGAAGCTGATTATTTTCTTCTAAAACTGTCTTCATCCCACTGAAGCTGATTCAACTCTTCTAAAGCTGTCTTCATCCCACTGAAGCTGATTACAGTCTTCTAAAACTGTCTTCATCCTACTGAAGCTGATTATTTACTTCTAAAGCTGTCTTCATCCCACTGAAGCTGATTCTTTTCTTCTAAAGATGTCTTCATCCCACTGAAGCTGATTACAGTCTTCTAAAGCTGTCTTCATTCCACTGAAGCTGATTATTTTCTTCTAAAGCTGTCTTCATCCCACTGAAGCAAATTATTTTCATCTAAAGATGTCTTCATCCCACTGAAGCTGATTACAGTCTTCTAAAGCTGTCTTCATCCCACTGAAGCTGATTACAGTCTTCTAAAGCTGTCTTCATCCCACTGAAGCTGATTACAGTCTTCTGAAGCAGTCTTCATCCCACTGAAGCTGATTACAGTCTTCTAAAGCTGTCTTCATCCCACTGAAGCTGATTACAGTCTTCTAAAGCTGTCTTCATCCCACTGAAGCTGATTACAGTCTTCTAAAGCTGTCTTCATCCCACTGAAGCTGATTACAGTCTTCTAAAGCTGTCTTCATCCCACTGAAGCTGATTACATTCTTCTAAAACTGTCTTCATCCCACTGAAGCTGATTACAGTCTTCTAAAGCTGTCTTCATTCCACTGAAGCTGATTATTTTCTTCTAAAACTGTCTTCATCCCACTGAAGCTGATTCAACTCTTCTAAAGCTGTCTTCATCCCACTGAAGCTGATTACAGTCTTCTAAAGCTGTCTTCATCCCACTGAAGCAGATTTTTTTCTTCTAAAGATGTCTTCATCCCACTGAAGCTGATTACAGTCTTCTAAAACTGTCTTTATCCCACTGAAGCTGATTACAGTCTTCTAAAACTGTCTTCATCCCACTGAAGCTGATTACATTCTTCTAAAGCTGTCTTCATCCCACTGAAGCTGATTACAGTCTTCTAAAGCTGTCTTCATCCCACTGAAGCAGATTTTTTTCTTCTAAAGATGTCTTCATCCCACTGAAGCTGATTACAGTCTTCTAAAATTGTCTTCATCCCACTGAAGCTGATTACAGTCTTCTAAAGCTGTCTTCATCCCATGGAAGCTGATTACAGTCTTCTAAAGCTGTCTTCATCCCACTGAAGCTGATTACAGTCTTCTAAAGCTGTCTTCATCCCACTGAAGCTGATTACAGTCTTCTAAAGCTGTCTTCATCCCACTGAAGCTGATTACAGTCTTCTAAAGCTGTCTTCATCCCACTGAAGCTGATTACAGTCTTCTGAAGCAGTCTTCATCCCACTGAAGCTGATTACAGTCTTCTAAAACTGTCTTAATCCCACTGAAGCTGATTATTTTCTTCTAAAGCTGTCTTCATCCCACTGAAGCTGATTACAGTCTTCTAAAGCTGTCTTCATCCCACTGAAGCTGATTACAGTCTTCTAAAACTGTCTTCATCCCACTGAAGCTGATTACAGTCTTCTACAGCTCTCTTCATCCCACTGAAGCTGATTACAGTCTTCTAAAGCTGTCTTCATCCCACTGAAGCTGATTACAGTCTTCTAAATCTGTCTTCATCCCACTGAAGCTGATTACAGTCTTCTAAAGCTGTCTTCATCCCACTGAAGCTGATTACAGTCTTCTAAAACTGTCTTCATCCTACTGAAGCTGATTATTTACTTCTAAAGCTGTCTTCATCCCACTGAAGCTGATTCTTTTCTTCTAAAGATGTCTTCATCCCACTGAAGCTGATTACAGTTTTCTAAAGCTGTCTTCATTCCACTGAAGCTGATTATTTTCTTCTAAAGCTGTCTTCATCCCACTGAAGCAAATTATTTTCATCTAAAGATGTCTTCATCCCACTGAAGCTGATTACAGTCTTCTAAAGCTGTCTTCATCCCAAGAAGCTGATTACAGTCTTCTAAAGCTCCCCACTGAAGCTGATTACAGTCTTCTGAAGCAGTCTTCATCCCACTGAAGCTGATTACAGTCTTCTAAGCTGATTACAGTCTTCTAGCTGTCTTCATCCCACTGAAGCTGATTACAGTCTTCTAAAGCTGTCTTCATCCCACTGAAGCTGATTACAGTCTTCTAAAGCTGTCTTCATCCCACTGAAGCTGATTACAGTCTTCTAAAGCTGTCTTCTTCATCCCACTGAAGCTGATTACAGTCTTCTAAAGCTGTCTTCATCCCACTGAAGCTGATTACAGTTTCTTCTAAAACTGTCTTCATGAAGCCCACTGAAGCTGATTACAGTCTTCTAAAGCTGTCTTCATCCCACTGAAGCTGATTATTTTCTTCTAAAACTGTCTTCATCCCACTGAAGCTGATTCAACTCTTCTAAAGCTGTCTTCATCCCACTGAAGCTGATTACAGTCTTCTAAAACTGTCTTCATCCTACTGAAGCTTTATTTACTTCTAAAGCTGTCTTCATCCCACTGAAGCTGATTCTTTTCTTCTAAAGATGTCTTCATCCCACTGAAGCTGATTACAGTCTTCTAAAGCTGTCTTCATTCCACTGAAGCTGATTATTTTCTTCTAAAGCTGTCTTCATCCCACTGAAGCAAATTATTTTCATCTAAAGATGTCTTCATCCCACTGAAGCTGATTACAGTCTTCTAAAGCTGTCTTCATCCCACTGAAGCTGATTACAGTCTTCTAAAGCTGTCTTCATCCCACTGAAGCTGATTACAGTCTTCTGAAGCAGTCTTCATCCCACTGAAGCTGATTACAGTCTTCTAAAGCTGTCTTCATCCCACTGAAGCTGATTACAGTCTTCTAAAGCTGTCTTCATCCCACTGAAGCTGATTACAGTCTTCTAAAGCTGTCTTCATCCCACTGAAGCTGATTACAGTCTTCTAAAGCTGTCTTCATCCCACTGAAGCTGATTACATTCTTCTAAAACTGTCTTCATCCCACTGAAGCTGATTACAGTCTTCTAAAGCTGTCTTCATTCCACTGAAGCTGATTATTTTCTTCTAAAACTGTCTTCATCCCACTGAAGCTGATTCAACTCTTCTAAAGCTGTCTTCATCCCACTGAAGCTGATTACAGTCTTCTAAAGCTGTCTTCATCCCACTGAAGCAGATTTTTTTCTTCTAAAGATGTCTTCATCCCACTGAAGCTGATTACAGTCTTCTAAAACTGTCTTTATCCCACTGAAGCTGATTACAGTCTTCTAAAACTGTCTTCATCCCACTGAAGCTGATTACATTCTTCTAAAGCTGTCTTCATCCCACTGAAGCTGATTACAGTCTTCTAAAGCTGTCTTCATCCCACTGAAGCAGATTTTTTTCTTCTAAAGATGTCTTCATCCCACTGAAGCTGATTACAGTCTTCTAAAATTGTCTTCATCCCACTGAAGCTGATTACAGTCTTCTAAAGCTGTCTTCATCCCATGGAAGCTGATTACAGTCTTCTAAAGCTGTCTTCATCCCACTGAAGCTGATTACAGTCTTCTAAAGCTGTCTTCATCCCACTGAAGCTGATTACAGTCTTCTAAAGCTGTCTTCATCCCACTGAAGCTGATTACAGTCTTCTAAAGCTGTCTTCATCCCACTGAAGCTGATTACAGTCTTCTGAAGCAGTCTTCATCCCACTGAAGCTGATTACAGTCTTCTAAAACTGTCTTAATCCCACTGAAGCTGATTATTTTCTTCTAAAGCTGTCTTCATCCCACTGAAGCTGATTACAGTCTTCTAAAGCTGTCTTCATCCCACTGAAGCTGATTACAGTCTTCTAAAACTGTCTTCATCCCACTGAAGCTGATTACAGTCTTCTACAGCTCTCTTCATCCCACTGAAGCTGATTACAGTCTTCTAAAGCTGTCTTCATCCCACTGAAGCTGATTACAGTCTTCTAAATCTGTCTTCATCCCACTGAAGCTGATTACAGTCTTCTAAAGCTGTCTTCATCCCACTGAAGCTGATTACAGTCTTCTAAAACTGTCTTCATCCTACTGAAGCTGATTATTTACTTCTAAAGCTGTCTTCATCCCACTGAAGCTGATTCTTTTCTTCTAAAGATGTCTTCATCCCACTGAAGCTGATTACAGTTTTCTAAAGCTGTCTTCATTCCACTGAAGCTGATTATTTTCTTCTAAAGCTGTCTTCATCCCACTGAAGCAAATTATTTTCATCTAAAGATGTCTTCATCCCACTGAAGCTGATTACAGTCTTCTAAAGCTGTCTTCATCCCACTGAAGCTGATTACAGTCTTCTAAAGCTGTCTTCATCCCACTGAAGCTGATTACAGTCTTCTGAAGCAGTCTTCATCCCACTGAAGCTGATTACAGTCTTCTAAAGCTGTCTTCATCCCACTGAAGCTGATTACAGTCTTCTAAAGCTGTCTTCATCCCACTGAAGCTGATTACAGTCTTCTAAAGCTGTCTTCATCCCACTGAAGCTGATTACAGTCTTCTAAAGCTGTCTTCATCCCACTGAAGCTGATTACATTCTTCTAAAACTGTCTTCATCCCACTGAAGCTGATTACAGTCTTCTAAAGCTGTCTTCATCCCACTGAAGCTGATTACAGTCTCTTCATCCCACTGAAGCTGTCTCTTCTAAAACTGTCTTCATCCCACTGAAGCTGATTATTTTCTTCTAAAACTGTCTTCATCCCACTGAAGCTGATTACACTCTTCTAAAGCTGTCTTCATCCCACTGAAGCTGATTACAGTCTTCTAAAGCTGTCTTCATCCCACTGAAGCAGATTTTTTTCTTCTAAAGATGTCTTCATCCCACTGAAGCTGATTACAGTCTTCTAAAACTGTCTTTATCCCACTGAAGCTGATTACAGTCTTCTAAAACTGTCTTCATCCCACTGAAGCTGATTACATTCTTCTAAAGCTGTCTTCATCCCACTGAAGCTGATTACAGTCTTCTAAAGCTGTCTTCATCCCACTGAAGCAGATTTTTTTCTTCTAAAGATGTCTTCATCCCACTGAAGCTGATTACAGTCTTCTAAAGCTGATTATATTGTCTTCATCCCACTGAAGCTGATTACAGTCTTCTAAAGCTGTCTTCATCCCATGGAAGCTGATTACAGTCTTCTAAAGCTGTCTTCATCCCACTGAAGCTGATTACAGTCTTCTAAAGCTGTCTTCATCCCACTGAAGCTGATTACAGTCTTCTAAAGCTGTCTTCATCCCACTGAAGCTGATTACAGTCTTCTTCTTCCCATGGAAGCTGAGCTGTCTTCATCCCACTGAAGCTGATTACAGTCTTCTGAAGCAGTCTTCATCCCACTGAAGCTGATTACAGTCTTCTAAAACTGTCTTAATCCCACTGAAGCTGATTATTTTCTTCTAAAGCTGTCTTCATCCCACTGAAGCTGATTACAGTCTTCTAAAGCTGTCTTCATCCCACTGAAGCTGATTACAGTCTTCTAAAACTGTCTTCATCCCACTGAAGCTGATTACAGTCTTCTACAGCTCTCTTCATCCCACTGAAGCTGATTACAGTCTTCTAAAGCTGTCTTCATCCCACTGAAGCTGATTACAGTCTTCTAAATCTGTCTTCATCCCACTGAAGCTGATTACAGTCTTCTAAAGCTGTCTTCATCCCACTGAAGCTGATTACAGTCTTCTAAAACTGTCTTCATCCTACTGAAGCTGATTATTTACTTCTAAAGCTGTCTTCATCCCACTGAAGCTGATTCTTTTCTTCTAAAGATGTCTTCATCCCACTGAAGCTGATTACAGTTTTCTAAAGCTGTCTTCATTCCACTGAAGCTGATTATTTTCTTCTAAAGCTGTCTTCATCCCACTGAAGCAAATTATTTTCATCTAAAGATGTCTTCATCCCACTGAAGCTGATTACAGTCTTCTAAAGCTGTCTTCATCCCACTGAAGCTGATTACAGTCTTCTAAAGCTTTCTTCATCCCACTGAAGCTGATTACAGTCTTCTGAAGCAGTCTTCATCCCAGTGAAGCTGATTACAGTCTTCTAAAGCTGTCTTCATCCCACTGAAGCTGATTACAGTCTTCTAAAGCTGTCTTCATCCCACTGAAGCTGATTACAGTCTTCTAAAGCTGTCTTCATCCCACTGAAGCTGATTACAGTCTTCTAAAGCTGTCTTCATCCCACTGAAGCTGATTACATTCTTCTAAAGCTGTCTTCATCCCACTGAAGCTGATTACAGTCTTCTAAAGCTGTCTTCATCCCACTGAAGCTGATTACAGTTTCTTCTAAAGATGTCTTCATCCCACTGAAGCTGATTACAGTCTTCTAAAACTGTCTTCATCCCACTGAAGCTGATTACAGTCTTCTAAAACTGTCTTCATCCCACTGAAGCTGATTACATTCTTCTAAAGCTGTCTTTATCCCACTGAAGCTGATTACAGTCTTCTAAAGCTGTCTTCATCCCACTGAAGCAGATTTTTTTCTTCTAAAGATGTCTTCATCCCACTGAAGCTGATTACAGTCTTCTAAAACTGTCTTCATCCCACTGAAGCTGATTACAGTCTTCTAAAGCTGTCTTCATCCCATGGAAGCTGATTACAGTCTTCTAAAGCTGTCTTCATCCCACTGAAGCTGATTACAGTCTTCTAAAGCTGTCTTCATCCCACTGAAGCTGATTACAGTCTTCTAAAGCTGTCTTCTTCCCATGGAAGCTGATTACAGTCTTCTAAAGCTGTCTTCTTCCCATGGAAGCTGATTACAGTCTTCTAAAGCTGTCTTCATCTCACTGAAACTGATTACAGTCTTCTAAAGCTGTCTTCATCCCACTGAAGCTGATTATAGTCTTCTAAAGCTGTCTTCATCCCACTGAAGCTGATTACAGTCTTCTAAAGCTGTCTTCATCCCACTGAAGCAGATTTTTTTCTTCTAAAGATGTCTTCATCCCACTGAAGCTGATTACAGTCTTCTAAAACTGTCTTCATCCCACTGAAGCTGATTACAGTCTCCTAAAGCTGTCTTCATCCCATGGAAGCTGATTACAGTCTTCTAAAGCTGTCTTCATCCCACTGAAGCTGATTACAGTCTTCTAAAGCTGTCTTCATCCCACTGAAGCTGATTACAGTCTTCTAAAGCTGTCTTCTTCCCATGGAAGCTGATTACAGTCTTCTAAAGCTGTCTTCATCTCACTGAAACTGATTACAGTCTTCTAAAGCTGTCTTCATCCCACTGAAGCTGATTATAGTCTTCTAAAGCTGTCTTCATCCCACTGAAGCTGATTACAGTCTTCTAAAGCTGTCTTCATCCCACTGAAGCTGATTTTTTTCTTCTAAAGATGTCTTCATCCCACTGAAGATGATTACAGTCTTCTAAAGCTGTCTTCATCCCACTGAAGCTGATTACAGTCTTCTAAAACTGTCTTCATCCCACTGAAGCTGATTACAGTCTTCTAAAGCTGTCTTCATCCCACTGAAGCTGATTACAGTCTTCTAAAGCTGTTTTCATCCCACTGAAGCTGATTACAGTCTTCTAAAGCTGTCTTCATCCCACTGAAGCTGATTACAGTCTTCTAAAGCTGTCTTCATCCCACTGAAGATGATTACAGTCTTCTAAAACTGTCTTCATCCTAATGAAGCTGATTATTTACTTCTAAAGCTGTCTTCATCCCACTGAAGCTGATTCTTTTCTTCTAAAGATGTCTTCATCCCACTGAAGCTGATTACAGTATTCTAAAGCTGTCTTCATCCCACTGAAGCTGATTACAGTCTTCTAAAGCTGTCTTCATCCCACTGAAGCTGATTACAGTCTTCTAAAACTGTCTTCATCCCACTGAAGCTTATTACAGTCTTCTAAAACTGTCTTCATCCTACTGAAGCTGATTACAGTCTTCTAAAGCTGTCTTCATCCCACTGAAGCTGATTACAGTCTTCTAAAGCTCTCTTCATCCCACTGAAGCTGATTACAGTCTTCTAAAGCTGTCTTCGTCCTACTGAAGCTGATTACAGTCTTCTAAAGCTGTCTTCATCCCACTGAAGCTGATTACAGTCTTCTAAAGCTCTCTTCATCCCACTGAAGCTGATTACAGTCTTCTAAAGCTCTCTTCATCCCACTGAAGCTGATTACAGTCTTCTAAAGCTGTCTTCATCCCACTGAAGCTGATTACAGTCTTCTAAAGCTGTCTTCATCCGATTGAAGCTTATTACAGTGTTCTTAATGTAATTGTCTATTAAATAACAATTTTCACTGCAATTCAGGGGGGATTGGGAAGCAGAGAAGAGTTCTCTTTCACACACACACTCACACAAGCAACACACCCACGCAAGTATGCATGCAGTCACATGTGCACACACACACATACACACAAACACACACACATACACACATAAAAACACTTAGGATACTGAGCCCAGAAAATCCATACGTCTTATTGCGATGCTATTGCTACACACTGTTGATTTAAAATATCATTCACTGTTTGTGTGTGTGTCTTCAGCCTATTGCCCAGTGGGGGTTAATGAGGCCTTCTGGCTGGGGGTTGTGTGTGTCAGCTGTCTGGGGGTGGTGTGTGTCAGCTGTCCGGCTATATTGAACAGACACGTGGCCATAGTGGCCTTCTTTATTTTATTGAGACTGTGGGGCAGTGGGGGGTGGGCAGGGTGTGTGTCTGCATGTATAGAGCAGGGGAGCAGGCTCAGGAGCTGGCAGATGGATGAACTGGTGGTGGGGATTTTCCTTTCTTTATCTCTCTCTCCCTCTCTCCTTTTCTGTCTCTCTATTTCTGTCTCTCTCTACATCTCCCTCCCTCTCTCTCTCTATTTGTCTCTCTCTCTATCTGTCTCCCCATCTGTCTCGCCCTCTCCCTTTCTGTCTCTCCCTCTCTCCCTTTCTTTCTGTCTCTCCCATTCTGTCTCTCCCTCTCTTTCTGTCTCTCTCCCTCTCCCTTTCTGTCTCTCCCTCTCTTTCTGTCTCTCCCATTCTGTCTCTCTCTCCCATTCTGTCTCTCTCTCCCTTTCTGTCTCTACCTCTCTTTCTGTCTCTCCCCCTCTCCCTTTCTTTCTCTCCCTCTCTTCCTTTCTTTCTGTCTCTCCAATTCTGTCTCTCTCTCCCTTTCTGTCTCTCCCTTTCTTTCTCTCTCTCCCATTCTCTCTCTCTCCCTTTCTGTCTCTCCCATTCTGTCTCTCTCTCCCTTTCTGTCTCTCCCTCTCTTTCTGTCTCTCCCATTCTCTCTCTCTCCCTTTCTGCCTCTCTCTCTCCCTTTCTGTCTCTCTCTCCCTTTCTGTCTCTCCCTCTCTCCCTTTCTTTCTGTCTCTCCCATTCTGTCTCTCTCTCCCATTCTGTCTCTCTCTCCCATTCTGTCTCTCTCTCCCTTTCTCTCTCCCTCTCTTTCTGTCTCTCCCATTCTCTCTCTCTCCCTTTCTGTCTCTCTCTCCCTTTCTGTGTCTCTCTCTCCCTTTATGCCTCTCCCTCTCTCCCTTTATGTCTCTCTCTCCCATTCTGTCTCTCCCTCTCTTTCTGTCTCTCCCATTCTCTCTCTCTCCCTTTCTGTCTCTCCCATTCTCTCTCTCTCCCTTTCTGTCTCTCCCTATCTTTCTGTCTCTCCCATTCTCTCTCTCCCTTTCTGCCTCTCTCTCCCTTTCTGTCTCTCTCTCCCTTTCTGTCTCTCCCTCTCTCCCTTTCTTTCTGTCTCTCCCATTCTGTCTCTCTCTCCCATTCTGTCTCTCTCTCCCTTTCTGTCTCTCCCTCTCTTTCTGTCTCTCCCATTCTGTCTCTCTCTCCCATTCTGTCTCTCTCTCCCTTTCTGTCTCTCCCTCTCTTTCTGTCTCTCCCATTCTGTCTCTCTCTCCCTTTCTGTCTCTCTCTCCCTTTCTGTGTCTCTCTCTCCCTTTATGCCTCTCCCTCTCTCCCTTTATGTCTCTCTCTTTCTGTCTCTCCCATTCTGTGTCTCTCTCTCCCTTTCTGCCTCTCCCTCTCTCCCTTTATGTCTCTCTCTTTCTGCCTCTCCCTTTCTGTCTCTCTCTTTTGTCTCAGTTCTAATCTATTTATTTGAGCGGCAGCTTACACAAGCATGTATCTCTCATCCAAGGGTGTTTGGCTCGACTGATATTAAATGTTTACACTTTGGTCTTTCCAAGTGAGAGATAATGTGTGTGTGTCTCATCAGTATTTACTATGTCTTCAATATCTTGTCATTTTGTAGTGTGTGACATTTTGTCTGACACCTGACAGACAGCTAAATTACAGTAAACAAGGTTGATGTGGTTCAACATAAAAAGAAAGTACACAGATTGTGTCTCTGTGCCTGTCAGAATTATCTTGTTTGGATAATTGCTTCATTACCAATTAAACAAAGCCCTTCTTGGAACACTGTTGGCCCTCTTCCTGCCTTCCCCAGCCACGGTGGCTTGCTGGGCTGCGGCAGTGAGCCAAGAGTGGGTGTCTGGAGGACCGAGCAACCCTGCCACCACCCTGATACAACGGGCCACTCTTGCAGCAGACTGGGGCGGAATGACTCATTGAGGCACTGGAGTCTGTGACTTTGTCTCACACCCTTCACCATCCCTCACTCCCTCTTTTCCCTTCCCCTCCCCTTACCCATCTGTGTGTGGCCACCAACCGAAAGGTCTACTGCTGTACACCACCGACAGCCCCTGAAAATCTAGAGAGGCCTCCTTCGCTCCACAAAAGAACCTCTGTGCTCTGGAAGGGAGCGTCTGAAAGACCGAATGGGAGCCTTCTTTTCTCTGGTACGTCAATGGAGCACCTTCTGCCCACTCTGTAGACCGGGGCTTTCAAAGAACCAGCCCTGTAGTGAGAGGCCTGGCCACATCACTCCCTCCAATGGCTTTCCATCCTCGTTTCAAGTCACAACACTGGCCCTTCTTAACGGACCAGGCTCTCGCCAGAAGCGGGGAGTTTCGAGGAGCCTTGCAGAATATTCTCTATGACCCTCTCTTTTTGGGAGGATAGAGATAAGAAAGGAGAGCTGACACTCACCCTTCTGTTCTCCAAGTCTCGAGAAAATCTCCCACAAGTCATATGGCTTTGCTTGGTCTTTGAGATTGCTTGTTTGTGATGCTATCTGAAAGAAATTAACTTTTCGTCGTTCCACAATAATATACCAGACTTCCACTATTATCGCCCCCTTAGACAACATGGCTGTATAAACACTTTGTTCTCCAGTGTAGACTTGTGCCATGTTCAGATGGCTATGGCGGCCATTTTAGTCCCGTTTCTACCTGGTGCTTACATGCGTCCTATATCCAGATCATGTCCACATTCTGATTGTGTCCACATTTTCAGGCAGGTGTAGACGGTTAAAAGACGCATTGTGAACTGATCTTGACCAGATCTTATAATTGTAAACAGACAGATCAGGATTAGACGAGAACGAAGAACGCATGAGCAAGCGGCAGATATAAGCGGGACTTTTTTAACACAATGCTGCAAATGTTTTTAATCTACATTGTTGTACTGTGTAGCCAACTGGTAGAGTGGAGGTAGCCGTCATCACAGTGAACCAAGACAATGTGTTTACATTTGGTAACACTTGGATAGTGTATAAGCATGGCTCTCCAACCCTGTTCCTGGAGAGCCACCCTCTTGTAGGTTTTCACAATTCCATATAACTTTACATTAGGTTCTTTAATCCAGTTAACAAACACCACAACTCCATTGAAATGCAATTGCAAAGCAATTAATAAGTTACTACGTGACGATTTGTTAATAGAATGTTGTTACTATAGTAATTATATTGTTGCCAAACAGGTATAAATTGCTGCAGATACTCCATGAAAAATCCACAAACAACATTTATTAGCTGTCAACTACAACGCTGTTGATCTGCATAAAAAATACACGTATTTACCAATGTGGTCAATCTAAATGAAATATAAAGTGTCCACTGGTAGTCAGGCTTCCACTAACCCCCTCCAACCTGATTTCAGCCACCGGCTTGCCATTCTGTAGCCTATTTCAAGACCCCAGTATAGGGGATCTAGATGTGGAGGAAGGGTAGACATATATTAACTTGAACAATGCACAGAGAACCTTGAGAGAACCTCCCCTCAACCCCCACCCAGCTCGCTCTGAGGAGGGGATGACATCATGAGCAGGATCATCAGTCGTGGCTAGCGGTACCATGTGCCTCAGTGCTGATTTAGCTGTCGTGGCTAACAGAACCATTTCCGTGATTAACTGTCTCTCTGACCCCATCAACCACCCCAGCGTGCCTCCTCCCGGGCCATATTCCTGCACAGAGCGTTGTTTTTTGGTTGTTTACCAAACATCCCGACTGGTTTGTTGTGTGCCCTATCACACTGCCTGGGTGTGTGTGTGTGTGTGTGTGTGTGTGTGTGTGTGTGTGTGTGTGTGTGTGTGTGTCTGTGTGTGTGTGTGTGTGTGTGTGTGTGTGTGTGTGTGTGTGTGTGTGTGTGTGTGTGTGTGTGTGTGTGTGTGTGTGTGTGTGTGTGTGTGTGTGTGTGTGTATGTGTGTGTGTGTGTGTTTGTCGGTGAAATAGCTAACACAAAAAATAAAATAAACATTTGAGAAAAAAACAAATCCAATTCCTCCAGCTCATATCTCATAACATATCTCATAATATATCTCATAATATATCTCATAACATATCTCGTAACATATCTCACAACATGACCAGAGTTCTGTGAACCAAAGTTGAGGCCAGTTCAATTTCAATTCAGTTCATTAACTTCCGTGATTCAATTAGCACGTTCAACAATCCTTACAGAAAGCTTATGAAACAGTTCATTGGGTGCATTAATACTGAACATTGCTGAACATTTTTAACATTGTTAATGACCTTGATGCATTCCAGAAACATGTAGTCGTTGTCTCTTTCCCATCAACAGTCCCTCATTCCAATTGCAGTTTTGATTGAATTCCAGACTGAATTAGCACATTTTAGAATTTGAAAGTATGATTTAGAATGGGGGTATCAATAAGAGTGTGTGTGTGTGTGTGTTGTAGGATATGATGAGGACGTGGTGCGGATGATACGAGCAGGGGGATCAGTTTTAGGGTGGCTGTTCTTTCTCTCTTTCTCTAAAGTATTCAGAAAGAGGGAGGGCAAAACTTTGGGCTTCTTACAAGATGAGAAAGCACACACACACACACACACACACACACACACACTAAAACACACACACACAAACAAACACACACACACACACACACACACACACACACACACACACACACACACACACACACACACACACACACACACACACACACACACACACACACATTTCCATACTTCCATCAGGCTCTCTTTGCTCTAAGCCCCTGGTTCAGATCTGTCCCTACTCCCTAAAATCTCACAATAAAGCACCATATCAATGTTTTCTCCCATGAATATGTGATACGAATAGTTCATTTGATGGATCACATCCGGAGTTTCACAGTGCCGTTACACCATAAAATATCAAGACTAACTACCACACCATGATATAGCAGGACTAACTACCACACCATGATATAGCAGGACTAACTACCACACCATGACATAGCAGGTCTAACTACCACACCATGATATAGCAGGTCTAACTACCACACCATGACATAGCAGGTCTAACTACCACACCATGATATAGCAGGTCTAACTACCACACCATGACATAGCAGGTCTAACTACCACACCATGATATAGCAGGTCTAACTACCACACCATGATATAGCAGGACTAACTACCACACCATGATATAGCAGGTCTAACTACCACACCATGATATAGCAGGACTAACTACCACACCATGATATAGCAGGACTAACTATCACACCATGATATAGCAGGACTAACTACTACACCATGATATAGCAGGACTAACTACTACACCATGATATAGCAGGACTAACTACCACACCATGATATAGCAGGACTAACTACTACACCATGTTATAGCAGGACTAACGACCACCCCATGATATATCAGGACTAACTACCACACCATGATATAGCAGGACTAACTACTACACCATGATATAGCAGGACTAACTACCACACCATGAAATAGCAGGACTAACTACCACACCATGATATAGCAGGACTAACTACCACACCGTGATATAGCAGGACTAACTACCACACCATGATATAGCAGGACTAACTACAATACCATGATATAGCTGTATCAGGACAGACTACAACACCATGAAATAGCAGGACTAACTCCTACACCATGAAATAGCAGGACTAACTACAAAACCATGATATAGCAGGACTAACTACCACACCATGATATAGCAGGATTAACTACCACACCAATATACAGCAGAACTAACTACAACACCATGATACAGCAGGACCAACTAACAAACCATGAAAAAGCAGGACTAACTAACACACCATGATATAGCTGTAGCTGGACTAACTTCTAAACCATGAAATAGCTGGACAAACTACTACACCATGATTAAGCTGTAATAGGACTAACTTCTACATCATGTTATAGCTGGAATAACTACCACACCATGATTCAGCAGGACTAACTAATACACCATGACAAAGCAGGACAAACTACTACACCGTGATATAGCTGTAGCAGGACTAACTACTACACCATTATATAGCAGGACGAACTACTACACCATCATATAGCTGGACTTACTACTACACTATGATAGAGCAGGAATAACTACCACACCATGGTATAGCAGGACTAACTATTACATCATGATATAGATGTAGCAGGACGAACTACTAAACCATGATATAGATGCAGCAGGACTAACTACTAAACCATGATATAGCTGTAGCAGGACTAACTACTAAACCATGATATAGCTGTAGCAGGACTAACTAACACACCAAGATAAAGCTGAAGCAGGACAAACTCCTACACCATGATATAAAAGGACTAACTACAACACCATGATATAGCTGTAGCAGGACTAACTACTACACCATGTTATAGCTGGAAAAACTACTATACCATGATATAGCTGTATCAGGACTAACTACAACACCATGATTGGCTGTAGCAATATTACCTACTACACCAAGTCATAGCTGTAGCAGGACTAACTACTAAATCATGATAAAGCTGTAGCAGGATTAACTACTACACAATGACATAGCTGTAGCAGGACAAACTATTACACCACAATATATCTGCAGCAGGACTAACTACTACACCATGTTATAACAGGACTAACTACTGCACCATGATATAGCTGTAGCAGGACTAACTACTACACCATGATACAACAGGACTAACTGCCACACCATGATATAGCAGGACTAACTACTACACCATGATATAGTTGTAGCAGGACTAACTACTACACCATGTTATAGCAGTACTAACTACTACAAAATGAAAAAGCTGAAGCAGGACTAACTATTACACCATGATTTATCTGCAGCAGGATTAACTACTACACCATGATATAGCTGTAGCATGACTAACTAACACACCATGATAAAATTGTAGCAGGACTAACTACTACACCATGATATAGCAGGACTAACTACTTCATTATGATTTACCAGTGCTAACTACTACACCATGATATAGCATGACTAACTACTACACCATGTTATAGCGGAAGCAGGACAAATTCCTACAACATGATATAGCAGGAACAATACCATGATATAGCTGTAGCAGGACTAACTACTACACCGTGATATAGCTGAAGGAGGACTAACTACTACACAATGATGTAGAAGGACAAAGTACTAAACCATGATATAGCAGGACTAACTACTGCACAAAGATTTAGCAGGACTAACTACTACACCATGTTATAGCTGTAGCAGGACTAACAACAACAACATGATATATCTGGAGCAGGACTAATGATTACACCACGATACAGCTGTAGTAGGACTAACTACTACACCATGATAAAGCTGAAGCAGGACTAACTTCTACACCATGAAGTAGCTGGACACACTTCTACACTCAAGATATAGCTGTAGCAGGACAAACTCCTACACCATGATATAGCAGGACAAACAACCAAACCATGACATAGCAGCACTACCTACTCCACCATGATACAGCAGGACCAACTACCACACCATGAAATAGCTGGACTAACTACTACACCATTATATAGCAGGAGCAGGACTAACTACCACACCATGAAATAGCTGGACTAACTACTACACCGTGATATAGCAGGAGACGGACTAACTACCACACCATGAAATAGCTGGACTAACTACTACACCATGATATAGCAGGAGCAGGACTAACTACCACACCATGATATAGCAGGACAAACTACTACACCATGAAATAGCTGGACTAACTACTACACCATGATATAGCAGGAGCAGGACTAACTACCACACCATGATACAGCAGGACCAACTACCACACCATGAAATAGCTGGACTAACTACTACACCATGATATAGCAGGAGCAGGACTAACGACTACACCATGATACAGCCTTAGTAGGACGACCTACTTAACCGTGATATAGATGTAGCAGGACTAACTACTACGCCGTAATATAGCAGGATGAACTACTACACTATGATATAGCTGTAGCAGGACTAACTACTACACCGTAATATAGCAGGATGAACTACTACACTATGATAAAGCTGTAACAGGACTAATAACAAAACCATGATAAAGCTGAAGCAAGACTAACTACTACACCACGATACAGCTGTAGCAGGACTAACTACTACACCATTATATATCAGGACTAACTATTACACCATGATATATCAGGACTAACTACCACACCATGATATAGCTGTAGCAGGACTAACTACTACACCATTATATATCAGGACTAACTATTACACCATGATATACCAGGACTAACTACCACACCATGATATAGCTTTAGCGGGACTAACTACTACACTATGATATACCAGGACTAACTACCACACCATGATATAGCTGTAGCAGGACTAACTACTACACAATGATATAGCAGGACTAACTACTAAACCATTATATAGCGGTAGCAGGACTAACTACTTAAATGCATCAGAAGCATTGCTGCTATATTCTATCATTGACTAGTTTTTCCAATGTTGATACTAAAATACAAACTCCCTTTAAAAGTGAAGAGAGAAACCTAGCGAAACCCATAGACACTCATATTGTCTCCCATCAGAAAATAGAATTGGTTTGAATGATTTAAAGGGCTTCTTTGTAACTGTGTCTGACTCATTGAACACAAGTCTTGCTATTAAAGTGGCACAGCGTTCTAAGGTACTGCATCTCAGTGCTTGAGGCATCACTACAAACACAATGGTTCAAATCCAGGCTGTATCGCATCTGGCCGTGGTTGGAAGTCCCATAGGGCGGAGAAAAATTGGCCCAGCATTGTCTGGGTTTTAAATTGAACTAGGCAAGTCAGTTAAGAACCAATTCTTATTTACAATGACGGCCTTCCCCAGACAACGCTGGGACAATTTTGCACCGGCCTATGGGACTCCCAATCACAGCCAGATGTGATACAGCTTGAATCTACGACTGATCCAAGATGGCGTAGCAGTCATACGTCTTTTATCCTCGTCTTGTCCCGTGTTAATATCGTGTATATATATTTTTATATATTATCTTACATTTTTCTTAACCTCAACTTCAACATACTCTACTGCAATCCACCTCATCCAATGTGGTATGGATCTGCTATTTTCTTTACTTCATAACCGGAACCCCCAACAGAGGCTAGCCAGCTATCTAGCTACTAGCAGGTAGTCAGCTAGCCACTGCTAGCAGTCATCAGCTACCTTTAGCCCAGACAGCTCTCACCAGTCTGCACAGCGCGACTCAAACCAGAGCAAATCGGACTTATTCCTACCGCAAGCTCTGAACCTTTTCACCTGGATCATCACAGCTAGCCAGCTGCTATCTGAGTGGCCACTCCTGGCTAACGTCGCTGTCCCGAAGCAAGAACCAATAAGCCTAGAGCTAGCCTTTGCTAGGCCCATCTCCTGGCTAGCCGAACAGGTCCATCATCCACTCCTTGGACTACAATGCCTATTTTGCCAATTGGCCTGGACCCCCGCTAACCCATCACTACTGGACTACCGACGTTATTCGCCCAAGGTTTTCTTTCAACTGGCTCCTCCGCTGCGACGTCCCCTGAATGCCCATCTGCTAGCCGCAGCCCGCTAACTGTCTAGAGCATATCGGACTGTTAGCTTAAGAGACCTATCGGACAATTTCTTTGGCCACTATACCTATTTTGCCGATTGGCCTGGACCCTTTTACCACACAGAGCCCTGCTGATCCACGATGACTGGTCTGCCGACATAACAGCACGAGGGGGCTACCACTGACTTCTTCTGTCGAGATCCCTCTCATAGGCCCTTCTGCTAGCTTGCTAGCCCCGGCCCGCTAGCTGCCTGAAACGCTGTGTCTCCGACCTGCCAAGCCACTCACTGGACCCCTATGATTGCCTTATTTCACTGTAGAGCCTCTAGCTCTGCTCAATAAGCCTTAGTTAACCCTTTAGTTCCACCTCCCAAACATGCGGTGACCTCACCTGGTTTAAATGATGTTTCTAGAGACAATAGCTCTCTCATCGTCACTAAGTGCATATGTTTTTCCTCAACTGTATTCACATCCTACCATACCTTTGTGCCTTGAATCTATTCTACCGTGCCCAGAAACCTGCTCCTTTTACTCTCTGTTCGAACGTACTAGACGACCAGTTCTTATAGCCTTTAGCGGTATCGTTATCCTAGTCCTCTGTTCCTCTGGTGATGTAGAGGTTAATCCAGGCCCTGCAGTGGCTAGCTCCACTCTCATTCCCCAGGCGCTCTCATTTGTTGACTTCTGTAACTGTAAAAGCCTTTGTTTCTTGCATGTTAACAACAGAAGCCTCCTCCCTAAGTTTGTTTTATTCACTACTTCAGCAAACCCGGACGTCCTAGCCATGTCTGAATCCTGGCTTAGGAAGACCACCAAGAACGCTGAAATTTCCATCCCGAACTATAACATTTTCCGACAAGATAGAACTGCCAAAGGGGGCAGAGTTGCAATCTCGCAGAGTTCTGTCTTACTATCCAGGTCTGTGCCCAAACAAATTGATCTTCTACTTTTAAAAATCCACCTTTCCAGAAACAAGTCTCTCACCTTGCTATAGACCACCCTCTGCCCCCAGCTGTGCCCTGGACACCATATGTGAATTGATTGCCCCTCATCTATCTTCAGAGCTCGTGCTGTTAGGTGACCTAAACTGGGACATGCTTAACACCCCCGGCCATCCCACAATCTAAGCTTGATACCCTCAATTTCACACAAATTATCAATGAACCCATCAGGTACAACCCCAAATCCACAAACACTGGCAACCTCATAGATATCATCCTAACCAACCTGCCCTCCAAATACACCTCTGCTGTCTTCAACCAGGATCTCAGTGATCACTGCCTCATTGCCTGCGTCCGTAATGGGTCTGCGGTCAAATGACCACCCCTCATCACTGTCAAACGCTCCCTAAAACACTTCAGGGAGCAGGCATTTCTAATCAACCTGGCCCGGGTATCCTGGAAGGATATTGACCTCAGTCCGTCAGTAGAGGATGCCTGGTTATTCTATAAAGGTGCTTCCCTCACCATCTTAAATAACCATGCCCCATTCAAAAAATGTATTACCAGGAACAGACATAGCCCTTGGTTCACTCCAGACCTGACAGCCCTTGGCGTACTGCACTAGCATCGAATAGCCCCCGTGATATGCAACTTTTCAGGGAAGTTAGGAACCAACCAATATACACAGGCAGTAAGGAAAGCTAAGGCTAGCTTTTTCAAACAGAAACTTGCATCCTGTAGCACAAATTCCAAAGAGTTCTGGGACACTGTAAAGTCCACGGAGAATGAGAGGACCTCCTCCCAGCTGCCCACTGCACTGAGGCTAGGAAACACTGTCACCACCGATGAATCTGCGATAATTGCGATAATCTGCAATAATTTCTCTACGGCTGGCCATCTTTTCTACCTGGCTACCCCTACCCCGGTCAACAGCCCTGCGCCCCCCACAGCAACATGCCCAATCCTCCCCATTGCTCCTTCACCCAAATCCAGATAGCTGATGTTCTCAAAGAGCTGCAAAATCTGGACCCCTACAAATCAGCCGGGCTAGACAATCTGGACCCTCTCTTTCTAAAATTATCCGCCAAAATTGTTGCAACCCCTATTACTAGCCTGTTCAACCTCTCTTTCGTATCATCTGAGATTCCCAAAGATTGAAAAGCTGCTGTGGTCATCCCCCTCTTCAAAGGGGGTGACACTCTAGACCCAAACTGCTACAGACCTATATCTATCCTACCCTGCCTTTCTAAGGTCTTCGAAAGCCAAGTTAACAAACAGATCACTGACCATTTAGAATCCCACCGTACCTTCTCCACTGTGCAATCTGGTTTCCGAGCTGGTCATGGGTGCACCTCAGCCATGCTCAAGGTCCTAAACGATATCATAACCGCCATCGATAAGAGACGATACTGTGCAGCTGTATTCATCAACCTGGCCAAAGCTTTCGACTCTGTCAATCACCACATTCTTATCGGCAGACTCAACAGCCTTGGTTTCTCAAATGACTGCCTCGCCTGGTTCACCAACTACTTCTCAGACAGAGTTCAGTGTGTCAAATCAGGACCTATGTCCGGACCTATGGCAGTCTCTATGGGGGTGCCACAGGGTTCAATCCTCGGGCCTACTCTCTTCTCTGTATACATCAATGATTTCGCTCTTGCTGCTGGTGATTCTCTGATCCACCTCTACGCAGACGACACCATTCTGTATACTTCTGGGCCTTCTTTGGACACTGTGTTAACTAACCTCCAAACGAGCTTCAATGCCATACAACTCTCCTTCCGTGGCCTCCAAGTAAATCTAAATGCATGCTCTTCAACCGATCGCTGCCCACACCTCCCCGTCCATCCAGCATCACTACTCTGGGCGGTTCTGACTTTGAATATGTGGACAACTACAAATACCTGGGTGTCTGGTTAGACTGTAAACTCTCCTTCCAGACTCACATTATTAAGCATCTCCAATACAAAATTTAACCTAGAATCAGCTTCCTATTTCGCAACAAAGCATAATTCACTTATGCTGCCAAACATACCCTCGTTAAACTGACTATCCTACCGATCCTTGACTTCGGCGATGACATTTACAAAATAGCCTCCAACACTCTACCCAACAAATTGGATGCAGTCTATCACAGTGCCATCCGTTTTGTCACCAAAGCCCCATATACTACCCACCACTGCGACCTGTATGCTCTCTTTGGCTGGCCCTTGCTTCATATTCGTCGCCAGACCTACTGGCTCCAGGTCATCTATAAGTCTTTGCTAGGTAAAGCCTTATCTCAGCTCACTGGTCACCATAGCAGCACCCACCCATAGCACGTAATCCAGCAGGTATATTTCACTGGTCACCCCCAAAGCCAATTCCTCCTTTAGCCTTTCCTTCCAGTTCTCTGCTGCCAATGACTGGAACAAACTGCCAAAATCACTGCAGCTGGCGACTCATATCTCCCTCACTAGCTTTAAGCACCAGTTGTCAGAGCAGCTCACAGATCACTGCACCTGTACATAGCCCATCTGTAAATAGCCCATCCAACTACCTCATCCCCATACTGTTATTTATTGTATTTATTTTTCTCCTTTGCATCCCAGTATCTCTACTTGCACACTCATCTTCTGCACATTTATCACTCCAGTGTATAATTGCTATATTGTAATGATTTAGCCACTATGGCCTATTCATTGCCTAACCTCCCTTATCCTACCTCATTTGCACACACTGTATATAGACTATTTCTATTGTATTATTGACTGTATGTTTGTTATTCCATGTGTAACTCTGTGTTGATGTTTGTGTCGCACTGCTTTGCTTTATCTTGAACAGGTCACAGTTGTAAATGAGAACTTGTTCTTAACTAGCCTACCTGGTTAAATAAAGATGAAACAAAAAAACAAAAACATTTTTTTTTTTAAACTAGGGGCTATAGTGACACCTCTTGCACTGACATACAGTGCCACAGACTGCTGTGCCACATTGGAGCCCCACTTTGGTTTGGTCTGTGTAGGCCGTCATTGTAAAGAATAATTTGTTCCTAAATAAAGGTTGAATAAAAAATACAAATAAAGTGAGGTTCAACAACTCAAAGATGGCCTTCCAGTAGGGTAACTTCATCTAGAGATTTTGTTTGCATGGTTTCCCATAAGGGATGGTCCAAAACTACTAAATTACTCTACTCACTCTACTCTATCATGTTTCAGCTACTCAAGTTTAATAACGTTTGGTAGCACTTTATTTGAATATTCATTCATGCCTAGATAAGGTTGTAACAGCCCATGACCACGGTTTGGGGTAAGGTTTGAGGTCTGGTGTGAATGTTGGCTGTGGATGGTGGGGCTAATGGTTAATTGGATCCAGAGCTGGTTTCCACATAGGATCAATTTATCTTTTGAATGTTAGACAATGGTGCGGTTTCCGTGGCTCGAGCTCAACACAGTGTCTCTTCTAAAAGCATAATTTATGTTAGTTGATTGTTCTTAACGCTGTTATTTGTTATTTGGGGCTACTGTCAGAACTGACATGTCTGTGTGGTGGATGGACTGCTAGCTGGTGTAGTGCAAGCCATGTGTCTGTGAGTATGGCTTCCAGTGTGGATTTCTCTCTCTCCTTCTATCTCTCCCTCTGTTGGACAGAGGGTGCAAACAAACCCCCTTTATTGGCACCCCTCTCCCCATCCCACGGTTGGCCTCTCTCTATCTCACTATCTTTCACTCCATCCCCTCTTTCTTCCCCTTGCTCTCTCCTTTTTTTTCAGGAGCAAGCTATGTTCGTTATCTAACCAAACCCAACAGATTCTTCTCAGTGCTGCAGAGAGAGAAAAATCGGTTATTTTTTCTCCTTTATTTTTTTCCATTTAAGTCCCCACTGCCTCACTCGGCTGCTCACCCCTCCTCCTTTCCCGCTCCCTCTTCCCTCCCCTCCTTCTCCCTCTGCTTTTGCCAGCTCCGCTTTCATTCTAACCTCCCCCTCCCCTTCCCTCAAGGGAATAAAGGTCATTGCGCAAATGATTACTCAGACCTCGGTCGCCATGGAAACGCGGTCATGTGACAGCGACAGGCATGCATCGAGCACAACAAAGAGGCCGATTAGTAAGCCAGCGATGGAGAGCTAGCGCTGCCTTTGTGTAGCTGCGTTTTTTGTATCCCCCCTCCTCTCTCTCTTTCTCTCTCTCCCTGCCTCTCCAGCTAACTGGGGGAGGGAGGGAGAGGCAGAGTGAGCCTGGAAAGAAAAAGAGAGCCTAGCAAACAGCCTGGCTTCCAACGTTCCTGCTTTGTCTGTCTGCGCTTTACCATTTGAATGAAACCAGACTTTTCAGTTAATTTGCGCGGCCTTTTAAAAACAGTTATGAGTTTCAGATCTGCTCTCCGAGGCAACACGGCGGGTGTTTTTGATTTGAGGGAAAGGCGGAAATAAAGGAAGACTGCGAATTTAAACAGTTTATTCTCAGGTCACAAACGTCCCTTGATTGTTCCCTGTCTTCATTACAGCAGAGAACAATAAGATAAATAATTCATAACCTTGCTATCTTGAATGCGGAAAAAACATTTCCACACAAGCTGCTTTTAAGTTAGGTGATCCAAGCCTCATCCACCAATGTTTGTGATTCCAAAGAAATCTAAAATTCCTCCAAGATAATTGTAATATCAAACAAGCAGCAAATGAAAGAAATTAGAAATGTATAGCAAGACATTTTCTTTTAGTTACTCTGAAACATTGAGATGAATAAGAGTATTGTCAAATAGTATTTTATTTGGTTATGAGGACATCATGTGGTGCAAATCTCACCTTCAAACAAATAACAGCCTAATTCAGTAAAGATGGTAAGTCTCATAAGGGATTCTATTTTTTTTAAGTGTCTTGTAGCAAGTTCTCTTCTAATAACTTGTGTGTTCTAGTCCCTGCATGGTCCTCGGAAGTCCTTCCATTGTAACTTGGATGAAATGAACACAGGGTTGCAGCGTTCCCTGGCCTGTAGTTCTGTCCTAATGTTTTGTGGGGAGAGGCTGCAACGAAGGACACCAGAGACAACAGAGGTTGTCTGAAAGGGTTAAAAGGAACTTAACTTAATATCTGAAAGGTTAAGGAATTTAAAAGGTTAAAGTACATTTGAACCTGCACAATCTCCAAAGAAAACACCATACCTGGCCATAATGATGGCAACTGAGATATGGCATGGCTGGCCCTTTTAATTATGGTTGGGACATCTGTGGTGCTGTCTGCATATTATGGAGTATGTTGCCATTGTAATGACAGTATATTTTGGCATATGTTAGCTGTCTAGGTATTTGGGCGCCCAAGTGGTGCTAGAGGCGTCACTACAGACCCTGGTTTGATCCTGGGCTGTATCACAACCGGCTGTCATTGGGAGTCCCATAGGGCAGTGCACAATTGGCCCAGCGTCACCCGGGTTAGGGTAGGGGTAGGCTGTCATTGTAAATAAGAATTTGTTCTTAACTGACTTGCCTAGTTAAATAAAGGTTAAATAAAAATAACAATTTATTCAGAGTGGTTAAGGTTTGTGATAGGATTAACCTCAACGTTTAAGTTTAGGTATTCATTCAGAGTGGCTACGGTAAAGGCTTCCCAGCCGGAAGAGTTTGTGTATAATTATGACGACATTTTGTGAAGTTATTGTTCGTTTTGGACTTTGGTAAGGTTTTTTTTTCGGTTCGCCTAACCAAGTTCGGCTAGGCACCAGTCGAACTGAAGCATGCTGATGCCTTAAGGGCTGTATCATAACTGGCCGTGATTTGGAGTCCCGTAGGGCAGCGCACAATTGGCCCAGCGTCGTCCGTGTTTGATTGGTGTAGGCCGTCATTGTAAATAAGAATTTGTTCTTAACTGACTTGCCTAGTTAAACAACAAATAAAAAACTAAAATGACTAAACAAGTTCTTATACTGGGATTGAACCTGCATTCCTTGGATCCGTAGCTCGCGGTTTAAGCCCATCCTCAACCATATACCGGCAGGTATTGGGCCAGTAACCGAGCATTGGGCCAGTAACCAAAAGTTTGCTGGATCGAATCCCCGAGCTGACAAGGTAAAAATAGGTTGTTCTGCCCCTGGGCGGCGAAGACGTGGATGTCAATTATGGCAGCCAGAAGAAACATTTCAGCTGAATGCATTCAGTATTACAACTGACTATGTATCCCCTATCCCGAAATTTATGTTTTTGAGAGTAGTTACCCTTTAATTCAAGTGTGCAGGCACCTAGCGCTGTTGTTTGATTGGTGATGTTTCTGTAGCACATGAGATGGAGTTTTCAAAATAAATGGCCACTGGATTGGTGCAAATAATCATCATGATATCATTCTGACAGGTAGGCATGGGCTACTTTGTAGCTAGTTAACATTTAATAGAGAAGGTTTTTGGGAAAGCCTTTCCATCTACCAGAAGACAGTTAGACCTATCATTACCATCTCTATATGTTTCCTGTTCCTTAATTGTTTGAAACTGACGTTTTACTTCATATTATGAGGCATGTCTTTACCTTGCTTCAAAGTAGCCTATAGCCAAAATCCCTCCATAGAAACGTGGAGGCAATTATTTAAAAAAATACTTCCTCGTATGCGTTCTCCTGTTCTATTGGTTTTCTTTCAACTTTCTTTCATTGTCTATCAGCCAAAGGCATCCTAGTCATATTAGCAACCGATAATAGTTGTTGCATCTTTAAATCCTCCCCCTCTTTCTAATTGACATTTCCATCTGTGTCCATGAAACCGCTTGCATGTGCAGTGCGCGTGCATGTGCAGTGCGCGTGCATGTGCAGTGTGCGTTTTAGAACTGTGTTTTCCTGTAAATTCCATTTTGAAACATTCACGCTAAGGCCTACTGCCATGTGTACACTGATGCGCCTAAAATGGGAAGAAATAATATATTGTTTATCAACATACTAAACATTCCGATCTGTTCCATCAGCCCTATTAATTGATACAGCGTATACCTCCACTGCACTACTTTGATACACATCGTGGGGATTAAGAAGTGAGTAAACGCAATGACCACTGAAAAATAAGTGGGTATACAGCATATACCCTACACTACACCACTGGCTAGAACTGAATGGGAGTGGTTTGATTGGGGAGGGGAAAACAGAAAAGTATCTGTTATTGGCAGAGAGGTTTGGAACTCTATTTTTTATTGGTCTATTAACTAATTTACCGCATGGTGATGTCACCATGGAAGGCCAAAACTCCCCCTTACCAAAACAGGCAGACATTTCAGGAGATCTTTTCAAACAGCTCTTACACTAAAAGGGCATCATCCTAATTTTCACAATTTCACAATATTATTCCAATCTTATAATGTGGAAATACACTTTATATAAAAAAACAGGAAATTCACATTTTTGACTGTACTGGGCCTTTAAAGAAAAATCACAAACATATGACATGGAGGATAACGACAAGGATTCTACAATAGTTGTCCTACCATGTGTCCATTTCAGCCTACATACAGTATATGACAAAGCAAAGACCTTATTTTGATTGGTTCCTACTGACCAGTTCCACAGGCTACTCATAAAGCAGTTATATGAAGGTCTGCCTAAGGCCTACATAATTGTACCTTACGCTTTTGGATCAAGTTTGAGTCTGTTTCTATCTTGTATCTCAGTTACTGAAACACTCATGGACTATGTTACTTTTGAGGAAAGCACTGCAGAATTCATTGAGAACAAGAACCACAAAAGTGGAATAAGTACTCCTGAAGGTCACAGCCTGATATATTTCCCCACACTTTAGATCCCACAGTAGGTGTGTAAGTTTGTGTGTGTGTGTGTGTGTGTGTGTGTGTGTGTGTGTGTGTGTGTGTGTGTGTGTGCACGCACACATAGAGAGAGAATCTATGGGTGTATCAGATTGCCTTTGAAGCCACAAAAGACAGGAAACATTCAGGCATCCATTCTGGGCACTCACTGTTATGTCTGTGCAGCTGGTTGGTTCTTTCAAATCCAGACATGGGCCTGCAAGTTATTTCAAGTGGGAGGCTACGGTGAGAGAAAGGGTGTTGGCTGTGAATATGGCTGCAATACATCCGACCAACAAAAAAGTGATGGGGTAAAGGGATTAGAATAAAATAAAGGACATGTAGATATATCTGATAAAGGTGTTAAATGACAACCCATTCCCTACAGTATAGTGCATTACTTGGCCTGAGCCATAGGGACCAGGGTGTCATTTCTGCACTTTCAGAATTGTTTTCACAGCGATTATCTTATGAGATCTCGCAAATGTTTGTCTCTTCAATTGTTTTCCTCTGTGTAGTACTAGTTCCTCGCATATTGCGCTGGTTTTGTGCTGTTCTTCTTCAGAAGGGAAAGGGTTTAGACACTACACAAATTGTGTTGAAAGTAGTGTAACGACCCTGGGTTTATAAGCCCGGGAATCGACCCTGCCGCATGAGCATGCTTTTGCGGCACAGTCGATAGCGCGCCGGACCTCGGGCTAGAAGAGGGTTCCAGGACAGAAAAATAGTTTAAGAATACTGGGGCCAAAGCATATGAGTTCAATAATTCAAGGGGACAGACATGGGGAGTGGTATCGCGCTCAGCTGGTGGTCCCGTCTCTCTTATCTTCCCCTCTTTCCCTCTCTCTCTACCTCCCTCTCCATAGCTGGTGGTCTCCCCTCTCTCTCTATTTCTCTTTCTCTCCATCTCTCTCTTCTGTCTGTCTCTGTGACCCTTGGTGTGTCTGGGCCTGTCTGTGTCCCCCTGTCTGTGTCTTTGACTTGCATGGCGCTGTGGAAGAGGAAAAAGGGGGAAGGTCCCTAGTGGCTTGGCTGATTGACTGAGGGCTTGAGTGACCAGTCTGAAATGGAGTCCTTCGGGGAGGGAGGGCTCAGCTGCACCTTGCATGTAAAAGGCAATTTAAAGTGGCCAGGCAAAGAGATAAGGACACACACACAGACACACAAACTAACACAACCAGACATGGCTAGATTACATTTCTGTTGCCAGATTTGGTTTGGGTTGCCAGATAGTGGTGGATGGTAAAAACCACACCCCTAGTCATTAGCTATGTCTGTATAAATGGGCTAGTGGATGAGAGGTGACAGGGCTGTTGGCCTTGATGAGTTCCTTTGTCCATGGCCACTATGGTTCACAACATATAGACTTGGACAGACCAAAGCATTTGGAGACCCCCAATCTGGGGATACTTAATTATAAGCCATGCATACTACCTTTAATGGTGCCATACAAACATTCATAAACCGCAGGTTGACGTACATTATATCATGCATTGCCTTTGAGTGTGTTAGGTAGTCTCAATGTAAACCCTACATTGATACTGCGAGATTCTGGCAATTCTCTACTTCAGAATTCTCTACTTCAGATGAACTCATAGATACCATTTTATGTCTCTGTGTGCAGTATGAAGTTAGAGGTATTTTCGTGAGCCAATGCTAACTTGAATTACCGCAATGACGAAGTCTCCAGGTACACTAGCATATGCTATCTTCATCTGACTCAGGGTGAGTAGATAGACATCTTAATTGCCAGAATCTTGCAGTATTTCTTTAAGATTATACAAAACGGGGAGGGATTTGGAACCAGATCATAGGTAACAACAGGGGGTCCTCACGAGATAAGAGTTGCTAGAGTGGTTCCATAGAGTGGAGTGGTTCCATAGAGTGGAGTGGTTCCATAGAGTGGAGTGATTCCATAGAGTGGATTGGTTCCATAGAGTGGAGTGCTTCCATAGAGTGGAGTGGTTCCATAGAGTGGAGTGGTTCCATAGAGTGGAGTGATTCCATAGAGTGGAGTGGTTCCATAGAGTGGAGTGCTTCCATAGAGTGGAGTGGTTCCATAGAGTGGAGTGGTTTCATGGAGTGGAGTGGTTCCATAGAGTGAAGTGGTTCCATAGAGTGGAGTGGTTCCATAGAGTGGAGTGGTTCCATAGAGTGGAGTGGTTTCATAGTGTGGAGTGGTTCCATAGAGTGGAGTGGTTCCATAGAGTGGAGTGGTTCCATAGAGTGGAGTGGTTCCATAGAGTGGAGTGGTTTCATGGAGTGGAGTGGTTCCATAGTGTGGAGTGGTTCCATAGAGTGGAGTGGTTTCATGGAGTGGAGTGGTTCCATAGTGTGGAGTGGTTCCATAGAGTGGAGTGGTTTCATAGTGTGGAGTGGTTCCATAGAGTGGAGTGGTTTCATAGAGTGGAGTGGTTTAATAGTGTGGAGTGGTTCCATAGAGTGGAGTGGTTACATAGAGTGGAGTGGTTACATTGAGTGCAGTGGTTACATTGAGTGCAGTGGTTACATTGAGGGCAGTGGTTACATAGAGTGGAGTGGTTACATAGAGTGGGGTGGTTACATTGAGTGCAGTGGTTACATTGAGTGCAGTGGTTACATTGAGTGCAGTGGTTACTTAGAGTGGAGTGGTTACACTGAGTGGTTCAGGTGTGAAATGTCATTTGCTTCCTGAATACTGAAGCCTGCATACTCCTGGCTGGTAAATAATTCCTGGCTGGACTTCCTGTCCCACTTTGCTGAAATAGAGATATATTTTCTCCAGAGCTGCTCGTGAAAAGACAAATATCAAAGCTCAACTCCTTTTAGATTAAGGACGGGGGCGGTTACCTGCGATGCATTTGAACAAGGGATCGTCGGAGCAATCAATCAGCTGGTGGAGATGAGAAAAAAATCCAAGATGGAAGTGGAAGAGAGAGGGAGGAGGGTGGAGGGAGGGATGATTAGTGAAGCGTGTCGATTCAGGCAAAAGCTGGCCCAAAATCTGTGGCATTTCAGATGACGAAGGATCTTTTTTGAGAGGTTCACAAGGTGAGGAGGGCAATGGGGCTGGCTTTGCCACCGAAAATGTTCCATTATGTTCCAATTACCCCTGAAGCCAACGCACCGGCCACACTATCAGAGCCAGCCCTGCCGATCAGGTCTGTGGAACAACGAAGGGAGATGGAGGGGGAAGAGGAGAGGCTAGTGTCCGACTGTCCGTCAACCCTCTATCTCCGGGGAGTTTCGCTTAGCTTTGTAGAATCAACATGAGAAAAGGGGGCTCACTTCATCCCCAACAAGAGTGAAGTGACCAATATAGTCACTGTATAGGCAAAATAATTGACCCCTGCTGATGGTGTTTATTCAATCTGTTCACTTCCAATATGTCCACAATCCCCCCTCCAGAAGCTGAAGGTGGGAGTTTACCAAGAGGACATTGACATTCTCGTTGCAGAAGAAAGGTCACCATGATGGGTCAGTTTTTACACTGTAATGTCTATATTTTGAAATGTAAAACCAATGGTGGAGGGTTTATGCAGACACTATTCAGTGGTCACTTTATAATATTAGGTTTTTATCTACTGGCTGTAAAATATACAGTGCCTTCGTAAAATATGCAGACCCCTTGACATTTTCCACATTTTGTTACATTACAGCCTTATTCTAAAATGTATTAAATGCATTTTTTTCCTCAGCAATCTAAACACAATATTCCATTATGACAAAGCAAAAATTGGTTTTTAGAAACGTTTGCAAAGGAAATACCTTACTAACATAAGTATTCAGACCCTTTGCTATGAGACTCGAAATTGAGTTCAGGTGCATCCTGTTTCCCTTGATCATCCTTGAGATGTTTCTACGACTTGATTGGAGTCCACTTGTGGTAAATTCAATTGATTGGACATGATTTGGAAAGGCACACAACTGTCTATATAAGGTCCCACAGTTGACAGTGCTTGTCAGAGCAAAAACCAAACCATGAGGTCGAAGGAATTGTCCGTAGAGCTCTGAGACAGGATTGTGTCGAGGCACAGATCTGGGGAAGTGTACCAACAAAATTCTGCAGCATTGAAGGTCCCCAAGAGTACAGTGGCCTCCATTATTCTTAAATGGAAGAAGTTTGGAAGAACTTGGTCACTCTTACAGAGCTCTAGAGTTCCTCTGTGGAGATGGGAGAACCTTCCAGAAGGACAACCATCTCTGCAGCACTCCACCAATCAGGCCTTTATGGTAGAGTTGCCAGATGAAAGCCACTCCTCAGTAAAGGGCACATGACATCCCGCTTGGAGTTTGCCAAAAGGCACCTAAAGACTCTCAGACCATGAGAAACAAGATTCTCTGGTCTGATGAAACCAAGATGAAACTCTTTGGCCTGAATGCCAAACGTCACCTCTGGAAGAAACCTGGCACCATTCCTACGGTGAAGCATGGTGGTGGCAGAATCATGCTGAGGGGATGTTTTTCAGAGGCAGGGACTGGGAGACTAGTCAGGATCGAGGCAAAGATGAACACCGCAAAGTACAGAGAGATCCTTGATAAAAACCTGCTCCAGAGCACTCAGGACCTCAGACTGGGGTGAAGGTTCACCTTCCAACAGGACAACAACCCTAAGCACACAGACAATACAATGCTGGAGTGGCTTCGGGACATGTCTCTGAATGTCCTTGAGTGGCCTAGCCAGAGCCCGGACTTGAACCCTATCGAACATCTCTGGAGAAACCTGAAAATAGCTGTGCAGCGACACTCCCCATCCAACCTTACAGAGATTGAGAGGATATGCAGCGAAAAATGGGAGAAACTCCCCAAATACAAAGTACTGAGTAAAGGGTCTGAATACTTTTTATTTACAAAAACTTTATTTTGCTTTGTCATTATGGGGTATTCTGTGTTGATTGATAAGGGGGGAAAACAATTTCATCCATTTTAGAATAAGGCTGTAACGTAACAAAATGTGGAAAAAGTCATGGGGTCTGAATACTTTCCGAATGCACTGTATATGGTACACTAATCTTCCCCAAAAGTTGCACATGTGTGGTCTAGGCAGCCATTATTGGTTAACCCATTATGGAGAGTTAGAGACAACTGACTTTAGATCAGCGCTCAAGCAGGGTTTTTATATTTAATTTAGTCTTTATTTAACTAGACAAGCCAGTTAAGAACTTTTTTGCTTTGTGACCCACCATAAGGTTTGAGTGGTGAAAAAACACACACAGACCAAAGAATAAGGAAAAATGTGCAGTTTCAAAGCTAATCTCCTGCAATTCCACACATCCTACCATGGACCTGAAATACAATTTTGCAGTTTTAAAGCAGATTTCCTGCAATTCTATACATTTTTCCATCGAGCTTGAGAGAAAATGCATTTTGACATGGCTAAGGATGTGTTATTTTGCTCAAACATTATAACAAAATCAATGGGGGCCTGATTGTCTAGCTTTTATTTTGTTAATTGTATATTCTCAAAGACTTTAGGCTATTATTGAAAAATATATAGGTTCATTATCTTTTCCACATACTTTATATTTGGTTTTAGTCATTTAAGTTTACAGTGAAAGCGTTTTTCTATCCCGAAAATGTATAAAAATGTAAATAAAATAAAAACATGACCCACAGTTTGGGAACCACTGGCTTAGAGGACACTTCATCCTCCTGTGGGCCCAGAGAGGAGAGGCGGCCATCTTTGTCCCAAGGACACAAACCAAATGTATCTATCTTGTGATGCCTGCTAGGCGCAGGTCCGGCGAAGAGAGGAGGGGATGGATTGGGGGGATATGTGGGACCTTGACGCATTTGAGGGCTCTTGGATGCCGGCTTTCATTTCTCTGTGTTTGCGTCACATGACTGGCTCTCTCATTAGCCCAAAATAGATGGATTTGTGTTTGCAGCTATTTATAGTCCTGAGTGAAACGTGGATGGCTGATCTCTGGTTCCTTTTTCATCTGACTTTTCAACCTTGCCTCTTTTGTCTCAATCCCCTCTTTTTTCCTTTCTTTCAAAGAATCTCGCCATCCCTGTCCTCTTCTCGGCTCTACCAGACCTGGTCTGACAACGAGGTCCTCCATTCTTTTTCATCCAAGCGTTGAATCTTACACAAGTTCCCCCGAGTTATAACTCTTTTTAAAGGGTTAATAAAAGTGGTCGAGAAGAGAAAAATATAGCGAGGGGGAGAATATTTTATTGCTTTTTACCAGTGAAGGCAGCGGAGGCAGATCAAAGGGAGAAACAACGAGTAAAAGAAAATAAATGAAAAGGAAAAAAAGAGAGAAATGGGAGGCGGAACACAGAAAAATATTGGGCCCTGAAAAATCCAAACATGCAGCTGGCTTTTTCAAAACTACCCGTCTACTTCTTGCTCGGCCTGGCTTACTGTGTGTGTGGCTCCAGCGGCTTTGTCCCTCAAAGAGATTTTTTTCCTTCTGCTTTTCCCCCCTCTCTCCCTCCCTCTCTCTCTATCTTCTCTTTTTTTTCCTGGAGAGAGAGGCTGGCGCCAGCAGTCTGGAACAGGGCTGACAGGATTTGAATTATAGAAGCAGAGCGTGAGGAGGAGGTGAAGAGAGGGAGAGGGAGGGAGGGTAGGAGGGAGAGGGAGAGGGAGAGGGAGAAAGACAGAGATGCAGTTGTGTGTGTGATTGAGTATAGCAGAGAAGGGGTTGTTATTTGAAAGGCAGCCAGTGCCAAAAACTAGGGAGAAGGAACGCCGTTGTATTGCTATTTTTCAAATTTCTCTAAATAAATGAGGTATTCAGACCACTATCTGATAATAGAGCGTAAAAGAGAAAGATACTTAAGTGTTTGTTTTTAGTCCACGCTCTAGAAAGTTGAATCCAGTGAGTATCATAGTCCAAAAGTATTATTCTACTCACGGATACCTTGGTTTGTTGTGGTTTTTGGTCTCTGGCCATTGGACCCATTCTGGATGACTGTAATGAGTCTCTGGTGGAATAAGTGTGTTATTACTATACATAGAATGCTGTATGGTATCTCAATAGTGCCCACCAGTAAAATTAGACTAAAGTTGTATGTTAAGTTCTATGTAAAGTTCAAAGAATGTGTCATACAAGGACTTTAAGAAAGAAAGAAACCCCACTCAATCTGAAGTAGCTGGAATATCTTACAAATCACACAATGTTTTCCTGTCTTTACTCAATAAACTGCAATAACTTGAATACTTATGGAGGTAATAGTTGTACTAACAAGGTACAGCAAAGCCAGCTTCAAGTAAGCGGACTCATTCGAGCGTAGTTGAATAATGTTGGTTCATATACTACATTAACAATTACTTGCTACTAAAAGTTCAGCAACCGTACAACTGACTGGGTATCCCCCTTTCCCTTTCCACTGTGCTAAAATTGGACCGTTACTCTCATAGGTGTAACGAAAACAGGACATACTTACGTTATAAACATGTTCTTGAATGGGTAAGAAACTCACTGAAGGATGTATTTAAGCAATAAGGCACGGGGGGGTGTGGTATATGGTTAATATACCACGGCTAAGGTCTGTTCTTAAGTACGACGTGACTTGGAGTGCCTGGATATCGTCCTTAGCCGTGGTATATTAGACATACTGTATACCACAAACCTCTGAGGTGCCTTATTGCTATTATAAACTGGTTACCAACGTAATTAGAGCAGTACAAATAAATGTTTTGTCATACCCGTGGTATACGGTCTGATATATCACGGCTGTCAGCCAATCAGCATTCAGGGCTCAAACCACCCAGTTTATAATACCCCATATCCCCCCTTCTTAAATCTCTTCAGTGTCCTCAGCACTACTGTTTTTGTATTCTTCCCCTCCAATTAAGGACCTGAGACAGCAGGTGAGTAGCATCTCTGGCCAATCAGTGACATTCATTAATCCATTAACTACCAGGAAGAAGAAAAAAAACAGAAACATTTTGAAACCCCCGGCTCGGATTTGAGTACCCCTGCCCTATAGTGCACCCCACTCACTCCTCCCTCTTACCAACACACCTCATATTGGAATTGCTTCAGCATGTGGAAAGCATTCCAGTGAGACTTCTCTTACTCCTAGTTGTTCAATAGTTGCTCTTGGTATTGCATGATGTTCTAAAGTGGACTTCCTCTTAAACACTTTATTTACCCTAATGTATGCATTCATGAAGCCTTTATGACAGCTATATACAATGTCATAACATCTGCCATAAAATAGCCTGAACGTGACATGGAGTCTATGAAGAACAGCATACCGTGTTGTAAACCATATTATAATGAACATTATAAACTGGGTGTTTCGAGCCCTGAATGCTGATTGGCTGACAGCCCGTGGTAAATCAGACCTCATACCACGGGTATGATAAAACTTTTATTTTTACTGCACTAATTATGTTGGCAACCAGTTTATAATAGCAATAAGGTACCTCAGGGGTTTGTGATATATGGAAAACATACCACAGCTAAGGGCTGTGTCCAGGCACTCCGCATTGCGTCGTGCTTAAGAACAGCCCTTATCAATGGTATGTTGGTCATATACCACACCCCCTCGGGCCTTATTGCTTAACTATAAGATGAATGGCATGTCTGTTGTCACGACATGTGAACTTATGTCAACTGCTACTATAACAGATATGCTTATCGACTGCTTATAACGTTTAATGAAGTAAATAAATAAATAAAGCCAATAGTTCGTGATTTATTTAGGCTTGGTAATAAATGCATATTATGCAGGGTTGAAGCATAATGTGATATATGGTGGTGGTATATAATTTATATACAGTTTACTAATGGTCAACAACTATTTCATAATGATTTAGGCAGTTTATGCAACAAGCTCTCACAGTCTCATGTCAAAATTAGACATTCATCCATGTTTCTCAAACGTAACATTTCAAAGTTGTTCCAAATGTAAAATTTTGAAGTGCTCTGTATCATTCCAATGTTAAGGTTAAGTATTAACTCTGAATTCTTTAGGTTTGGTAAAGGCTTAAAACAAAAAGATTAAAAAACAACTTTCTATCACAGGATTCGAAAAATGCAACTTTTGGAACCAGAGACAGATCCATCCGCCATCACCATCCACATACCCTAGCAACAACACCCTAGCAACAACACACTAGCAACAACACACTAGCAACAACACCCTAGCAACAACACACTAGCAACAACACCCTAGCAACAACACACTAGCAACAACACACTAGCAACAACACCCTAGCAACAACACACTAGCAACAACACCCTAGCAACAACACACTAGCAACAACACACTAGCAACAACACACTAGCAACAACACTGGCAAAACAAAAGCCTACTTGAAGGCAACAGCGCTCACTGTTGCCCCAACGTCCTCAGACATGGATGGACGTGGAATACTCACTTGTATGGTGGTTGATATGCAGACTTTGAAATAAAATCTAAAACTTTTACCATAACAAAATATACAAAATTATACACTACGTGTGTCCTACAAGTGTGTCCGTGAAAACTATATCAGTGCATTCATAACTAATACTTACATTGACATTTTATTTCTACATAGATATTTAGGATCTAGTATGGATCTATTTTTCTTTATCTATATCTAGTCATTCTATATCTACCCGAACTAGGCTACGAGCAGATGCCTGCCAGAGCAATGTCCCCAGATTAGACTTTGGAATGGAGCAACTCGTAGCCTAGCTACATGGTCTGGTTGTCAGGGACTCTGTGGCTCACAAACAGAACTGTGTGGTGCTGGTAGTGAAGGGAGAGAGAGTGAAAGAGACAGAGAGAGACAGGGAAAGGGAGTGGAAGAGAACAGTCCGTGCTAGCGGAAAAAAAGCACAGTGTTTCTGTGTGTCTGTGTGTGCGTGTGTGAGAAGGAGAGAGAGAGAAAGCAAGAGGATGTGTGTGTGTGTTGTGTGTACTGTATGCATGTGTGTGTGTGTGTGTGTGTGTGTGTGTGTGTGTGTGTGTGTGTGTGTGTGTGTGTGTGTGTGTGTGTGTGTGTGTGTGTGTGTGTGTGTGTGTGTGTGTGTGTGTGTGTGAGAGCGAGAGAGAGATGCCCTGAACCAGAAGGGATTCCAAATGCTGAGTTCTGACTGAACTCCCCACACAGAGCAGACAAGGAGCCAGAGAAAAATAGCAGGGGAAAGAAAAAGAGAGAGAACAGGCATAAGAGAGAAGAGAAAAAGAGAACGTGTGAGATACAGAGAAGAAAACCATCAGAGCAAATGAGAGAACGGGCGAGAGAAACAGAAAGAGGAACAAAAAAATGATGATGGGCATGAACAGTTTAGGTTGGGGAGTCAGGATTAAGGGGGTTGTAGGGACCTGGTCCATGATGTAACCCTTGGCCTACCCTACAGCCGCGCATGTCTAATGAGACCCTGACAAGAGGAAGCGGTCAACTGAGACCCTCGTCAAGTGATAAGGGTGAGGAGCCATGATGAGGCAGAGTGACTCGGGTGGAATTAGAGGAGTATTTGAGGGGCCACGAAGGTTAGCTTCATTTTGAATTCACGTCACTTCATTAATACACACCTTTAAGGAGACTGAAAAGGTAGGATATACAGTGCCTTCGGAAGTATTCAGACCCCTTGACTTTTTCCACATTTTGTTACATTACAGCCTTATTCTAAAATGGATTAAATACATTTTTTCCCTCATCAATCTACACACAATAGCCCATAATGACAGGTTTTTAAACGTTTTTGAAAAATTATAAAAAATATAATTAAATAAAAATACCTTATTTACATAAGTATTCAGACCCTTTGCTTTGAGAATAAAAATTGAGCTCAGGTGCATCCTGTTTCCATTGATCATCCTTGATCTGTTTTGCACAACTTGATTGGAGTCCACTGGTGGTAAATTCAATTGATTAGACATGATTTGGAAAGGCACACACCTGTCTATTTGCGGTCCAACAGTTGGCAATGCTCTACCCACACACTCACACATACTTACACTGACACGCCAACACACACATACAGTGCCTTTGGAAACGTATTCAGACGCCTTGACTTTTTCCACATTCTGTTACGTTACAGCCTTACTCTAAAATGGATGAAATAAAAGAAGAATCCTCAGCAATCTACACACAATGCCCCATAATGACAAAGCGAAAACTGTTTTTAGATATTTTAGTAAATGTATTAAAAATAAAAAACAGAAATACCTTATTTACAGAAGTATTCAGACCCTCTGCAGCAGGTAGCCTAGTGGTTAGAGCGTTGAGCCAGGTACTGAAAGGTTGCTAGATCGAATCCCCGAGCTGGCAAGGTAAAAATCTGTCATTCTGCCCCTGAACAAGGCAGTTAAACCTATGTTCCTAGCTCGTCATTGGAAATAAGAACTTGTTCTTAACTGACTTGCCTAGTTGCTATGAGACTCGGAATTGAGCTCAGGTGCATCCTGTTTCCATTGATCATCCTTGAGATGTTTCTATAACTTGACTGGTGTCCACCAATTTACCTGTGGTAAATTGAATTGATTGGACATGATTTGGAAAGGCACACAACTGTCTATATAAGGTCCCACAGTTGACAGTGCATGTCAGAGCAAAAGCCAAACCATGAGGTTGAAGGAATTGTCCGTAGAGCTCTGAGACAGGATTGTGCCAAGGCACAGATCTGGGGAAGTGTACCAACAAAATTCTGCAGCATTGAAGGTCCCCAAGATTACAGTGGCCTCCATTATTCTTAAATGGAAAATGTTTGGAACCAACAAGACTCTTCCTAGAGCTGGCCGCCAGGCCAAACTGAGCAATCGGGGGAGAATGGCCTTGGTCAGGGAGGTGACCAAGAACCCAATGGTCACTCTGACAGAGCTCTAGAGTTCCTCTGTGGAGATGGAAGGACCTTTCAGAAGGACAACCATATCTGCCGCACTCCACCAATCAGGCCTTTATGGTAGAGTGGCCAGAAGGAAGCCACTCCTCAATAAAAGGCACATGACAGCCCGATTTGAGTTTGCCAAAATGCACCTAAAGACTCTCAGATCATGAGAAACAAGATTCCCTGGTCTGATTAAACCAAGATTGAACTCTTTGGCCTGAATGCCAAGCGTCACGTCTAGAGGAAACCCTACTGTGAAGCATGGTGGTGGCAGCATCATGCTGTGGAGATGTTTTTCTGTGGCAGAGACTGGGAGACTAATCAGGATCAAGGCAAAGATGAACGGAGAGACCTGAAAAAAGCTGTGCAGCAACGCTCCCCATCCAACCTGATAGAGCTTGACATGATCTGTAGAGCAGAATGGGAGAAACTCCCCAAATACAGGTGTTCCAAGCTTGTAGCGTCATACCCAAGAAGACTCAAGGCTGTAATCGCTGCCAAATGTGCTTTAACAAAGTACTGAGTTAAGGGTCTGAATACTTGTGATATTTTAAAATATTTTAAACATTTAAATTAGCAAAAAATTCTAAAATACTGATTTGCTTTGTCATTATGGGGTATTGTGTGTAGATTGATGAGGGGGATAAAAACAATTTTAACCCATTTTAGAATAAGGATGTAACCTAACAAAATGTGAAAAAAGTCAAGGGGTCTGAGCACTTTCCGAAGGCACTGTACATTCTATTGTCGTATTATCTTCAACTCTGCATTGTTGAAACTGGACCATTAAGTAAGTATTTAACTGTTAGTCTACACCTGTTGTCTATAAAGAATGGAACAAATATAATTTATTTTAGATTTAATTTGTTGAAGAGAGGCGTAGAGAATAAGAGAAAGAGTAGAAAAGGTATAGAGAGAAGGAGAGGGAGATGAGAATGTGAAAGGAATAGAGAGAACGGGAGACATTTATACATTTATAATTTAGTAGTTTATTATCTGTTTTAACAAATGTTTTATTTTTGTACTTCTGTATTGTATGTTGTATGTTTTAGTTTTTTTGTGGTGCAGTTTTCATATAAACCCTTGTGCTTCCAACCACACCTGCACACCGCTTTAAAAAAAACCAGAATGTGTATTGCTGTCAATCACGTGTTTTCTTTGGTGCAAATAAATAAATAAAACATAAATAAAAATAGAAAAAGAAGAAGAGAGTGAGATGAACTAGAAAACCCCACTATGGGGTGTTGGTAGTCTGGAGGACCACTGGAACACAGCTACCCCACTATGGGGTATTGGTAGTCTGGAGGACCACTGGAACACAGCTACCCCACTATGGGGTATTGGTAGTCTGGAGGACCACTGGAACACAGCTACCCCACTATGGGGTATTGGTAGTCTGGAGGACCACTGGAACACAGCTACCCCACTATGGGGTATTGGTAGTCTGGAGGACCACTGGAACACAGCTACCCCACTATGGGGTATTGGTAGTCTGGAGGACCACTGGAACACAGCTACCCCACTATGGGGTGTTGGTAGTCTGGAGGACCACTGGAACACAGCTACCCCACTATGGGGTATTGGTAGTCTGGAGGACCACTGGAACACAGCTACCCCACTATGGGGTGTTGGTAGTCTGGAGGACCACTGGAACACAGCTACCCCACTATGGGGTATTGGTAGTCTGGAGGACCACTGGAACACAGCTACCCCACTATGGGGTGTTGGTAGTCTGGAGGACCACTGGAACACAGCTATCCCACTATGGGGTATTGGTAGTCTGGAGGACCACTGGAACACAGCTACCCCACTATGGGGTGTTGGTAGTCTGGAGGACCACTGGAACACAGCTACCCCACTATGGGGTGTTTGTAGTCTGGAGGACCACTGGAACACAGCTACCCCACTATGGGGTGTTGGTAGTCTGGAGGACCACTGGAACACAGCTATCCCACTATGGGGTATTGGTAGTCTGGAGGACCACTGGAACACAGCTACCCCACTATGGGGTATTGGTAGTCTGGAGGACCACTGGAACACAGCTACCCCACTATGGGGTATTGGTAGTCTGGAGGACCACTGGAACACAGCTACCCCACTATGGGGTATTGGTAGTCTGGAGGACCACTGGAACACAGCTACCCCAGTATGGGGTATTGGTAGTCTGGAGGACCACTGGAACACAGCTACCCCAGTATGGGGTATTGGTAGTCTGGAGGACCACTGGAAAACAGCTACCCCACTATGGGGTATTGGTAGTCTGGAGGACCACTGGAACGTTCCTTCAATGCCAGAGCACTTGGCTGGGTTAGACCAGGGTTGTGAATGTCTCATGGAAAACATGAAATATGTGAGAAACCATAGGAACTGAAAAGGAGATGCAGAGGGAAAATATGGTTTCGCCTTGGAAAGTGCTATACATTACCTCCATATATGGACATTGTTTTAGGTAGTGTAGATTTCAGTTTATAAACTGGGTGGTTCAAGCCCTGAATGCTGATTGGCTGACAGCTGTGGTATATCAGACCATATACCACGGGTATGACAAAAAAAATACATTTGATTGCTCTAATTACGTTGGTAACCAGTTCATAATAGCAATAAGGCACCTCGGGGGTTTGTGGTATATGGCCAATATACCACAGTTAAGGGCTGTATCCAGGCACTTATTTCTTAGTAAGAACATGACTGTGGATAGTGTCAGGACCCGCCAGTCTCAAAGTGGTGGTATTACTTCTGGTGTTATTGATAGGGTTAATGAAATGAGGAAAAGGAAGTCTGATACTGAGGCAACGATATGTCTGGGTCAATAGATAGACTAATTATCTCTCAGACCCCTCACCCTATCCCAGGACACCACACCTGTCTGTCTCACTTTATCTCTGAGCTCCTGAAAGAGTCTGTGTACCTCTGACAAGGAACACACTCGTACACACAGTCAAGTCAGTGCTCTACACACATAATAGACATTATGTCAAAACATCCATTTGCTGAGACAGATGAGTGGTTTTGCGAAGACACACCCACACATTTGACATTTCAGTCATTTTGAACACACAATCTTATCCAGAGATACTTACAGTAGTGAGTGCATGCGTTTTCATACTTTTCCATACTGGTCCTCCATATGAATTGAACCCACAACCCTGGCGTTGCAAGCGCCTTGCTCTACCAACTAGTGGTGTTCATTTTGTCAGCAAATATAGTGACTGAACACCTATTTTTCAGTGACAACTGATGAGACTATAACTGACTAAACAGACCCCCAAAAAACTATAATTAACCAAAAATGTTTTTTCATTTCAGTTAAAATATGACTACTAAGTGGTCTGGGCAAGAGTTTTTGGAAAGATTAAGAGCTTTTTAGTGATAGGCACAATAATATTAGCAGCAAGTATGTGCAGCGCAGTTCTGTTCAGCAGTGGGAAAGACTTGTCACAACTGGCACACAGAGCCTACATTGCCTTCAAAAAATATTCACACCACTTTACTTTTTCAAAATGTTGTTGTGTTACAAAGTGGGATTAAAGTGTATTTAACTGTCATTTTTTTGTCAACGATCTACGCGAAATACTGTGTAATGTCAAAGTGGAAGAAAAATTATATATTTATCTTTATTAATGGAAAATAAAAAACAAATATATATTGATTAGATAAGTATACAAAAGTCTTTGAATTTGTAGTCTCGCTCAACCATCCCACTTTCTCCACTGTATTTCATAGCCAGGTTCTGTAGCCAACGTAGCCAAGTCTCTCTCAGAGAAAATGGTTTAAGAGTATACCGTCCCAAATGTATGGATTCTTTCTTTCTATTGTGCATTGGCGGGCCGCATTTGACATTCAGAAAGCAAATCGCAGGCCGTTCTTAAACTAGGCTACTTGCGGACCAGACCATTAACCATTTGTTTAGGTTACAACTTGTTCAGTCTTGTTATCTCATTAGCTAGCTATAGCTAACAACCTGGGGCGCGTTCAGCAGGACGCAACGTTTTTGAACATTCAGATAGAAATATGTTAGGTAGAACAAACATGCCTCTCTGACGTGTTGAATAATGAATAACGTTGAGTTGTTTTCGAGAACGTTTTGCAGTGAACGTGGCCCTGGTAACATTACCAGTAGTCTATATGCAAACATTTTGTGGCACAGAAAGAAAGGAAAAAGGATAGCCAACTATTTTTCTCTTGCCACAACATTATACCTGACTGGGTAAATAACTCCTCTTGTCACTACGCTATATCTGACTCAGTAAATAACTCCTCTTGTCACTACACTATATCTGACTCAGTAAATAACTCCTCTTGTTACTACACTATATCTGACTGGGTAAATAACTCCTCTTGTCACTACACTATATCTGACTGGGTAAATAACTCCTCTATATCTGACTGGGTAAATAACTCCACTATATCTGACTGGGTAAATAACTCCTCTTATCACTACACTATATCTGACTGTGTAAATAATTCCTCTATATCTGACTGTGTAAATAACTCCTCTATATCTGACTAGGTAAATAACTCCTCTTGTCACTACACTATATCTGACTGGGTAAATAACTCCTCTTGTCACTACACTATATCTGACTGGGTAAATAACTCCTCTATATCTGACTGTGTAAATAACTCCTCTATATCTGACTGGGTAAATAACTCCTCTTGTCAATACACTATATCTGACTGGGTAAATAACTCCTCTTGTCACTACACTATATCTGTCTGGGTAAATAACTCCTCTATATCTGACTGTGTAAATAACTCCTCTATATCTGACTGGGTAAATAACTCCTCCTGTCAATACACTATATCTGACTGAGTAAATAACTCCTCTTGTCACTACACTATATCTGACTGGGTAAATAACTCCTCTATATCTGACTGTGTAAATAACTCCTCTATATCTGACTGGGTAAATAACTCCTCTTGTCAATACACTATATCTGACTGGGTAAATAACTCCTCTTGTCACTACACTATATCTGACTGGGTAAATAACTCCTCTATATCTGACTGTGTAAATAACTCCTCTATATCTGACTGGGTAAATAACTCCTCCTGTCAATACACTATATCTGACTGAGTAAATAACTCCTCTTGTCACTACACTATATCTGACTGAGTAAATAACTCCTCCTGTTACTACACTATATCTGACTGGGTAAATAACTCCTCTTGTTACTACACTATATCTGACTGGGTAAATAACTCCTCTTGTCACTACACTATATCTGACTGGGTAAATAACTCCTCTTGTTGCTACACTATATCTGACTGGGTAAATAACTCCTCTACATCTGACTGGGTAAATAACTCCTCTTGTCACTACGTTATATCTGACTGGGTAAATAACTCCTCTATATCTGACTGGGTAAATAACTCCTCTATATCTGACTGGGTAAATAACTCCTCTATACCTGACTGGGTAAATAACTCCTCTATATCTGACTGTGTAAATAACTCCTCTTGTCACTACACTATATCTGACTGGGTAAATAACTCCTCTATATCTGACTGTGTAAATAACTCCTCTATATCTGACTGGGTAAATAACTCCTCTTGTCACTACACTATATCTGACTGGGTAAATAACTCCTCTTGTCACTACACTATATCTGACTGGGTAAATAACTCCTCTATATCTGACTGTGTAAATAACTCCTCTATATCTGACTGGGTAAATAACTCCTCTTGTCACTACACTATATCTGACTGGGTAAATAACTCCTCTATATCTGACTGTGTAAATAACTCCTCTATATCTGACTGGGTAAATAACTCCTCTTGTCACTACACTATATCTGACTGGGTAAATAACTCCTCTATATCTGACTGGGTAATAACTCCTCTATACCTGACTGGGTAAATAACTCCTCTATATCTGACTGGGTAAATAACTCCTCTTGTCACTACACTATATCTGACTGGGTAAATAACTCCTCTATATCTGACTGGGTAAATAACTCCTCTATATCTGACTATGTAAATAACTCCTCTATATCTGACTGGGTAAATAACTCCTCTTGTCACTACACTATATCTGACTGGGTAAATAACTCCTCTATATCTGACTGTGTAAATAACTCCTCTATATCTGACTGAGTAAATAACTACCTCTTGTCACTACACTATATCTGACTGAGTAAATAACTCCTCTTGTCACTACACTATATCTGACTGGGTAAATAACTCCTCTTGTCACTACACTATATCTGACTGAGTAAATAACTCCTCTTGTCACTACACTATATCTGACTGTGTAAATAACTCCTCTATATCTGACTGGGTAAATAACTCCTCTTGTCACTACACTATATCTGACTGTGTAAATAACTCCTCTAAATCTGACTGGGTAAATAACTCCTCTTGTCACTACACTATATCTGACTGGGTAAATAACTCCTCTATATCTGACTGAGTAAATAACTCCTCTATATCTGACTGGGTAAATAACTCCTCTATATCTGACTGGGTAAATAACTCCTCTATATCTGACTGAGTAAATAACTCCTCTTGTCACTACACTATATCTGACTGAGTAAATAACTCCTCTTGTCACTACACTATATCTGACTGTGTAAATAACTCCTCTATATCTGACTGGGTAAATAACTCCTCTTGTCACTACACTATATCTGACTGTGTAAATAACTCCTCTAAATCTGACTGGGTAAATAACTCCTCTTGTCACTACACTATATCTGACTGGGTAAATAACTCCTCTATATCTGACTGAGTAAATAACTCCTCTATATCTGACTGGGTAAATAACTCCTCTATATCTGACTGGGTAAATAACTCCTCTATATCTGACTGGGTAAATAACTCCTCTATATCTGACTGGGTAAATAACTCCTCTATATCTGACTGGGTAAATAACTCCTCTATATCTGACTGGGTAAATAACTCCTCTATATCTGACTGAGTAAATAACTCCTCTATATCTGACTGGGTAAATAACTCCTCTATATCTGACTGTGTAAATAACTCCTCTATATCTGACTGAGTAAATAACTACCTCTTGTCACTACACTATATCTGACTGAGTAAATAACTCCTCTTGTCACTACACTATATCTGACTGGGTAAATAACTCCTCTTGTCACTACACTATATCTGACTGAGTAAATAACTCCTCTTGTCACTACACTATATCTGACTGTGTAAATAACTCCTCTATATCTGACTGGGTAAATAACTCCTCTTGTCACTACACTATATCTGACTGTGTAAATAACTCCTCTAAATCTGACTGGGTAAATAACTCCTCTTGTCACTACACTATATCTGACTGGGTAAATAACTCCTCTATATCTGACTGAGTAAATAACTCCTCTATATCTGACTGGGTAAATAACTCCTCTATATCTGACTGGGTAAATAACTCCTCTATATCTGACTGAGTAAATAACTCCTCTTGTCACTACACTATATCTGACTGAGTAAATAACTCCTCTTGTCACTACACTATATCTGACTGTGTAAATAACTCCTCTATATCTGACTGGGTAAATAACTCCTCTTGTCACTACACTATATCTGACTGTGTAAATAACTCCTCTAAATCTGACTGGGTAAATAACTCCTCTTGTCACTACACTATATCTGACTGGGTAAATAACTCCTCTATATCTGACTGAGTAAATAACTCCTCTATATCTGACTGGGTAAATAACTCCTCTATATCTGACTGGGTAAATAACTCCTCTATATCTGACTGGGTAAATAACTCCTCTATATCTGACTGGGTAAATAACTCCTCTATATCTGACTGGGTAAATAACTCCTCTATATCTGACTGGGTAAATAACTCCTCTATATCTGACTGAGTAAATAACTCCTCTATATCTGACTGGGTAAATAACTCCTCTATATCTGACTGGGTAAATAACTCCTCTATTTCTGACTGGGTAAATAACTCCTCTATATCTGACTGAGTAAATAACTCCTCTTGTCACTACACTATATCTGACTGTGTAAATAACTCCTCCATATCTGACTGAGTAAATAAGTCCTCTTGCCACTACACTATATATTTTTATTACATTTTTTATTTAACCTTTATTTAACCTGGCAAGTCAGTTAAGAACAACTTATTATTTACAATGACGGCCTAAATCTGACTGGGTAAATACCTTTATTTTGAGTTTATGTGGGCCCAGTGACTCAGACTTGAGTCTCTCTTTCTCTCTATCTCTCTCTCTCTCTCTTTCTTTCTCTCTCTCCATCTCTGAATAAATTAGGGAATTGCATGGCAATCTAATTCTTATATACACTGAGTGTAAAAAACATTAGGAACAGCTTCCATTGCTTCCCACAGTTGTGTCAAGTTGGCTAGATGTACTTTGGGTGGTGGACCATTCTTGATAAACATGGGAAACTGTGGAATGTGAAAGACCCAGCAGCGTTGCAGTTTTTAACAAACTCAAACCGGTGCGCCTGGCAACAAACTACCATACCCCGTTCAGAGGAACTTAAGTATTTTGTCTTGCCCATTTACCCTCTGAATGTTACACATACACAATCCATGTCTCAATTCTCCAAAGGCTTAAAAATCCTTCTTTAACCTGTCCCCTTCTCTTCATCTACACTGATTGAAGTGGATTTAACAAGTGACATCAATAAGGGATCATAGCTTTCACCTGGATTCACCTGGTCAGTCTATGTCATGGAAAGAGCAGCTGTTCCTAATGTTTTGTAGACTCAGTGTATGTTTGTCACATTTCTGCTGTTGGGAAGAGAATAGGATGTTATACAGAAAAATATGTTGGGTGGAGAAGGCTATGTATGTTTGTGCACATGGAAGTCAGTGGTTTACTTTAGGTTAATGAGTCAATACAAATGTGATGTGACAAATCAAAGGGTATTTATTGACTTAAATGGCCCACTTTTATCGTAATTTTGACAATAACAAGATCAAATCATTATTGAAATCACAGACGTGGCTAGGACGCATGCACTTCCCTGACCATTGTGGCCTTTGTACTGTAGCGCTACTTGAGGTCAGGGACTCAAATTCTGTGTCCAAAAGGAACCCTATTCTCTAATGAGTGCACTACTTTTGACCAGGGAAATAGTGCACTACTTTTGACCAGGGAAATAGTGCACTATTTTTGACCAGGGAAATAGTGCACTACTTTTGACCAGGGAAATAGTGCACTATTTTTGACCGAGGAAATAGTGCACTACTTTTGACCAGGGAAATAGTGAACTACTTTTGACCAGGGAAATAGTGCACTATAGAGAATAGGATTCCATCTGGGATGCTGACAATGTTTTTGTGCTACAGCTCTTAGTGGCCCAATTGTATCTTGTTGTTTTTCTTAATTGGGTCGATCTAGTGATTTCAAACAGGTCATGATACATTAAGGAGTACAGACCAAATTGGTCATCGCCAATCCTCTTTATTTCCAATTGAAGACTGTGTAAAGGCTCGCAGGAGGAAAAGACCTTCCAACAATGTTGTAAGAAATAATGTACAGTTACAGTCTAATCAACGGTCCACTGTGGGGGTTTATCAACAGTCCACTGTGGGGGTTTATCAACAGTTCACTGTGGGGGTTTATCAACGGTCCACTGTGGGGGTTTATCAACGGTCCACTGTGGGGGTTTATCAACGGTCCACTGTGGGGGTATATCAACGGTCCGCTGTGGGGGTTTATCAACGGTCCACTATGGGGGTGGGGGTTTATATCAACGGTCCACTGTGGGGGTTTATCTGTGGGGGTTTATCACTGTGGGGGTTTATCAACGGTCCACTGTGGGGGTTTATCAACGGTCCACTGTGGGGGTTTATCAACGGTCCACTGTGGGGGTTTATCAACGGTCCACTGTGGGGGTTTATCAACGGTCCACTGTGGGGGTTTATCAACAGGTCCACTGTGGGGGTTTATCTGTGGGGGTTTATCAACGGTCCACTGTGGGGGTTTCAACGGTCCACTGGTCCACTGTGGGGGTTTATCAACGGTCCACTGTGGGGGTTTATCAACGGTCCACTGTGGGGGTTTATCAAAGGTCTACTGTGGGGGTTTATCAACGGTCCACTGTGGAGGTTTCTCAAAGATCCAATGTGGGGGTTTATCAACGGTCCACTGTGGGTGTTTATCAACGGTCCACTGTGGGGTTTTATCAACAGTCCACTGTGGGGGTTTATCAACGGTCCACTATGGGGGTTTATCAAAGGTACACTGTGGGGGTTTATCAACGGTCTACAGTGGGGGTTTAGGATAGAAACATCAGATGCTTAAATCTTTCTGGCATAGGTGCCTAGTTTTCTTGTATTTTGCTTTGTAACCCTCTCTGACGAAAGCAATGAAGAATGTATCTCACTGGATACAGTGACCGAGTGCTAAAATAGAACAGCAAAACAAAATACTGCAATAGATAGGCTTGGTACACTGCTAGAAGAAATGGTGCTTTATAGAACCAAAAAGGATTCCATGGCTCACTTCATATATGGCCCTCAAACGTGATCTATATACTGTAGAACTGCAAAGCAGCCTTTTAAGCAGTGTAAGAAAAGAAAACATATGCTAATCAGGTGTTTTTACTGACACATTTGAATAAAAGACCTCACAGTCCACCTCCAGGGATGGTGGGAGGAAGCACTCATCCTGGGCCCAGACTGATGTCAGTGAGGTCAGAAGAACGCCACACAGATCTGACTCAGTCTGGGATTGACCATTGGCTGCAACAATCATACGTTCTGGGTGGGTGGGTGGGGGGAGAGTAATCTACTGGCTAGCTCTCCATATAAATCTTTTAATCCAACAGAGGACAAACAAATGTGTCTGCTTGTTTACTATCCGGAAGGAGAATAACAACAACACAAACAACACTGTTGATGTCACTGTTAAAGAGATCCGTCCGCTGCCAACAATGTGCCATTGATCTCCTCATTACAGTCTGGGATCCTCAGTTCCCGGGCTTCGCCTCCTTAATTACTGCCGCTGGCTAATCTGCAAGGCTCGAGGGGTGTAAAACGCCGGATATTACCTTGACCGTAGAGACTGACGGGTCACCGGGCGAGAGACACGGTCACCGGCCTGTAATGACAAGCTGAGTGGGGAAGGTCAAGGTGCACTTGTGACAAGGGGAGGGCGAGGGACCCCTGACACACAGATACACACACACACACACATGCCACAGTACAGTATCACTGTGCAACAGAGAGAGATGTCCTGATATTTCACAGGAGAAGCAGCCCCTTGTATTGAAATGACTGTATGTAATGTGTGATGTTTGTGTAGTGTTTTTGATATTGGCATTTTTAAATGTTTTATTCAGTGTTACCTGTCCTGCTTTCTTCGTAACACATGAACTGTCTGTTACTCGTTTCTGAGATACATCTGAAATATGAGTGTGAGTCAAATTCTTTCTCAGCTCATAGAAATGGGACGAGTACAGTCTTATATGGAAGCAGATTCATGTCAAAACAAATATAGTTTTTAGTGAATATAGTGAATCTGCTTCCATAGTCTCTATGTAAAGTACAGCCTATATGGATCTTAGAACAACCTAGAAAGTTAGCCCTAGCAATACCTTACTAATTTCACAGATTGTCTAGGATTCTCTGAGCTAAACTAGCACATACAGGCTGCCGAAGTCTGAGTACTGTGTGGAGAGAAAAGAAGAGGAGAGAGCAGAGGCTCTGAGGGAGAGAGAGAGCAAGGGATAGAGCGAGAGGAGAACATTTTTTCCCAGTGAAGTCACCCAGTCTGTGGCAATGGGAGAGAGCCACTGTCTGCACAGACACAGACATCCCTGTGTGTCACTGTCAGAGAGTGGGTGGGAGTGCACCGCCGCAGGGGATGGAGACAGAGAGAGGGAGGGAGAGAGGGAGGATGGAGACAGTGGGCGAGAGAAGGGGGAGTGAAACAGGGAGAGAGACAGAGAGAGGGAGGGAGAGAGGGAGGATGGAGACAGTGGGCGAGAGAAGGGGGAGTGAAACAGGGAGAGAGACAGAGAGAGGGAGGATGGAGACAGTGGGCGAGAGAAGGGGGAGTGAAACAGGGAGAGAGACAGAGAGAGGGAGGATGGAGACAGAGGGCGAGAGAAGGGGGAGTGAAACAGGGAGAGGGAGGGAGAGAGGGAGGATGGAGACAGTGGGCGAGAGAAGGGGGAGTGAAACAGGGAGAGGGAGGGAGAGAGGGAGGATGGAGACAGTGGGCGAGAGAAGGGGGAGTGAAACAGGGAGAGAGACAGAGAGAGGGAGGATGGAGACAGTGGGCGAGAGAAGGGGGAGTGAAACAGGGAGAGAGACAGAGAGAGGGAGGATGGAGACAGTGGGCGAGAGAAGGGGGAGTGAAACAGGGAGAGGGAGGGAGAGAGGGAGGGAGAGAGGGAGGATGGAGACAGTGGGCGAGAGAAGGGGGAGTGAAACAGGGAGAGAGACAGAGAGAGGGAGGATGGAGACAGAGGGCGAGAGAAGGGGGAGTGAAACAGGGAGAGAGACAGAGAGAGGGAGGATGGAGACAGAGGGCGAGAGAAGGGGGAGTGAAACAGGGAGAGAGACAGAGAGAGGGAGGATGGAGACAGTGGGCGAGAGAAGGGGGAGTGAAACAGGGAGAGAGACAGAGAGAGGGAGGATGGAGACAGTGGGCGAGAGAAGGGGGAGTGAAACAGGGAGAGGGAGGGAGAGAGGGAGGATGGAGACAGAGGGCGAGAGAAGGGGGAGTGAAACAGGGAGAGGGAGGGAGAGAGGGAGGATGGAGACAGAGGGCGAGAGAAGGGGGAGTGAAACAGGGAGAGGGAGGGAGAGAGGGAGGGAGAGAGGGAGGATGGAGACAGAGAGAGGGAGGGAGAGAGGGAGGATGGAGACAGAGGGCGAGAGAAGGGGGAGTGAAACAGGGAGAGGGAGGGAGAGAGGGAGGATGGAGACAGTGGGCGAGAGAAGGGGGAGTGAAACAGGGAGAGGGAGGGAGAGAGGGAGGATGGAGACAGAGAGAGGGAGGATGGAGACAGTGGGCGAGAGAAGGGGGAGTGAAACAGGGAGAGGGAGGGAGAGAGGGAGGATGGAGACAGTGGGCGAGAGAAGGGGGAGTGAAACAGGGAGAGGGAGGGAGAGAGGGAGGATGGAGACAGAGAGAGGGAGGATGGAGACAGTGGGCGAGAGAAGGGGGAGTGAAACAGGGAGAGAGACAGAGAGAGGGAGGATGGAGACAGTGGGCGAGAGAAGGGGGAGTGAAACAGGGAGAGGGAGGGAGAGAGGGAGGATGGAGACAGTGGGCGAGAGAATGGGGAGTGAAACAGGGAGAGAGACAGAGAGAGGGAGGATGGAGACAGTGGGCGAGAGAATGGGGAGTGAAACAGGGAGAGAGACAGAGAGAGGGAGGGAGAGAGGGAGGATGGAGACAGTGGGCGAGAGAAGGGGGAGTGAAACATGGAGAGAGACAGAGAGAGGGGACAACGGGTGAAAGATGGAGAGAAGGGAAATAAAAGCCACAGGAAAATAGACAGAGTGCGAAGAGAGAGTGGCAGAAGGGGGAACGGGCTCATGTGAGAAAATACTGATGATTTCTGATGCATTTCTGAGTTTTCAGAACATAATATCAATAATATGCATCAATAATATGTCAAATATGAAATCCATATTTTTCTTTCAAACAAAAATAATTTTGGGATTCCCTCCGGATATCATACATGGTATGGATGGATATTGACTCAATAGATATCTTGTGATAGGCCTATGTGGACATTTTATTACTGACAGTAAGCCTACAAATACTGACAGTCGGCCTACATAGTATATTTTCTCAGCACATACAATGCATATGCTCTTGACTGAGGACCATATCATGATTTTGATGTGCTTTTCTGAAAAATATTTGACAAATATTAAATCAATATAATTCTTTCAGATACTTGCTAAACTTTTTGTTTTCCATCTGCATTAAGGCATGCGAGCTAAAAGCACTGTTACTGGTAGCCTAGCAACAAGAATTATACTTTCTGCTGTGGAGTTCAAACTGTCATTTTTGAATTTGGGGTGCCACAAATTTGTTTTCAAAGGGTTTGTGTTCAAACTGACAACTGGAGAAACAAAGAAGTTAGAAGCTGTTCAGAAAATACCTCAAAGAAGTTAACGCTAAAGTGAGTAGCTAATTGAATATGTTTTATTTATCTTGGTAACTAGAATTAAGAACATTTGCTAATTTGGCCAGTAGGGCTAGCTAGCTAGTTAGCTAGGCTTGATAGGGGGGGGGGGGAACTAACGGGTAACCTAGCTAACTAACAAATAACAACATTTCCTTCCCTCCAGGGATTTGTTTTACCCACTATCAAGCCTCAAGGTGACAGCTAACGTTTTAAAACGTTTGGCTGTATTTTGTATTATTGGTTAATATAAGATGATTGGAGCTCTGGATTTGCTATGCTGCATTTTTTTAAACAGAAATAGCAGAGATGTGCTTTTAGATTAAATATGATGATGTTTGCTTTTCCGTTCCTTGTAGCCTACTACTGAATATGGTGCTGTATGTTCAAATATGTCACCTTCATGCGAAGAAGCATGATGAACAGGTAAAATAATTTGGCCGCTGGACATTGATCATAAGTCAGATTTAGTCCATTTTCAATCAGACATATAAGGATGAATATTACATATCATGTAAAGATATCTATTAAACTCATAACATTTAGGAAGAAATATCGATCCATAAATGATCAGGTAATGACTACAGATACAGTATGATGCCTTTTTGAAAAGTATGTGGATTTGTTCATGCCTAACTATAAAGACTTAAATACGTCAGCATGTTGACACATGCCCTTTCCAAAGTTAAAGTATTCTACAAATATGTAAGCACGTGCAGGTGCATCAGTGGTGTGTCTTGAAGGGATCTCACCCCAGATATCTCCCTGGAATCATACGGTAGCCGGGATTGGATGCACGTAGAAACTGTCCCATTATGGAGAACATCCTAGCTCCATATATGAAATGAAGGACATGCATATCTGGAGCATGTATACTCCTTATGTCCAATCAAATGTCAGATATCCAGATACTGTATATATAGATAAAGATATCCCCTGATATTGACCCTTTTGATCCAGTGCAATGTACACATTCAACATGTGCGCAGTTGAAATTGTCAATACACACACATATTTATTTCCTCAGGGCCATGAGGTGAGACAGGGATGGAGCTTGAGCACCACCCTCTTCAACATTTATATAAATTAATTGGTGAGGGCACTAGAACAGTCTGCAGCACCCGGCCTCACACTACTGGACCCGGAAATGTCTACTGTTTGCTGATGATCTGGTGCTTCTGTCCCAGACCAAGGAGGGCCTACAGCAGCACCTAGATCTTCTGCACAGATTTTGGCAGGACCTACATAATAGGCAGTGTCAGAGGAAAGCCACAAAAATTGTCAGAGACCCCGGTCACCCAAGTCATAGACTGTTTTCTCTGCTACTGCACGACAAACGGTACCGGAGAGCCAATTCTAGTACCAAAAGGCTCCTTAACAGCTTCTACCCCCAAGCCATAAGACTGCTGAACGATTCATAAAATGGCCACTGGACTATTACACCTCGTTATTGTTATTTTATTGTGTTACTTTTTATAATTTTTTAAAACTTTCGTTGATTTGGTGAATACTTTCTTAACTCTTCTTGATCTGCATTGTTGGTTATGGGCTTGTAAGTAAGCATTTCACAGTAAGGTGCAGTAAAGTGCAGCACTTGTTGAATGTGACAAATAAAGTTGGAATTGACTTGGGCCCTGACATTGAATCTCAGGGCAAAAATAATGGTGTTACAAAAAAGGTCCAGTTGCCAGGACAACAAATACAAATTCTATCTAGACACTTTTACCCTAGGGCACACAGAATTATACCTACCTCGGCCTAAACATCAACACCACAGGTGACTTCCACACGATTGTGAATGATCTAAGAGACAAGACAAGAAGGGCCTTCAATGCCATCAGAAGGAACATAAAACTCAACATCCCAGTTAGGATCTGGCTATAAATACTTACATCAGTTCTAGAACCCATTACCCTCTATGGTTGTGAGGTTTGGGGTCCACTTACCAACCAAGAATTCCTAAAATGGGACAAACACCCGATTGAGACTGCATGCAAAAATATACTTTGTGTACAATGCAGAACCCCAAACAATGCTTGCAAAGCAGAATTAAGACTATACACACTAGTTATCAAAATCCAGAAAAAGCTGTTAAATTCTACAACCAACTAAAAGGAAGGGATGCCTACACATTCCACCACAAAGCCCTCACCTACAGAGAGATTAACCTAGATGAGTCCTCTCAGCCAGCTGGTTCTAGGGCTCTGTTCACAAACACAAACAGACCCCACAGAGCCCAACACAATTAGACCCGACCAAATTATGAGAAAGTAAAAGGATAACTATTTGACACACTGGAAAGAACCAACCAAAAATAGCACGTTGGAATGCTATCTGGCCTTAAACAGAGTACACAGTGGCTAAATACCTGACCACTGTGACTGACCCAAAATTGTAAAAATCCTTGACTATGTACAGACTCAGTGAGCATAGCCTTGCTATTGAGAGAGGTCGCCATAGGCAGACCTGGCTCCCAAGAGAAGACTGGATATATGCCCACTGTTTACAAAATGTGGTGAAAACTGACTGCACTTCCTAACCTCCTGCCAAATGTATGACCACATTAGAGATACATATTTCCCACAGATCACACAGACCCACAAAGAATTAGAAAACGAATCCAACATTGATCAACTCTCATATCTCTTAGGCGAAATACCACAATGTGCAATCACAGCAGCAAGATATGTGGCCCATTGCCATGAGTAAAGGGCAACCAGTGGAACACAAACAACATTGTAAATATCACCAATACATATCTGTTTATTTATCTTCCCCCACTATTCATACTACAACTATTTGCACATTGCTAAAACACTGCACAGTACATAGTTGACAATATAACACTTGAAATGTCTTTTTGAAACCTTTTTGAGTGTAATGTTTACTGTTAATTTCCACATAAAATGATTGATGGTATTAAACTTATTTCACTTGCTTTGGCAATGTAAACATATGTTTCCCATACCAATAAAGCCCCATTGAATTGAAAAAGAGACATAGAGAGCATGAGAGAGAGAGAAAGAAAGCGAGAAAGAGAGATATATATATAGAGAGAGAGAGAGAGAGAGAGAGAGATATGTTAACATATGTTTCCCATGCCAATAAAGCCCTTGAAATGAATTGAGAGAGAGAGAGAGACATAATATGACATTTTAAATATATTTATTCCTTTGGAACTTCTGTGAGTGTAATGTTTACTGTTCATTTTATTGTTTATTTAACTTTTGTTTATTATCTACTTCACTTGCTTTGGCAATGTTAACATATGTTTCCCATGCCAATAAAGCCCTTCAATTGAAATTGAATTTAGAGAGAGAGGGAGAGAGCGAGAGAGAGAGAGAGAGGGCATTGGAATGTGTGATATTTAGTCGGGGGTGGGGTAGTGGGCTGGCGGTGATCCTCTAGCTATAGACAGACACCAGGCAGGCCCCATAGATAGACACATTATGAAGGGAGGGAAGGGAGAGACTAAGGGGTTAGGACTGAGACATTTTTCACACAGAGAAAAATGTACTTTCTTGCCATCAACAGTCCCATTGGTGTCATGATGTTCTATTAATGTCTATGTTGATATTCTTCCAACCGGTTTTCATAGAGTTTGTAGAATGAGAAATGCTGTTGTGAGAGACTGTGTTGGTCATATCCTGTTAGCCATATCCTCAATTGAAACTAAGAGTGTTGGGTGGAATCTGAGGTCCTCAACCTCTCAGTGTATAATAATAACACTATTGAGCTGATATGTCTATGTCAAATATAACTTTAGAGATTAAGCAGCTGGGTTACATTTTGTCTTTGATTACTAAAATAAGTTCAGAACTTGATTGACAGAGACCAACATCTTATCCCTTTTCTCATTAAGCTGAATGTTTGGAAAACATAACATTAGTTTGGAAAGATGTGTAAATTGCACAAGAGAATGGATATATATTTTACAATTCTATTGTTATTGTAACAGTTCTTGGTTTGTCCAACCAACAACACCCTCCGTGGATTTTTGTGATGTTTTCTCCGGTCAAGGAGTTAAATCAGTCTCCAATCTCAGCTTTGCCTCAGAGCAGAATAACGACACCTCGTTCCCCTTCGGTCCTCCTGAGAGAAGGAGGAGGAGGAGAGAGGGACAGATGAAGAATGTTGCAGCTGATAACCTCCACTCGGTAACCCCCTGCCTAAAAATTCCCCTCAGCTCTCCCTTTCTGTCTCCTCCTCCCCCTTTTCTTCTCCCCCTCTCACTCTCTCCCCTGCTGTATTTGATGGGGGCCGTTGTGAATCCCTCAAAGTCTAGGCAGAGGCAGGCGTTCAAGCGCTGTCTGTAATTGCCTCAGTCTAGACACTGTCTGGTATGGGGAGGAACAGACACACGCACACAGATAGAGGGAGGAGAGAGGAGGGAAGAGAATGGTAGTGGGGGGGTCTAAACTTCTTCCAATTAAGAAGTAAATAAGTAACTGAAAATATGTGTTTTCCTGTAAAATCATATGGGACAAAACTAGTGTAAGTATAGGGGTGTTGATCTGAACGAATTGTAGACCATCCACTGTGTTTTGGCTTTTTCTTCACTAACAGTATATATGCTTTCCAGAGCATCACTATTAACCCAGCCCTCTGTCAACTATTAACACATTTCCCATGTCCCCTTGAGGACAAAGGCTATTTTAAGCTTAGGGGTTAAGTTTAGGGTTAGGGTTACAATTAGGTTTAGAATAAGGGTCAGGGTAAGGGGTTAGTAGTTAGGTTTAGGTTTAGGGTTAGAATTTAGGTTTAGGTTTAGGGTTTGGGTTAGTGTTAAGATTAAGGTTAATGTTAGGTTTAGGGTAAGGATTTTGAATGGAAATACATTTTAGGTCCCCACAAAGATATAAGAACAAAATGTGTGTGTGTGTGTGTGTGTGTGTGTGTGTGTGTGTGTGTGTGTGTGTGTGTGTGTGTGTGTGTGTGTGTGTGTGTGTGTGTGTGTGTGTGTGTGTGTGTGTTTGTGTGTGTGTGTGTGTGTGTGTGTCAGGTGCAAAGACATGACCCTTCACGTGCAGCTGTGTCTGTTTATGTGTGTGTGTTTGTGCCTGTGTCTGTGGTGCTATGCTCTGCATGGCTCAGGCCTTTCTCTCAGCGGGAGGTTGAAGTGGAGGAAACTCAAATTGACATGAAAGGGATTCTGGTACAGCATTTATTCTCTCTTCAGATATCCTCTACATACCTTCCAGAAAAAACATTCTCCTCAGGAATAAAAATAACAAATTCACTCACTGTAGAGGGCAGAATTTGACAGTGCAAAAAACTCAAACTTACCCTGCTGCCTTACATTTACAACTGAAGCCAACCCATTAGATCAGCTTTAAGAAACTAAAATAAACTATTAGCATACCATATTTACCATAGCTATAGCTGTCTTAGTATTTTCTGTGATTCCTTGGCCATTTAACAGTTACATCTCCAAGAACTCATTCCTTGTAGCATTCAGTTCCCAACAAAGGTATACGCTATGGATCCTCTCTAGGGACATTCAGACACCTTTGTGGAGAGATCATCTGAGAAAGTGCCTCGGGTGCCAGATGAACCACTCCCCTATCGACCCTTTGGCCTGGTTGTCTGGATATCCACCTCTCTATATACCTTGCCCTCTCTTTGAAACGCTTGTCTTGCAGACCCTCAGATGGTAAACAAAAAGTGAGTTGTAGGACTATATGGACCTGCAAACAGCAGGACACGTAGGGCTGCCTGGTAGAATTCACATAGACCAAGCAATATACAAGGCAGGTAATCTACTACCAAAAGTGTTAAACAGATATCATTCTAGATATCTTTTTTTTTTATGACCTTGAGCGTAACAAGTAACAGCAGAGCTACAGTCTGGGGTTACTTTTCCAGCTTGACTACAGAATTTGCAAGCGAGTACAATACATTCTTTACCCTGACTATCATGTTTTATATTTTGGTGTAGAATTGTTTAGTGTGGGACAGTAATTCCATACACTTCATGTTTTATATTTTGGTGATCACTTTGTGGCTGCAGGCCTACAGTAAGCTATCCTTAACTAGGTAAATACCGGTTCAAAACGTAATTGGCTAGTTTGTGGTAGCCACTTTGCCTATCTGGCATGAATGCTAAATACACCAAATACATACTTGCGTGAAGCAAAAATCATATTCAAGTGGCAAAAATACACATGGGAAATTCTCTTCAGAGAAGATGAAGACCAAGACGAGTAGACAAACAAGTTACAGATGAACCAACACTGTCTCCCTTCTAGAAGAAATTACCCTAGTATATCAACTATACATATTCAGCCAGGTCACTTGTGATACAAGTCAGTATTTGACGTCCATCCATGTCTAAGGATGTCGGGAGATAACGTGGAAACAGTGAGTGCTGTTACCTTCAAGTAGGTTTGGGTTTTCCTGGGGCATTGGAGATGGCGGATGGCGAATGGACGTAAGCATCTGCCTCTAGCGATTGAGAGTTTTTATGAGATTTTTGTTTTAAGCCTATGCCAAATCTTAACCCTTACCTTCACCATTCAGACTTAATGCCTAACCTTAAAATGTCAGCGGTAACGCCTAAACTTAAGCCTAACCTTAACAATTTGGAGTTAATGACTAAACTTAACCTTTAACACTTGGAAATTTGAAGTTTGCGAAACATGGATGAATGTCTAATTCTGATCTGAGACTGTGAGCGCTAGTTAACATATGAAGTAAATTCTCTCTTACATGAAAACATATTTGTGAGTGCGGTTGGAGATGGAGGTCTACAGAAAATATACTGGAGGTCTAAAGGTCTATAAAAGGTAGAAATGTATCAAGGAGGACAGAAGAAGGTAAATTGCAATGAAGACTGTGTTGGTGTACGTTGTTGTGAGGGTCCTCCATGGAGAGATGGAGCGATGAAGGGAGCGTGGAATGGAAGGTTATATGGAAATCTAGCCCGCTACAGAGGTCAACCATTGAACCTTCTCTTCTTTCCCTATACCGGTCTTCACTAGCTTCCCTCTCTCTGCCTCTTTCTCCCTCCCTGCGTCCACATTCACTCAACCCAACCCAACATAGCTAGATAGGGAAAGATTTATTTTGCTGTGGATGTGTGTTTGTATATGAACCACAACAGAACCCCCCGTCCTCCACACACAAACATGCACACACACACACACTCCTCCACCCGCCAAATACCACCACCCTCCAACCAGCCCCCTTTCTCTCTATCTGCCTCAGCGCATTGCCTTAACACACATCAAACCGCCGCATTTCAAACAAACCTTTTCTGTCCCAGAGCTAGCCTCCCACAAAACCTTTTCATTTCACACAGACACACAGAGAGAGAGAGAGAGAGAGAGAGAGAGAGAGAGAGAGAGAGAGAGAGAAAAGACGGTAAAAAGAAACAAGGGATGGGGCATTGCAAGGGAGGGAGGGAGAGAGACAGAGAGGGAGAGGGAAGGGGGGTTTAGACAGCATTGTAATGATGGAGCGCAACTCGATACTCTTGCATGCTGAATATTCCCCTGGAGGGCTTTTTCCATTACCCGAGCACAGCAGAATGGTGGAGTCGTTTAGTTGAGCCGAGCTCTTTCTCTCTCTCTCTCTTTCTCTCTCCCTGTCAATCCCCCCTCCTTCCCAATGGCCCCCTCTCCCTCCCCTCTCTCTCAACCCTCACTCTTCCCTCTCTCTCTCTCTCTCTCTTGTTCTCTCTCCCCTTGCTCTGTGTTTTTCCATAGGCACATTGTGCAAATGTAACCTTTCGTGAGGCCCCTCCCTTCCAGGAAGTTGGCTGGCCCCTTTGCTGCCAGGAAATATGAACAACTGGCAGGCTGCCAGTTTAATCTGCAAACAGAGAGAGAGAGCACAAGAGAGAGAAAGAGAGAGAGAGGGAGGGAGGGAGAGAGAGAGGACGGGTGGAGGGAGAGAGGGAGGAGAAGGGGAAGGAGGACGGGTGGAGGGAGAGAGGGAGGACTGAGCGGAGGTGAGATGGAGGGGAAGGAATTGTTGCAGCCAGCAGGAAGAGAGAAAGAAGAGAGAGAAGGAAAAAAACAAGAGAGTAGAGAAAGAGAGCGAGGAGAATTTAACTTGCAAAAAATAACCACATCAACTACTGTATATAATTAATATGTGGATGTTCTCGTTGGCAACTGGCAGTCAACAAACTACAATCACCTACAGCAGTGGGCACAGCATGCACTCAAATGCGCACAAACACACACACACACACACACACACACACACACACACACACACACACACACACACACACACACACACACACACACACACACACACACACAGAACAGTAATTCTACTCTTGTCTCGGACACACCCTTTTCAACCATTTCTTCCTTGTAGCCTATTGTGTCTCTCTCACACACACACACACACACACACACACACACACACACACACACACACACACACACACACACACACACACACACACACACACACACACACACACACACACACACACACCATTGACACAGCACACACACTCATGTTACTGCTGCTATGTTGGCTAGAGTGGCAACCATATCCCAGAGTCCTTTGTCAGATCAGGCAATAACTCCATTATACAACTGTCTACATCACGGCCTCACTACTACAACACAAATAACTCCTCGTCACCAGCATGTACACAGAGGCTTACTGTGTTACTGATCGTGTTGTTACGGTGGTAGAACATAGCTATGTATCACCAATAACTGGTAAATACTATTGATAGCTCCTTCATTGTTTACCGCTTCACATTAACTGTCAAGGGCACCTTGGACCAGCTCTCTCGTTGAGAGGCAAAGGGTTTGATTTTGAACATAAGGGGGCGATGTCTTTATGTTTTTACCTGGGACATCTTCACACATATAGGCACACACACACACACACGCGCGCGCGCGGATGTGAGTATGTGAGTGCGTACAGAGGACAGACCGTGCAGATGGGAGTGTGAGTCACCTCACTCCTAAAGGTGGTTTTCCAGTCATTGAGCTAAGCCTTAACTTCTTTTTACAGGCTCCACGTTAAACAGGGTAGCTCCCATTAACGGACACTGCGATTTTAATGTGAGGGAGCTGGAGCTGAAGAAGCCAATTTACCTACAGTGCCCCCTGGTGCCTCTGCAATGTGTTGACATTTTGGGGGTGTGAGTGCCACCACAGAAAATATGTTGGAACAATGTTATGACATGTTTATAAGTGGATTATTATCATAAATGTACTCCTCATCTGATATAAAGGGTTTATGAAATATTTAATGGACTTTTCCTCCATGGAGTTTTGGTTTCTGTGTAATGACTGAATTTGAATAAATGATGAGGATTCTTGTTACGTCAATGTGGTACAATTACAATAAGGGGACTTTGTAGCATTCTTTTGGGATTATTACAGGACTCTTCCTAGCTATTTAGACATTTTTCTGGAGCATTTCTATATTTCCCATCCCATATACATTCTCAAACGTTGCCGGTTTCGGACATTTCAGTCTTTGGTCCATTTTCCAGGTCAGGGCAGCTACCGCCAACAACCTCCCACAACCCCTTCCACAACCACACATCCAGGAAGTTGTACTTCTTTGAAGCTCGTTCTGTAGTTTGACGTCCGTTATGATGCACTTCCTGCCAGTTGCCAAGCAACGGGTGGGAAACAGACGAGTTAGCAAAGGGATGGACTCATTAGAGAGGAGGTGGAGAAAGAAGAGGAAAAGGAAGGGGAGGAGGAAGGACAAAAGGAGGTGGGAGGAGGTGGGTGGTGGTTGTTTTCTTGGCACGCTTTTCACAGATTGTTCAGGGGCTTTGGAGCAGCAAAAGCCTTTGAATGGGTAAACAATAGGCAACAACGTGGAAACCAAACCTGGTCATTCATCACACAAACCCTGGTTCTAATCTCTGCTGAACTCTGAACCTTCAGCCAGCCAGGCTTGATCAGCATCTCAGATCTTCGCTGTCAATGTAATCAAGTTTCACGTTTTTATTAACACTGGCTTATTACTTATGCAACTCCAATTTGAGTTTGCGTCTATAACACCCCAGTACAGTAGATGGTGGCAGGCACGAGTCACGTAACCCGGTGGTTTTAGTCAAGCTAACTTGCTAATAAGAGTTAGCTTTGCAGAATGGCAAATAACCAGCTAGGTTACATTTGAAATAGGATAGCTAGCTATTGTTATGGCAAACTGCTTGCGTTTTTCATCGTCTCTGCATACTGCTAGCTATCGACTATCAAAAGGCTTTTTCACCCTGGCGTTGTTCTTAGCCCCGGGCTATCTTAGCCCCAGGCTATCTTAGCCCCAGGCTAGACTGGCTCTGAGCCAGCTTAGCCTGTGTTCACATAAGCATTTGTTAACCCTGGGCTAAGGATTCACACTTGTATTACAAAGCCCTTGGCTAACAGACAAGCACAGCAATCGCTCTGACACGCTACCAATGTTATAAGCAATAAGACATGTATTAACACATGAGTTCCTCCTGCTTATGGCCTAGCATTTGATTTCCAACAGTGATGGTTTGTATAAACCTCTCTGCCTGGCCGACATCGGAAACATTCTTTCACTTTTGAAATTCGATCTGTCCCATGTACAGAGAATGCTGTGAACAAACAAGTCATTAACTTTTCTTATCCAGGCGAAATCATGCAACAATATTATTATCATGGATATACGCAATTAAATATCAATAGAATTAAAATATATCAAATTGAGCATTTGCTGCCCTTCCAGCTGTAAAGCTTGTAAATTTAGTTGGCTAAGTGAGAACAAGTTGGGCAGCCTGCAACCATTTTTGATCGGCATAGCAACCATTGTTTTTGCATGGATGAAAGTATTTTTGTTTTTGTTCTCAGATCGAAGGATTCACGAGCATCACGAGCATCACGAGCATCACGAGCATCACGAGCATCACGAGCATCACAAGCATCACGAGCATCACGGGCATCACGGGCATCACGGGCATCACGAGCATCACGAGCATCACGAGCATCACGAGCATCACGAGCATCACGGGCATCACGGGCATCACGAGCATCACGAGCATCACGAGCATATATAAATTAAGTGAAGGTGATGATTCTGTGATTGGACAGTGAGCATTCTAAATTCTTGACCCCGTTTCTCACTTGCTATTTTGGCACTGTGTTTCTGGGGCTAGCTCAGAAAAGTCGGTGCTAACCCTGCTCCAGAGCAGGGCCTGCCAGCCCTGGGCTAAGGTGGGTGCCAGCCCAATTTAGAATGTGCAAGTGTGAATATTCGCTTAGTCCCGGGCTAAAATCTCACTTAGTCCAGGGCTAAGGAGGGTCTTAGTCCAGAGCTAAGGAGGTTCTGAGTCCAGGGCTAAGGAGGTTCTTAGTCCAGAGCTAAGGAGGTTCTTAGTCCAGGGCTAAGGAGGTTCTTAGTCCAGAGCTAAGGAGGTTCTTAGTCCAGGGCTAAGGAGGGTCTTAGTCCAGGGCTAAGGAGGTTCTTAGTCCAGAGCTAAGGAGGTTCTTAGTCCAGGGCTAAGAAAGTTCTTAGTCCAGGGCTAAGGAGGTTCTTAGTCCAGGGCTAAGGAGGGTCTTAGTCCAGGGCTAAGGAGGTTCTTAGTCCAGGGCTAAGGAGGTTCTTAGTCCAGGGCTAAGGAGGTTCTTAGTCCAGAGCTAAGGAGGTTCTTAGTCCAGGGCTAAGGAGGTTCTTAGTCCAGGGCTAAGGAGGTTCTTAGTCTAGAGCTAAATAGGTTCTTAGTCCAGAGCTAAGGAGGTTCTTAATCTAGGGCTAAGGAGGTACTTAGTCCAGAGCTAAGGAGGTTCTTAGTCCAGGGCTAAGGAGGTTCTTAGTCCAGGGCTAAGGAGGTTCTTAGTCTAGAGCTAAATAGGTTCTTAGTCCAGAGCTAAGGAGGTTCTTAGTCCAGGGCTAAGGTAAAGTGTTGACATGCCTATTGTGAAGCAGTAAACTCCGGGAGCCCTCCCATTTCATCAGACCAATCCAAGACGGTGAAGGGTTGGAGTTCACTCGAGAAGAAGAGTTTGCAGAGTTCAAACATTTCATCTGCACAGGATACCGCTAGTCAACAACTTGGACGAATAGCTGTCTTCATTTTTAAAAGGTAATTTATGTTCTAAAAAACTAGCCGAACAAAAACAATACAATCGCTTTCAGATGCATAGAACAGGCGGGCAAATTCTGGTCCTGGAGAGGAGCAGTGTGTAGGCTTTTGTTTTAACAACTCAAACTTAAAGTTGTGTGGAAGACCATAGTTGAATAGTTGAATCAGGTGTGTTAGTGCACGGCTAAGCAAAGACCTGCATACAATGCAGCCCTTTAGGAGCGATATGACCCTCAAATCAAACCCCTTCTCCAATAGGACTATGGAAATGACCAGGCTCAATTTCCTCCAGCCTTTTCTGTGTCCAGGGGGATCGCTGGGAGTCCTTCCCCAGTGGTGGGTGACCAGGTGCTGGGTTAGGGTTGTTCTGAACCAGGGGATCGAGGGTGAGACTTGGGTGGGGGGGCTCCCTCTGTATTAGTGTAAACACAACCCCCACCTCCCGACACACACAAACCCCACCCCCACCGCCCCTGTGTGAATAGCATCCCTTCTCATCTCAGACAGTTCTTGTAAAGGGGGAGCAGGGTGGCGAGGGGATCCCCCTCCCCACCAAGCTGCTCTCGCAAACACATAAAAAGAGGGGGCTTGTGGGGGGGTTATATGAGGGGGAAGGGGGGTTGGAGGGCTAGAGGGAGGGGTGGGGGAATCTGGCTGCTATTTAAATTCCTGCTTTGTTCTCTTAACCCCCCCTTTCCAATACCCCCTCAGCCGCTTGCTTTCCCCCTCCCACCTAGCGACCTCTTCCCCCCTCTTTCCCTCCTCTTTTCTTTCCTAGTCACCCCCCTCCGTCCCTCTTTCTTTCCCAGTGGAAAAAAAGAAGCCTATGAGAAGAAAATACTAACAGGCACAGCAGTGGAGGCTAGAGAGCGGTGGAGGGAGAAAGAAAGGGGAGAGGGAAGACGTAGGGGACTTCAACTTCCTGTCTAGCTCTAGAATGGGCCTTTTGTTCAGTTATTGCAGGTCCTCTACAAGAAGAAGAAGAAGAATAAGAAGAATAACTAGTAAGGGCCACTGAGTAAGGGTTAGATATTATTTAATGGTTAACGTTTGGATTACGGGTCAGACAATCTGAAACTAGATCTGTGGTTAAGGCTATATGAGGCGACTGTTGGGCCCACGCACAGCACTGTGGTTTCGTCATTGGTGAGGGAGTTTGTTCTTTGGCAGTATGTCATGCCAAATACATCATGCCAATATCATTTTTTCCCCCACAATATAAAAAACAATTTGAGCACTGGAATTCAATTTGCCATTGCACATCAATGAGTAATTGTGCCACCAATCAGAGGAGAGTTTTACTGGTGGATCTTGGGTAATGGAGTCATAAGGGAGTCTTTGCCCTCCTATGAGATATAAGAAGGAGATTGTATGAATGTAAACACAGGTTTGATCCCATACGTGCTGTTCACACATTGAAAAGGCCTGTACACACCCAGACGTGCTGTTCACACATTGATTACCAGCTGGGTTGAGACTGAGGCTTCTCTAAAGGGGTCTCATAACCACGTGCTTTTCACACATTGATTACCAGCTGGGTTGAGGCTGAGACTTCTTTAAAGGGGTCTCATAACCACGTGCTTTTCACACATTAATTACCAGCTGGGTTGAGGCTGAGGCTTCTCTAAAGGGGTCCCATAACCACGTGCTGTAGCTCATGTGACTGGGGTTAGGAATGCCTCAGAACTGTGGAAGGCTTTATACACTCACACACATACACAGACACACACAGACATACACACACACACTGGGAAAAAGAGGAGGGAGAGAAATAGATTGTGTGCCTGTGTTCATGTGTGTGTATGTGTTTTGGCTCTCTGTTGGTTATCTACAGAGAACTAAACAGGAAGGATGAAGACAGAGAACGTGTGTGTGTTTGTGAGGGGGGTGTTTGTGCGTGCATGAGAGAGAGAGAGAGAGAGAGAGAGAGAGAGAGAGAGAGAGAAAGATAGAGAGAGAGAGAGAGAGAGAAGGCAAGGAGTGAAGCAAGGAGTGAGGGAGATATTGAGAGCCGCTGTTCCATAGCCGCAGCCCAGTGAGTCACGGGCAACTCACAATTAAGAGCTGAGATTAGTTTCTCCCCAGGATGACATATACACACACACACACAGAGAGAGAGAGAGAAAGAGAGAGAGAGACACACACACAGAGACACACACACATTCACACATGTATTATCATGGCCACTAACTACCAATGATGACCATGTACTGACTGCTCAGAGAAAAGTTCTGGTCATTCCCATTTTACATCCTAATATTGTGTGGTGGAACACGTATATATCTAGGGGATAGAGAAAATGAACTGTAGCTTCACCATAGGATGAACATTTTCTTAATGACTCTACTACGGTTATATAGTGCATTTTGTTGGAGGCCATAAGCCCAGATGGTAAGTAGAGAAACAGTATCTTTGGATGATCCAGTAGTTATGCAGGACTTCATTAAAAATAAATCCGACTTTAAAGGGAGAGTTCACTTGTTTTGGCGTTTCACTGTAGCTTATTTAAAATCAGAGTTCATTACTCACATGCACAGGGTCGCAGATGTAATTGTAGGGTTCAGTGAAATTCTTACATTCCAACGGTGCAGATCAAAGAGAAGTGAGTGAAACAATTTTCAACTTACCTAGGGTGTTGTCGTTTCATCTAAACAGTTTCACATTCTTTAGCTAGTCATTTAGCAATGCCCAGAATCTCCTGGCTAGTATTTGTGTAGAATGAGACTTTAAAAAAGTGAACTGTCCCTTTAAGGAAAACTTGGCTCCCGCAAGAGAGCCAGGGCTGATGTTTCTGGGGCTGATGTTTCTCAATCCTTGTACGCTGTAGTGCTCTTTGTTTAACTGTGTCATCAAGCCAAATATGTGTGAAAATATTATAGATGTAGGGTTGTCAACTGAACCAACCTTGTTGATGCCATTTCCTTTTGGAGTTCGTAGAAGTTGACCCGAACCGCTGGTCCTAGGTCAGATCCCTTTTAATCTTCCTTATGATTAAGGTTAGGATTTAGGTTTTCTGTTTTAGAGATACTCAAGTGAAATTATTTTGAGTTGGCCAAAGGGAGAGTAAGGGTGGAAAAGTTTGCTATCTACCATAGAGTTTCTCTAGACCTTGTTCAATGAGATTTTTACCTGTTGCACAGTGCCACCTGGTGGATCCCAACAGAATAACAGACAATTACCAGGTAATGTGGTTCTGGAAAAAAATATTTAAATAATTTTAGTTAAATTTCCGATTGATATTTACAAGTTAACTTAAATAGTTACTTACATTTCCACATCTCACAAGCAATTGGTTGGTCTGGGAATACGCCTGAATTTGATTGGCTCGTTATATCAGAGGACAGGGTTAGAATACACACCACAACAGTAGACCTGAACATGAACATCCTTCGGTAAATTTTGGTTTGGTTGATAGTGTGTGAATGTCTATCTACAAGCAGATGTCATTAAAGAGCAGTGATAGCACCCCTGACAGAGATGTCGTTTAGAGGCAAGCCTTCAACACTATAAAAAACAAAGCACAATCCCTTCCTATAACAACCACAACATACTGTACATAGCCTACCAACCTGCTCTATGCACGCGATACGCGCTACACTGTGCTGGTAATAAATGGACTAGCGTAGCACGTAGCTCTTCTTTCCCCTTCCAGTGCCAAATACCAGCACATTCATCCCTCTGCATAGAAGACCCACAGCCCCATCAGCCCCACAGCCCTATCAGCCCTTACCATCCCCACAGCCCTACCAGCCCCACAGCCCTATCAGCCCCCCAGGCCCCACCGGCACCACAGTCCTACCAGCCCCACAGCCCTATCAGCCCCACAGCCCTATCAGCCCCACAGCCCTATCAGCCCCACAGCCCTATCAGCCCCACAGTCCCAACAGCCCCACAGCCCTATCAGCCCTATCAGCCCCACAGCCCTATCAGCCCCACAGCCCCACCGGCCCCACAGCCCCACCAGCCCTATCAGCCCCACCAGCCCCACCGGCCCCACAGCCCCACCAGCCCTATCAGCCCCACCGGCCCCACCGGCCCCACAGCCCCAACAGCCCCACAGCCCCACCAGCCCTATCAGCCCCACAGCCCCACAGCCCCACCGGCCCCACCGGCCCCACAGCCCCAACAGCCCCACAGCCCCACCAGCCCTATCAGCCCCCCCAGCCCCACAGCACCCCAGCCCCACAGCCCTATCAGCCCACCCCGGGCCCCATAGCCCCCCAGCCCCACAGCCCCACCAGCCCTATCAGCCCCCCCCCCCCAGCCCCACAGCCCCACAGCCCCACCAGCCCTATCAGCCCCACCAGCCCCACAACCCCCCAGCCCCACAGCCCCCCAGCCCCACAGCACCCTTGCCCCACAGCCCCACCAGCCATATCAGCCCCACCAGCCCCACAGCCCCCCAGCCCCACAGCCCCCCAGCCCCACAGCCCCCTAGCCCCACAGCCCTACCAGCCATATCAGCCCCACCAGCCCCACAGCCCCCCAGTCCCACAGCCCCACCAGCCCTATCAGCCCCACAGCCCCACCAGCCCTATCAGCCCCACAGCCCCCCAGCCCCACAGCCCCACCAGCCCTATCAGCCCCACAGCCCCACAGCCCCACCAGCCCTATCAGCCCCACAGCCCCCCAGCCCCACAGCCCCACCAGCCCTATCAGCCCCCACAGCCCCACCAGCTCCATCGGCCCCATCAGCCCCACCAGCCCAAGAGCTCCATCGGCCTCACCGGCCTCACCGGCCCCACCGGCCCCACCAACCCCACCAACCCCACCGGCCCCATGGGCTCGACCGGACCCACCAGCCCCACCAGCCTCTTTGAGTTACAGCAGCTGTTTGTGGGTGGCTATAGAATTGATGTAGCTGAATGGAGGAAGTGAAAGAGCGAAAGGATGAGAGCGGCAGAGTGACAGACGGAATACGAGAATAGAAAGGAGGGGGAAGGGAGGAGGGATGAGGGAAGAGGAGGGGAGGTGAGGGGAGGGAAGGATAGGTAGAAAGAGCAGGAAGGGAGAAAGGGAATTAAGTGGAAGAGTGACAGGTGGAATGAGAGCTAGAGAGGGATAGAGGGATAGAGAGGGGAGGGATAGAACAGGGAAAGGGTATGGGGAGACAGAGAGGAGGGATAGAGAGAGAGGAGGGATAGAGACAGAGAGGAGGGATAGAGAGAGAGAGGAGGGATAGAACAGGGAAAGGGTGTGGGGAGACAGAGAGGAGGGATAGAGAGAGAGAGGAGGGATAGAACAGGGAAAGGGTGTGGGGAGACAGAGAGGAGGGATAGAGCGAGAGGAGGGATATGGAGAGAGAGGAAGGATAGAACAGGGAAAGGGTGTGGGGAGACAGAGAGGAGGGATAGAGAGAGAGAGGAGGGATATAACAGGGAAAGGGTGTGGGGAGACAGAGAGGAGGGATAGAGAGCGAGAGGAGGGCTAGAGAGAGAGAAGAGGGATAGAGAGAGAGGAGGGATAGAGACAGAGAGGAGGGATAGAGAGAGGAGGAAAATAAAAGAGAAAGGGTGTGGGGAGAGAGAGAGGGGGGATAGAGAGGGAGAGAGAGAGAGAGAGAGAGAGAGAGAGAGAGAGAGAGAGAGAGAGGGATAGAACAGGGAAAGGGTGGGGGAGAGAGAGAGGGAGGGAGGGAGGGAGGGAGGGAGGGAGGGAGGGAGGGAGGGAGGGAGGGAGGGAGGGACAAATGAAAAAGAGTAGGAATCAGCAGAAGGGAGTTGGAGGTCCCTGAGCTGGTGGGAGAAATCAATAACTCATTTCGGTGCTGAGCTGCAGTGGGACTGTTTTCCAATAAGCCCTGGACATAACGAGTTAGCTTGAATAGCTGTAGTCCTCCTTTCCTCCTTCCTTCCCTCTTTTTCTCCCTCCCTTCTGTCTCCCAGGACCGGGGCTAGCTAGCTACCTCTGGCTGGATCGATACATCCACAGGCCTGGCTCTGAAATGAGAGGCAGGGGCCTCACCTACTCTATCTGCCTCACAAGAGGTGGGCGGTCATTGGGTAGCACAACTGTCCATACAGCCTTTACAATAAATGGAAGAGACTTATTATATCATCGTTGTCTGATGAAAACCTCTTCTCTCCAAAATAGAAATGGAGAAAATACCATATGTTCCCTTTAACGAACGTAGAATTCTGAAACTTCAGAAGCTGTGTTGAATACATGTTCTTGTTTCTAGAGTCATGAAATGTTCAGAGTACATTGAGGTGAGTTCCTGCCTTCAATAAATGTAAAAAAAAAATGTTTTGGCAAAAATTGAGTTTTGGGTTTTCATCAGACAGCGACATTATGTGGTTATTGGCGTGTGTGTAGAGAGAGAGGAACAAACTGTAAATGAGTGGGATTAGTACAATGCATCCTCGAAAGCACCCCTTCCATCTACATGTGTCCCCCCCTCTTACCACACACATGTCTGCCACCCTGGGACAGTCAGCCAGTCGCACCAACAGACCTCCTGAGACAAGAGGACAGGGCCTGGTGCCAGACCCTCCAACCTCACCCTGACACACACACAAACAAACACATCCTGTGAAGCCCCTGTACCCAGAGAGAGGGGGGTGCCAGCTCAGGGGGCTGGCATTGGGACCACAAGGCTCAAGAGACCTGACAAGGTTGTTTGTCCTCTGGCAAGTTGCCAACATGAACACCCTCCATACACACAGTCATTTTTATTTAACCTTTATTTAACTAGGCAAGTAAGTTAAGAACAAATTCCTATTTACAATGACTGCCTACACCGGCCAAACCCAGACAACACTGGGCCAATTTTGCGCTGCCCTACAATTTTGCGCTGCCCAATTTTGCGCTGCCTGGATTCAAACCAGGGACTGCAGTGATGCCTCTTGCACTGAGATGCAGCGTCTTAGACCACTGCACCACTCGACCACTGCCTAGAGCCTCCCAAATACTTGCTTATGGTGTATGTTGAGACATGTTGAGACATGTTGAGACATGTTGAGACATGTTGAGACATGTTGTATCATCAATGGTCCTCTTAGAGATGGGTGGTTGTATCAAAAGGATAACAACTTTGAGGTGGAACTTTGAGGTGGAAAACTACCGTTAGCTATCACTGGCATTCAGGGAGTTGGCTTTGAAACAATGGTCAGGTTAGTTTAACTACGTAGGATGTATATTTGTGTGGATACGTTTTCGGTTGTATAGTTTTCAATGGTACAGTAGCTGCGATGTGTTAGTGATGGGTTAGAACAGGAATGTTCACCCACTGCAGGTCCCTCAGAAATGGATTGAGAGCGGATTCTCTTTGGAGGCTGCTAACTGCATCCACCAGTCAACCAGTAGGGGCTGATACACACAGCAAACACAGGGCTCCATCCCCAGTGCTAGCGGTCCGTAGGCTTGGTAACATCTCTAGCTGCATGGCTCACCAGAAAAAATAATGGGAGGAGGCCAGTTGGGGAGAAGGGGAGCAGGGGAGCAGACAGAAACAGCCGATGCCAGAAAACCTTGGGGCTCCTTGTCTAGTCTGGTACCAGGCTGGCGCTCGCCCACCATGCTCTCTGTATTTACCACAACAAACAATAAAAATGGTCCTGTGGAGAAAGAGACAGAGGCGGAGGGAGGATGCTCATTGCTCATCAATTACAGCCATTTGCTTCTGCAGGATATCATGCTGTGAAACAGGTCACGGGCACAAACCATCCATCGGTTTTCTGAAGAGAAATTACAATCATGACTGGCAAGGAATTGAAATGGGCCCTCCTCAGAGAGTTGGGCTAATGTGGTGCTCACGCCACAGAGAGATAAATGACAGGGCAGATAAGAGGATAGCCTGAGTAGCATGTGAGACAGTCAGACAACAGCTGCTCTTCCTCAATCATCCCAGAACTGGGTAACATAGCCAGAGAGGAAAGAGGGCTAACCCTAAACCTAACCCTAACTCTAACCCTAACCCTCATCCCAGAACTAGCCAGAGAGGAACCTAGCCAGAGAGGAAAGAGGGCTAACCCTAACCAGAGAGGGAACAGGGCTAACCCTAACCCTAACCAGAGAGGGAACAGGGCTAACCCTAATCTTAACCAGAGGGAAAACAGGGCTAACCCTAACCCTAACCAGAGAGGAAAGAGGGCTAACCCTAATCCTAAACAGAGAGGGAACAGGGCTAACCCTAATCTTAACCAGAGAGAAAACAGGGCTAACCCTAATCCTAACCAGAGAGGAAAGAGGGCTATTGTATAAAAATAAGGTATTCTCCTTTTTCCTTCTGTTTTTCTTTAAGCAAAGGTTTTTCCACCTCTAGAGTTGCTAGCGGCTAGCTTTCTCTTTGCCTGCAGTCCTACAGTACAGATTCTAGCGTGGGGGCTGCTAAGAGGGAGTTTGCCTCTGCAATATTAATGAGAAAATGGGCCATGCATTTTTAACAATGCACCAGCCACCACTGGAGCCCCAGCCTTCTCTCTCTCTCTCTCTCTCTCTCTCTCTCTCTCTCTCTCTCTCTCTTCTCTCACCTATTCTTTCTCTCTTTCTCACCTATTCTTTCGTTTACTCTCTTTCCCTTATTCTTCTGTTTACTCTCTCTCTCTCTATTCCTTTACACTCTACCTTGGATAAGAGCATCTGCTAAATGACTCAAATGTAAATGTCTCGCTTATTCTTTCCTTTACTCTCTCTCTCTCTGCACCAAGGCCATTACTCTGACTTTCTCTTTCTGTGTGTCTCTCTACAGTCGTGGCCAAAGGTTTTGAGAATGACACAAATATTAATTTTCACAAAGTCTGCTGCCTCAGTTTGTATGATGGCAATTTGCATATACTCCAGAATGTTATGAAGAGTGATCAGATGAATTGCAATTAATTGTAAAGTCCCTCTTTGCCATGCAAATGAACTGAATCCCAAAACACATTTCCACTCCATTTCAGCCCTGCCACAAAGGACCAGCTGACATCATGTCAGTGATTCTCTCGTTAACACAGGTGTGAGTGTTGACGAGGACAAGGCTGGAGATCACTCTGTCATGCTGATTGAGTTAGAATAACAGAGTGGAAGCTTCAAAGGGAGGGTGGTGCTTGGAATCATTGTTCTTCCTCTGTCAACCATGGTTACCTGCAAGGAAACATGTGCCGTCATCATTGCTTTGCATAAAAAGGGCTTCACAGGTAAAGATATTGCTGCCAGTAAGATTGCACCTAAATCAACCATTTGTCGTATCATCAAGAAATTCAAGGAGAGCGGCTCAATTGTTGTGAAGAAGGCTTCATGGTGCCCAAGAAAGTCCAAGAAGCGCCAGGACTGTCTCCTGAAGTTTATTCAGCTGCAGGATCGGGGCACCACCAGTACAGAGCTTGCTCTGGAATGGCAGCAGGCAGGTGTGAGTGCATCTGCACGCACAGTGAGGCAAAGACTTTTGGAGGATGACCTGGTGTCAAGAAGGGCAACAAAGAAGCCACTTCTCTCCAGGAAAAACATCAGGGGCAGACTGATATTCTGCAAAAGGTACAGGGATTGGACTGAGGACTGGGATAAAGTCATTTTCTCTGATGAATCCCCTTTCCGATTGCTTGGGGCATCCAGAGAAGACAGGGTGAGCGCTACCATCAGTCCTGTGTCATGCCAACAGTAAAACATACTGAGACCATTCATGTGTGGGGTTGCTTCTCATCCAAGGGAGTGGGCTCACTCACAATTTTGCCTAAGAACACAGCCATGAATAAAGAATGGTACCAACACATCCTCTGAGAGCAACTTCTCCCAACCATCCAGGAACAGTTTGGTGACGAACAATGCCTTTTCCAGCATGATGGAGCACCTTGCCATAAGGCAAAAGTGATAAATAAGTGGCTCAGGGAACAAAACATCGATATTTTGGGTCCATGGCCAGGAAACTCCCCAGACCTTAATCCCATTGAGAACTTGTGGTCAAGGCGGGTGGACAAACAAAAACCCACAAATTCTGACAAACTCCAAGCATTGATTATGCAAGAATGGGCTGCCAATCACCCACCACAAAAGGACCAAGCAGCGTGTCAACAGGCAGCAACAGCAGCGTAAAGAGGAATGGACATGGGAGGACGTTTTGGATGGCAAGGGCTGTTACACTTGGGAGGAGATACTGGCTGGAAGAGATCGCCTCCCATGGGAACAGGTGGAGGCACTTAGGAGAGCAGAGGCAGCCGGAGAGAGGAGCCGGCGATATGAGGGAACACGGCTGGCAAGGAAGCCCGAGAGGCAGCCCCAAAAATTTATTGGGGGGGGGCTAACAGGGAGTATGGCTACGCCAGGTAGGAGACCTGCGCAAACTCCCTGTGCTTACCGGGGGGCTAGAGAGACCGGACAGGCACCGTGTTATGCAGTGGTGCGCACGGTGTCTCCAGTGCGGGTGCATCAGTCAGGATGTGGCCCAGAAGTTAATTGACAGCATGCCAGGGCGGATTGCAGAGGTCTTGAAAAAGAAGGGTCAATACTGCGAATATTGACTCTTCAACATCAACTTCATGTAATTGTCAATAAAAGCCTTTGACACTTATGAAATGCTTGTAATTATACTTCAGTATTCCATAGTAACATCTGACAAAAATATCTAAAGACACTGAAGCAGCAAACTTTGTGGAAATTAATATTTGTGTCATTCTCAAAACATTTGGCCACGACTGTACTTCTCTTTCTTTCTCTGCAGCACAGACTGGACATGCTGTAAAATATCACTTTTACATTCAGAAATCTCTGTCTCTCTCTCTCTCTCTCAATTCAATTCAATTCAATTCAAGGGCTTTATTGGCATGGGAAACATGTGTTAACATTGCCAAAGCAAGTGAGGTAGACAACATACAAAGTGAATATATAAAGTGAAAAACAACAAAAATTAACAGTAAACATTACACATACAGAGGTTTCAAAACAGTAAAGACATTACAAATGTCATATTATATATATATATACAGTGTTTTAACAATGTACAAATGGTTAAAGGACACAAGATAAAATAAATAAGCATAAATATGGGTTGTATTTACAATGGTGTGTGTTCTTCACTGGTTGCCCTTTTCTCGTGGCAACAGGTCACAAATCTTGCTGCTGTGATGGCACACTGTGGAATTTCACCCAGTAGATATGGGAGTTTTTCAAATTTGGATTTGTTTTCGAATTCTTTGTGGATCTGTGTAATCTGAGGGAAATATGTCTCTCTAATATGGTCATACATTGGGCAGGAGGTTAGGAAGTGCAGCTCAGTTTCCACCTCATTTTGTGGGCAGTGAGCACATAGCCTGTCTTCTCTTGAGAGCCATGTCTGCCTACGGCGGCCTTTCTCAATAGCAAGGCTATGCTCACTGAGTCTGTACATAGTCAAAGCTTTCCTTAATTTTGGGTCAGTCACAGTGGTCAGGTATTCTGCCGCTGTGTACTCTCTGTTTAGGGCCAAATAGCATTCTAGTTTGCTCTGTTTTTTTGTTAATTCTTTCCAATGTGTCAAGTAATTATCTTTTTGTTTTCTCATGATTTGGTTTGGTCTAATTGTGCTGTTGTCCTGGGGCTCTGTAGGGTGTGTTTGTGTTTGTGTTTGTGAACAGAGCCCCAGGACCAGCTTGCTTAGGGGACTCTTCTCCAGGTTCATCTCTCTGTAGGTGATGGCTTTGTTATGGAAGGTTTGTGAATCACTTCCTTTTAGGTGGTTGTAGAATTTAACGGCTCTTTTCTGGATTTTGATAATTAGTGGGTATCGGCCTAATTCTGCTCTGCATGCATTATTTGGTGTTCTACGTTGTACACGGAGGATATTTTTGCAGAATTCTGCGTGCAGAGTCTCAATTTGGTGTTTGTCCTATTTTGTGAAGTCTTGGTTGGTGAGCGGACCCCAGACCTCACAACCATAAAGGGCAATGGGCTCTATGACTGATTCAAGTATTTTTAGCCAAATCCTAATTGGTATGTTGAAATTTATGTTTCTTTTGATGGCATAGAATGCCCTTCTTGCCTTGTCTCTCAGATCGTTCACAGCTTTGTGGAAGTTACCTGTGGCGCTGATGTTTAGGCCAAGGTATGTATAGTTTTTTGTGTGCTCTAGGGCAACAGTGTCTAGATGGAATTTGTATTTGTGGTCCTGGTGACTGGACCTTTTTTGGAACACCATTATTTTGGTCTTACTGAGATTTACTGTCAGGGCCCAGGTCTGACAGAATCTGTGCATAAGATCTAGGTGCTGCTGTAGGCCCTCCTTGGTTGGTGACAGAAGCACCAGATCATCGGCAAACAGCAGACATTTGACTTCGGATTCTAGCAGGGGGAGGCCGGGTGCTGCCGACTTTTCTAGTGCCCGCGCCAATTCGTTGATATATATGTTGAAGAGGGTGGGGCTTAAGCTGCATCCCTGTCTAACCCCACGACCCTGTGTGAAGAAATGTGTGTGTTTTTTGCCAATTTTAACCGCACACTTGTTGTTTGTGTACATGGATTTTATAATGTCGTATGTTTTACCCCCAACACCACTTTCCATCAGTTTGTATAGCAGACCCTCATGCCAGATTGAGTCAAAGGCTTTTTTGAAATCAACAAAGCATGAGAAGACTTTGCCTTTGTTTTGGTTTGTTTGGTTGTCAATTAGGGTGTGCAGGGTGAATACATGGTCTGTTGTACGGTAATTTGGTAAAAAGCCAATTTGACATTTGCTCAGTACATTGTTTTCATTGAGGAAATGTACGAGTCTGCTGTTAATAATAATGCAGAGGATTTTCCCAAGGTTACTGTTGACACATATTCCACGGTAGTTATTGGGGTCAAATTTGTCTCCACTTTTGTGGATTGGGGTGATCAGTCCTTGGTTCCAAATATTGGGGAAGATGCCAGAGCTAAGTATGATGTTAAAGAGTTTTAGTATAGCCAATTGGAATTTGGCGTCTGTATATTTGATCATTTCATTGAGGATACACCACAGGCCTTTTTGGGTTGGAGGGTTTTTATTTTGTCCTGTAACTCATTCAATGTAATTGGAGAATCCAGTGGGTTCTGGTAGTCTTTAATAGATGATTCTAAGATCTGTATTTGATCATGTATATGTTTTTGCTCTTTATTCTTTGTTATAGAGCCAAAAAGATTGGAGAAGTGGTTTACCCATACATCTCCATTTTGGATAGATAATTCTTCGTGTTGTTGTTTGTTTAGTGTTTTCCAATTTTCCCAGAAGTGGTTAGAGTCTATGGATTCTTCAATTACATTGAGCTGATTTCTGACATGCTGTTCCTTCTTTTTCCGTAGTGTATTTCTGTATTGTTTTAGTGACTCTGTCTCTGTCTCTGTCTCTGTCTCTCTCTCTCTCTCTCTCTCTCTCTGTCTCTCTCTGTCTCTCTCTGTCTCTGTCTCTCTCTGTCTCTCTCTCTCTCTCTCTCTCTCTCTCTCTCTCTCTGTCTCTGTCTCTGTCTCTGTCTCTGTCTCTGTCTCTGTCTCTGTCTCTGTCTCTGTCTCTGTCTCTGTCTCTGTCTCTGTCTCTCTCTCTGTCTCTCTCTGTCTCTCTCTCTCTCTCTCTCTGTGTCTCTCTCTCTCTCTCTCTGTCTCTGTCTCTGTCTCTCTCTCTCTCTCTCTGTCTTTTACTCTTCTCTCGTTCATTGCTCTCTCTACCACTCCCTTAGTACTCTCTTTCCATTGACTATCTTCATTATTTATCTCTCACATTTTCTCCTCTTCTTCAACCATCTATCTCTCTATTTATCGTTTTCCGATGGAGGTTCCCAGGTTTAGCTCTTTCATTCCCAGGTTTAGCTCTTTCATCTTCTTCTTGTTTGCCTATCCATGTCCTTACTCCTTTCTCTCTCTCCCTTCATCCCTCCCTCTCTTTTTATGGCATGCACACAGTCAGTCATCTTCATGACTTTGAACAAGCCATTGACTTTAACCTTCCACTGACTATGGGAGGTTAACTAATGCGTAGCACCTTGCATTCTGAAAACAAGCACACAATGGCTGGAAAGTAACAAGATTTGATCTAGTGATTTCACTACTTCCGGTTCCATGTGAATAACAGGCAGGCTATGGTGTAGTTCTAATGGTTCTATGGGTTCCATGTGAATAACAGACAGCTTATGGTGTGGTTCTAATGGTTCTATGGGTTCCATGTGAATAACAGACAGCTTATGGTGTGGTTCTAATGGTTCTATGGGTTCCACATGGTTAACAGACAGCCTATGGTGTGGTTCTAAAGGTTCTATAGGTTCCATGAATTGCACAATAAAATATGCTGAACAAAAATATAAACGCTACATGCAACAATTTCAAAGATTTTACTGAGTTACATACAGTTCATATGAGGGAATCAGTCAATTGAAACAAATTCATTAGTCTCTAATCTATGGATTTCACGACTGGGAATACAGACATGCATCTGTTGGTCACAGATACATTTTAAAAAGGGTAGGGGCGTGGATGAGAAAACCAGTAAGCATCTGGTGTGACCACTATTTGCCTCATGCAGCGCAACACATCTCCTTCTCATAGAGTTGATCAGGCTGTTGATTGTGGCCTGTGGAATGTTGTCCCACTCGTCAATGGCTGTGCGAAGTTGCTGGATATTGGCGGGAACTGGAACTCTGTCGTCAGGGCCGTCACCAGAGTTTCATAACAATCGGGGCTCAGTCCTGAAGACCATGGGTTTGTGGTTCCGAAAAAAATTGCCTTTTCTAAAACAATTTCCTGCTATTCCTGTCATTATAGAATTTGGCAAGTGTATTTGAATGAATCTGCAGCACTTCCTGCAGCGCTATGTTTTCTTCCATGCGCTGTGCTCTCCCCATGGCCAAATTCATTCATCACTTTTTATTATTCATTCAATCGATTGTGGTCAATAACCCCATATGATATTATTGTGTAGGTAGGCCTACTGTTACAATCATATTTCAAATAATCTATCAGCTGGTAGCCTGGCCTACAATTACGAGAATAAATTCAGTAAGTTAATGAAGCCAATGGTGACTTCAGATACAGTACCAGTCAAAAGTTTGGACACACCTACTCATTCAAGGGTTTTTCTTTATTTTTACTATTTTCTACATTGTAGGATAATAGTGAAGACATCAAAACTATGAAATAACACATATGGAATCATGTAGTAACCAAAACTGTATTAAACAAAACAAAATACATTTTATATTTGAGATTCTTCAAAGTAGCCACCCTTTGCCGTGATGACAGCTTCACCTGGAATGCTTTTCCAACAATCTAGAAGGAGTTCCCACATATGCTGAGAATTTGTTGGCTGATATTCCTTCACTCTGCGGTCCAACTCATCCCAAACCATCTCAATTGGGTTGAGGTCGGGTGATTGTAGAGACCAGGACATCTGATGCAACACTCTATCACTCTCCTTCTTTGTCAAATAGCCCTCACACAGCCTGTAGATCTGTTGGGTCATTTTCCTGTTGAAATACAAATGCTAGTCTTTTTATTTTTGTCTCCCCCACTCTCTCTGTCTTCACCTTCTCTTAACTTCTCTCCATTTTACTCTGTCTCCTCCTCTTGTCCCTCATTCTCACACTAACTGTCCCTCTATCTGTCCCTCTTTCTCGCTCTCTCTCTATCTCCCTCTCCCTCTCCCCCTCTCCCTCTCCCTCTATCATTGTTTGGGCTGTAATCAGAGTGTGCTGGGCAGATTAGAGCAGACAGGAGAGTGGAGCAAGTCCTCAGCCCGCCTCCGCCTGTGACCTAGAAAACATGAGCCTCCAGCCTGAGAGAGAGACAGAGGAAGAGAGAGGGAGAGAGAGAGAGAAGGAAGAGGAGGAGAGAGGGAGTGTGTGTTTGAGAGAGAAATGGGTTAGACATGCACGCTGGGTTGAGGGCGGGGTTGAAATATTGTGTAACACTCTGTCCTATTTAATCCTGTAAACACGAACATGCACACAAACTCATGCTACCTCCCATTCTCTGTATTGCTTTCACATAGACACACACAAAATGAACCAGACACCGGTCTTACACACAGCTAGGGCTGGGTCCAGCAGGTTGAAACAAAACATTGCAGATAGACTTCCTTACATAGAAAGAATGCATTTGCTCTAGACCGGGTATTCCAAATCTGGCCCTAGGGGTACGCGCATATTTTTTTAAAGATAATTTTTGTAACATTTATTTTTCTTCACATTTTTAAACCGTCCATTAATATTTTCCAACAGGGTTATACATTTGGGTGAGTTTTTTTTCTCGCCTGAGTAGCCTCGTTTCACTGCCAAAAATGTAATTAAACCATCTAGTGTTCAGCAAAATAACAACACAATGTCAAATACAGGTAGCCTAGTCAAATAATTAACATCCAATCACAATAACCGTTACTGTCTCGCGGGAATTCCACTGTAGCCAAACGTAGCTGCTGCTCATGTTGTTATCAGTACTGATGACACAAAAGCCATGACAGGGAGACAGTGGAGTGGTAATGCACGTGCAAGCAGTTGCTCTCTCGCCTTCTCCAAGAAGAAGACGACTCAATTACCACCCCATCGTCGGGGCGATTGTGCGATTGTAGACGGCGCACTTCCTAGGAGTCACATGTATCCCCTGTCACAGGCAGAGACAGCGGCTATGGAGACATATGTCTCGGAATCTCTGCGTCAGGGGTACATTCGGTCCTCCACTTCACCTGCCTCCTCGAGTTTATTTTTTGTGAAGAAGAAGGAGGGAGCCCGTGTATTGACTATCGAGCCCTTAACCAGATCACTGTGAAGTACAGTTACCCGCTACCGCTCATAGCCACAGCGATTGAGTCAATGCACGGGGCGAGCTTCTTCACTAAACTAGATCTCAGGAGCGCTTACAACCTGGTGGTTATCCGGGAGGGAAACGAGTGGAAGACAGCGTTCAGTACCACCTCAGGGCATTATGAGTACCTCGTCATGCCGTACGGGTTGATTAATGCTCCGTCAGTCTTCCAAGCCTTTGTGGACAAGATTTTCAGGGACCTGCACGGGCAGGGTGTAGTGGTGTATATCGATGACATTCTGATATACTCCACTGCACGCGCCGAGCATGTGTCCTTGGTGCGCAAGGTGCTTGGTCGACTGTTGGAGCATGACCTGTATGTCAAGGCTGAGAAATGCCTGTTCTTCCAGCAGTCCGACCGCATTTCCACCTCAGGGGAGGAGATGGAGAGTAACCGCATTTCAGCCATGTGTAATTGGCCGACTCCCACCATGTAAAGGAGGTGCAGCATTTTTTAGGGTTTGCCAATTACTACCGGAGGTTTATCCGGGTTTTGTTCAGGTAGCTGCTCCCATTACCTCACTGCTGAAGGGGGGCCCAGTGCGGTTGCAGTGGTCGGCTGAGGCGGACAGGGCTTTTGGTCACCTACAGCTCTGTTTACCTCGGCTCCCGTGCTGGCCCATCCGGATCCCTCTTTGAAGGTGGACGTGTCCGAGGCTGGGATAGGAGCCGTGCTCTCTCAGCGCTCGGGAACGCCACCGAAGCTCCGCCCCTGTGCTTTCTTCTCGAAGAAGCTCAGCCCGGCGGAGCGAAACTATGATGTGGGGGACCGGGAGCTGTTGGCTGTGGTCAAGGCGTTGAAGGCGTGGAGACATTGGCTTGGGGGGGTTCAACACCCTTTTCTCATCTGGACTGACCACTGCAACCTGGAGTACATCCGGGCAGCAAGGAGACTGAATCCTCTTCAGGCAAGGTGGGCCATGTTTTTTACCCGTTTTGTTTTCCCCCTTTCTTTCAGACCAGGTTCCCAGAATGTTAAGGCAGACACACTGTCTCGGCTGTATGACACAGAGGAGCGGCCCATGGATCCTACCCCAATACTTCCGGCCTCCTGCCTGGTGGCACCGGTAGTATGGGAGCTGGACGCGGACGTTGAGCGGGCGTTACGTGATGTCTCCATCCAGTGTCCCGCTGGGCGTCTGTACGTTCCGTCTGCTGTCCGTGACCGGCTGATCTATTGGGCCCACACGTCACCCTCCTCTGGTCATCCAGGCATCGGTCGGACGGTGCGCCGTTGAGTGGGAAGTACTGGTGGCCCACCTTGGCTAAGGACGTGAGGGTTTATGTTTCCCCCTGCTCGGTGTGCGCCCAGTGTAAGGCTCCTAGGCACCTGCCCAGAGGTAAGCTACACCCCTTACACCCGACGGGTCGGTCAATTTTCTCACCTCACAGGGTAACACCACGATCCTGTGGACCGTTTTTCCAAGTCCTGCTGTCTCCTTCCTCTGCCCCGTCTCCCTACGGCCCTACAGACTGTGGAGGCCTTGTTTACACACGTAAAACAAGGTCTTGTTTTTGAGAGGAGCTTTGTTAAATTGTGTTGTGTTTAGTGTCCGTTTTCACATCAAAGTGCACCACTTTTATTTTAAAGACTTTATTTTGCAACCAAAAGAAGTGTATTAATGTATAATCAAGAAAATCGAGGACTTGTTTACACAAGGCACTACGGGGTGCTTGAGGATATAGTGTCTGATCAGGGTACCCAGTTCACTTCGAGGGTCTGGAGGGCGTTCATGGAACATCTGGGGGTCTCGATCAGCCAGGGTTTTCACCCTGAGAGTAACGGGCAGGTGGAGAGAGTGAACCAGGATGTGGGTAGGTTTCTGCGGTCCTATTGCCAGGACCGGCCAGGGGAGTGGGCGGCATTCGTGCCCGCTCAGAACTCGCTGCGCCATTCCTTTACTAACCTCTCCCCCTTCCAGTGCGTACTGGGGTACCAGCCGGTTCTGGTGCCTTGGCATTAGAGTCAGACCGAGTGGACACCTGCAGTGGACACCTGGTTCAGGCGTGCGGAGGAGACCTGGGACACCGCCCATGTTGACATCCATCAGGTTGTGCTGGGCCCTGGCGTACTCCGTTCGCCCCATACTGGATTCAAGGCGTTGGGCGAGGGGCCTTCAGTATTTCATGGACTGGGAGGGGTACGGTGCAGAGGAGAGATGCTGGGTCCAAGGTGGAGGATGTTTTGGACCCTTCTATGCTGCGGGAGTTCCATCGTCTTCGTCCGGATCGCCCTGCACCTCGCCCTCCGGGTCGTCCCCGAGGCCGGTGTCGGCGTGCTGCTGGAGCCGCGCGTCAAGGGAGGGGGTACTGTCACGACTTCCGCTAAAGTCGGTCCCTCTCCTTGTTCGGGCGGCGTTCAGCGGTCGACGTCACCAGTTTTCTAGCCATCGTCGCTCCACCTTTCGTTTTCCATTAGTTAGATCATCGGTAGCATTGGCTGCTGTTGTAAGGTCATCCTGGTCTTTAGCCTGATGTACAGCTCAGACTCAGGTACCACAGTGTGAATATAGTGATACAAACCCTGACACACACACACCCCTACACACACACATCAGTGGTGATCAGTGCCACATACAAACAGCATGATTCCTTTGATCATTGGATAATTCCTTGCATCTATGCCGTCTCCTCCTCTCACCTTTTCCCTTCGCTTTTGGACTTTAGTGCACAAAACATTGGCTGTCTGTGACCAGCAAAACCTTCATATCATAACTGCTATCCGCTACACACAGCCTACATTGTTGTCATCATATCAGCTAACGTCAAGTCAACATAGCTATTAGAACTAACACGTTAGTTAACTCTCTACAATCATACAGTACAGTGTGCAGTTAGCAAGCAGTTTAGCAGTTACATTTTGAGGGCCCCGGTGGCAATAAATTAATAAACCCTAAAGCTTACCGTATCTTGGAAGAGTTCCAGTGTTGAATAGGCAATAGCCAGCTAGGTAATATAGCATCCCTCTCTGTTTGATCCAAGTGTTTGAGCAAGCTAGCTAAGTAAGTGAAAGTGAAATTCTTGCTTCTCCTAACTAAGTATTATTTTCTCTTTCTTTTAGTCAACTACTCACCACATTTTATGCACTGCTAGTGTAAAGGATGTCATGCTGGTTTCTTAATGAGTACCATTTCCTCCCGATTCGGCCCATACCTGGTGCAAACTCGCAACCGCTGTCTCATAAACACACATGATCGCCTTCCTCAAATGTCTTAGCCGATCGCGCCACCTCAAAACCTAGCTAATGATGTGACGCAAGCGGGACACTTAATGTTGAGGAGTAAGTTTCACACATCTTCATGTGCTACACTAGCTAGCTGTAGCTTATGCTTTCAATTCTCCGATCCTTTGATTGGGTGGACAACATGTCAGTTCAGGCTGCAAGAGGTCTGATAGGTTGGAGGACATAAGCCAGAAGTCATAATTAATGTGTAAGTCTATGGAAGGGGGTGAGAACCACAGCCTCCTAGGTTTAGTATTGAAGCTAATGTACCCAGTGCAGAACAGAAGCTAGCTGTCCTCCGGTACACCATGGTGCTACCCTACAGAGTGTTGCTGAGGCTACTGTAGACCTTCATTGCAAAACAGTGTGTTTTAATCAATTATTTTGGTGACGGGAATATATTGAAAATATGAAATTCACTTAGGAAGATGGTCCTCCACTTCCTCCTCTGAGGAGCCTCCACTGACACATACACACATGCCTTCACACACACACACACACACACACACACACACACACACACACACACACACACACACACACACACACACACCCCCTACACACACATTTCAAATCAAATCAAAGTTTATTTGTCACGTGCGCCAAATACAACATGTGTAGACCTTACAGTGAAATGCTTATTTACAGGCTCTAACCAGCAGGGATAAATAATAGAATAGGTGTAAACCTTACAGTGAAATGCTTACTTACAGGCTCTAACCAATAGTGCAAAAAAAGGTATTAGGTGAACAATAGGTAAGTAAAGAAATAAAACCACAGTAAAAAGACAGTGAAAAATAACAGTAGCGAGGCTATAAAAGTAGCGAGGCTACATACAGACACTGGTTAGTCAGGCTGATTGAGGTAGTATGTACATGTAGATATGGTTAAAGTGACTATGCATATACGATGAACAGAGAGTGGCAGTAGCGTAAAAGAGGGGTTGGCGGGTGGTGGGTGGCGGGTGGCAGGACACAATGCAGATAGCCCAGTTAGCCAATGTGCGGGAGCACTGGTTGGTCGGGCCAATTGAGGTAGTATGTACATGAATGTATTGACAATTTTTAGGGCATTCCTCTGACACCGCCTGGTGTAGAGGTCCTGGATGGCAGGCAGCTTAGCCCCAGTGATGTACTGGGCCGTACGTACTACCCCCTGTAGTGCCTTGCGGTCGGAGGCCGAGCAATTTCCGTACCAGGCAGGATGCTCAAGACCCATGCCAAATCTTTTTAGTTTCCTGAGGGGGAATAGGCTTTGTCGTGCCCTCTTCACGACTGTCTTGGTGTGCTTGGACCATTCTAGTTTGTTGTGGCTGTGGACACCAAGGAACTTGAAGCTCTCAACCTGCACGTCCTGGTAATCCGTCTGGCCCCTCAGCCTTGTGTATGTTGACCTGTTTAAAGGTCTTACTCATGTCGGCTACGGAGTGCGTGATCACACAGTTGTCTGGAACAGCTGATGCTCTCATGCGGCAGGGTAGCCTAGTGGTTAGAGCCTAGTGGTTGGACTAGTAACCGGAAGGTTGCAAGTTCAAACCCCCGAGCTGACAAGGTACAAATCTGTCGTTCTGCCCCTGAACAGGCAGTTAACCCACTGTTCCTAGGCCGTCATTGAAAATAAGAATTTGTTCTTAACTGACTTGCCTAGTTAAATAAAGGTAAATTAAATAAAAAATGCATGCCTCAGTGTTGCTTGCATAGAAGTGATTTACCTCATCTGGTAGGCTTGTGTCACTGGGTAGCTCGCGGCTGTGCTTCCCTTTGTAATCTGTAATAGTTTGCAAGCCCTGCCACATAAGACGAGCGTTGGAGCCGGTGTAGTATGATTCAATCTTAGCCCCGTATTGACGCTTTGCCTGTTTGATGGTTCATAGCAGGATTTCTTGTAAGCTTCCGGGTTAGAGTCCCGCACCTTGAAAGTGGCAGCTCTACCCTTTAGTTCAGTGCAAATGTCGCCTGTAATCCATGGCTTCTGGTTGACGTACAGTCACTGTGGGGACGACGTCCTCGATGCACTTATTGATAAAGCCAGTGACTGATGTGGTGTACTCCGCAGTGGAGGACCATCTTCCTAAGTGAAAATATGAAATTCACTTAGGAAGATGGTCCTCCACTTCATCCTCTGAGGAGCCTCCACTGACACATGGCTTTACACACACACACGCCTACACACACATTTATCCCCCACAACCCCATATCATCCCCAAAACACACAAGCACACTTACGTAACTCAAACACCCAGACAATGCCACACATGCCTTTAAACACACACACACACACCCACACACACACCCACACACACACCAACACACACATACACACACACACACACACACACACACACACACACACACACACACACACACACACACACACACCCCACTAATTCATATATAATTTCTCTCCGCCAAGCGAATACCCTCTGAATCCCTCTCCCACTCTTTGGTACCACATTCCTTTCCTGTTATTCCTCCCCATTCCACAGCACCAAGGCCAGGTGCCCCCTCCACTCAGCCATGATGTAATGTCACGGTAATGCTGCACATCAAACGAGCTCAAGGCGCCGCAGACCTGCCCAGACACTGTGCGTGGGTGGATCTGAGACTGACACACACACACACACACACACAGGCAGGCAGGCAAAGTGCACGCACGCATGTTTTCGCAGGCACACACACTCAGTCTTCTACTCTGAAGAATGGAGTTGGGTTACTATGTTGGTTTAAATAAGCTGGTAAGGCTGTGGAGTAGTGGGTAGGCCTACAGCCATTGCTTTTTGGACCATTAACATGAAAAGCAACACTTCTATTGAGCTTTCGATCGTTAAAGGGAAAGTAGCATGATGTTTTACTCACCAAAGTAACAACACAGTGTGGTCAAAGACTTAATAACTTAGTTGTAGTCCCGATCTGGTTGGCTATAAGTACAAACATAGTTATGTTTTTGGGGTTATTGCAAATGTATTAACTTATTTCCGGATATCTTCTAAACTACCCACAATGCACTAACATCATTTGGAGGACCTACTCTGTGCTACCGAGTTTGTATGCTAGTTAGCTAGCTCAAGCTGGCTAATGTTAGTCACTAACCATGCTAGCATGTAATTAAGATACAAATCAAATTAAGATTAAGATAACTTTATTGGTCAATTGCACACAAGTTCCAAGGACTTACGCTTTTAACCTAACCCTTCTGAAAGACACACATGCATGTTTTGGAGAGGTGTGGGGGCTGCTACACTGAACGCCCGGGGAGCTGTTGTTGTGGGGGTTTAAGTGCCTTTGTCAAGGGCACAACGGAGGCAATGGCATCTAGGATTTTCTACCAGCAACCATCTGGTTGCCAGCTCACTTCCCAACAGATTTTTCCGATGGGACCCGGGATTTGAACTGGCAACCCTCCGGTTGCTGGCTCGCCTCTCTAATTTATAGCTAACGTTAGCTGGCTGGCTAACTTGCTGGCTAAGAAAACTGCATATACAGTGTCTTCAGAAAGTACTCATACCCCTTGACTTATTCCACATTAGTTGTGTTATAGCTTGATAGATTTTTCTCTCTCACCCATCTCCACACAAAACCCCATAATGAACTAAGTGAAAACATGTTTTTAGAATTGTTTTGCTAATTTAGAGTCAATACTTTGTAGAAGCACCTTTGGCAGTGATTTCAGCTGTGAGTCTTTCTGGGTAAGTCTCTAAGAGCTTTTCCACACCTGGATTGTGCAACATTTTCCAATTATTATTTTCAAAGTTCTTCAAGCTGTGTCAAATTGGTTGTTGATCATTGCTAGACAACCATTTTCCGGTCTTGCCATAGATTTTCAAGCAGCTTTAAGTCAAAACTGTAACTCGGACACTCACAAACATTCACTATCTTCTTGGCAAGCAACCCCAGTGTAGATTTGGCCTTGTGTTTTAGGTTACTGTCCTGCTGAAAGGTGAATTAATCTCCCGGTGTCCGGTGAAAAACAGACTGAACCAGGTTTTCCTCTAGGACTTTGCCTGTGCTTAGCTCCCTTATGTTGATTTTTTATCCTGAAAAACTCCCCAGTCTTTATTGATTACATGCATACCCATAACATGATGCAGCCACCACTCTGTTTGAAAAAATGGAGAGTGGTACTCAGTAATGTGTTGTATTGCATTTGCCCAAAAACATAACACTTTGAATTCAGGACAAAAAGCTAATTGCTTTGCCACATTTTTTGCACTACTACTTTAGTGCCTTTTTGCAAACAGGATGCATGTTTTGGAATATTTGTATTCTGTACAGCAGAGGTGGGACCAAGTCATTGTTTTACAAGTCACAAGTAAGTCTCAAGTCTTAGCACTCAAGTCCCAAGTCAAGTCCCAAGTCAAGACATGCAAGTCCGAGTCAAGTCTCAAGTCAAGACCATCAAGTATCAAGTCAAGTCTCAAGTCCTAAACTTTGAGTTCCGAGTCCTAAACAAGTCAATATGTGCTCTTCACCAAATGTAATACCATTTCATATTTTTAACAAGAGTAATAGTTAGTATATGACATTTACGCAAATCATGAATGCTTTTAAAAATATCTATGAATTTATTACTTTCCAAATAAATGTTATATTTCCATGGAAATACATGGGTAGCCATGAGAAAGACCCCCCCCCCATAGTGATCGACTATCGAGGATCGCTATAGGGCGCAATCGAGCGATGTAGGCTTGTACACAATCGCCCAACCTTAACACACACACACACACTCTCTCTCTCTCTCTCTCTCTCTCTCTCTCTCTCTCTGTGTGTGGTTACAGTAGGCTAACGTATGTCAATGGTTAAAGGAACAGCAGTAACATCAGGCAGGATTTAGGCTACCGACTGCCTAGCTAGTTGTAGCTAAATCTTGGGTGCAATGATCACGTTCCTGCACTGACTGACTGTGTGGAGGCTCATTGATTTAACGTTAGGTTAGCCTACATGATACACTAGTAATGTCACGCCCTGACCTTAGTTATCTTTGTTTTCTTTATTATTTGGTTAGGTCAGGGTGTGACAAGGGTGGTTTGTGTAGTTTCGTATTGTCTAGGGTTTTTGTATGTTTATGGGGTGTTCTAGTCTAGGTGTTTATATGTCTATGGTTACCTAGATTCGTTCTCAATCAGAAGCAGCTGTTTATCGTTGTCTCTGATTGGGGACCTTATTTAGGTAGCCATATTCCTTGGATAGTTTGTGTGTTGTTATTCTATGTTTAGTTGCCTGTTCTGCACTAGCCATATTGCTTCACGGTTTGTTTTGTTTAGTTCTGTTCAGTGTTCTCTCTTTATTAAAGAGTTATGTTCACTTACCACGCTGCGCCTTGGTCTCCTCTTTATGACGACCATGACAAGTAAAGTAATAAAATATAAAGCTGTCAGCTATATTAGCCACGACTTACCATTCTTTGTGCAGCTTCAAATGTCAAACAAAGTTGGAAATTGTTGCGCCTCCAACTGTAATTTTCTTCCTGCATGTTTTGCAAGTTGCAATCCGTTTTTTGTTGATACAGTGTCGTCTTTATATCCAAAAATAATTATTTTGGGTATCATCTTTCCAAGGGCTCCATCTGAATTCACCCCCCAACGTTCCTCTGCACTGCCACGTACAACTTTTTCTCAGCTGGCACAATTTGATTGGCTGCTGTCCGATTCAAACTGTAACCCGTTAAATGAAGAGTTGATGCGCTGCACACTTTTTTTTAATAGCATCATTTTTAATATTTGGGCTTGGGAAGGGTATCAAGTCAGATCGAGTCATAAGGCTCGAGTCCAAGTCATGTGACTCGAAAGTCACGAGTCCACAACTCATGACCTGCTGTACAGGCTTCCTTGTTTTCACTCTATTAATTAGGTTAGTATTGTGGAGTAACTAAAATGTTGTTGATCCATCCTCAGTTTTCTCCTATCATAGTCATTAAACTCTGTAACTGTTTTAAAGTCACCATTGGCCTCATGATGAAATCCCTGAGCAGTTTCCTTCCTCTCCAGCAACTGAGTTGGGAAGGATGCCTGTATCTTTGTCGTGACTGAGTGTATTGATACACCATCCAAAGTGTAATTAATAACTTCACCATGCTCAAAGGGATATTCAATGTCAGCTATGGCTCTATATAAAATTGTAGATTTAAGGTGATTTGTTCTTGGCTTGGGTTGTCTTAGCTGCCCTAAATTTGCCTGTCTGGTTTGGTGGTTATGCGTGTTGCTAGTATGTACTAACTGGCCTGAAAAATACTTTTAGTTTTTTGAAAATATAACATTCCTAAAGAAAATCAGAAGACTGGATAGTAATTTGTTTTCAATGTGAAGCCATGAGAGATTCTGATGCGTTTGGATAATATTCATAAACTAATCTGGCAGCCCTGTTTTGAGTGATATCTTTCTTTGCTGCAGATAACTGGACAGTACTCTAAGTGTGATAGGACCAGGGATTGACCATAGAACTGGACAGTACTCTAAGTGTGATAGGACCAGGGATTTAATCACCTGATTCAGAGTGCTAGATGTTACATACTCTGAACATTTTCCTGTAACAGCAATTCCCTTACCCATCTTAACAACAATATTATTTATGTGTTCTGACCATGATAAAGCTGTGTCTAAAATGATGCCTAGTAGTTTCTTTTTTTCACTTACTCTATATGCGTTATATTCATTGACACATCAGCAAGCATGTATCTTGAACTAAATACAATACATTGTAGGGTCATCAGCATACATGACCACCCTTGCTTTGTTCATTACTGAAGGTAAATCATTAGTAAAGTTAGAGTAGAGAAGTGGGCCTAGGCAACTTCCTTGAGGAACACCACAGTGTATATCTTTACTGTTTTAAAAGCTACCATTAAATAACAATTTTGCTTTCTCCTGGAGAGATAGCTTTCCATCCAGGATAGAGCTGCAGACTTAAAACCATAACATTTGAGTTGACCTAGTAACAGTTCGTGATCAATTACATCAAAAGCAGACTGAAATCCAGCAACACTGCACCAACTAACTTCCTGTCATCCATACTCTTTAACTCTTTATGTAGGACAGTGACAACAAAAATCTAAATTGAATCCATTTTAAATTCAAAATACTTTTTGAAGGCACTGTTGCTAATATTCTTTGATAACTGGTTAGATGGAGTTACATATTTCAAAGCTTTGGTTTACTTTAATGTAGCTGTAAGCTAGGTGTTGGCTGAATCATTCGGTGTTAATGTAACGTTAGCGGGCTGGTAGGGCTAATTTTAGCAGACTAGTTGGTTAGCAACCTTACAAGTTGATTTATCACAATAAATTCGTAAAATATTTGCTTGTAAGTTGACTGAAAATTTACTTGAAACCAGTAGTGATCAGAGCAAACGATTTGTTTTCATTTCAAGTTATACATTTGATGTTATTTCTGTTGCAGTTTACATTATAGGGAATAGGCTGGCTTGCCAGGTCCTCTATATTACTTCACACCCCGGAAAATAATTTTCCAACACGACTTAGTTATTCTTCAGAATTCTGATCGGTTTTATGTAATAACTCGTAAAATAGAAATGTGAGGTGTAACTTTGTATTGGGACTTTTGATGTGTATAATAATGCAAATCCACATGTTACATGTGGTTACGTTTATGCTACTTACCCTATAAGTTGTCTTTACTGTGTCATAAGCATGGCATTACTGATATAATGCTATATACTGTATTAACACTTTATCCAACTTTCAAATGAGTCATAATGCTTTACAATGGAGCCATGAACTCCACATACTTTGCTGCAGTATATGACAACAGTCAATATCATACGACACTATGTCATAGTTCATTATACAACGGGTGGGTCTAATCCTGAATGCTGATTGGTTAAAACAGCATTCCAGTCAGTGTCTATTCTACAAGTTACCACCGGCTAAATCTATGCCATAATGCAACAAAACATCTAGGTCATGACAGGCAATTATATAAGTCATATCTCAGATGACAATAATAATTTACAACATTTTTAGTCACATTTTGTCATGTGTTATGGCACTTTATGATGCGGTTATGACATTGTTATGGATGCATCATGAACAACACTGAGTGTTACCGTCAGTTGTCAAAGCCTGATATCAGTTATAACTGCTTATGAAATGCTATGTCATGGTAATGACAGTGCATAGACAGATTCATGACAGGGAATCAATAAAAGTAACAGTTACTGAACAATATACAAATAAATATGTCTGAACATGTCTGCCAATGTATTTTGCTATTCTACTCCCACTCCCTTTTTATACACTGATAATAAAACATCTTATGTGGATGATAAAATTGTGTCTATTTAAATCCTGCCATAGAATGTCAGCTTGTAGCTGTATAGAGCCTACAGAGGCAAACTGGAACAGCTCTATATTGTGTGGGAAGAGAGAGGGAACATTCTAGACTCAAAATGCCATGTGCTGCAGACTTGATTTGTTTGTGCTCAGCTGTAAATTGATAGACTGTGTGTGTGCCTGTGTGTGTGTGCTACATTGTTCATTCTATGTTGTTTGTGTGGGAGGGTAGCAGTGTGTCAGTGATTTGCCAGCTTTCTTGTGTGTGAGCAGTGCTAAAATGTTTGATACTTTCATACTTCTCTCATGTATGTGGGTGTATTGTCTATGCATGTAGTAAATAGACTGGCCAAGTAAATATGCAGCAATATATACATTTGTAATGGTTTTGGAGCATTTTGAATTGTCTTGAAACATTTTGAATTGTCTTGAAGCATTTGTTTCCTTGAAACCCCATGAGGAGGCCTACATACTGTAACCCTGTCATAGTGACATAGCATAGGCCATCAACAGTCATTAGAAGTGTTATGCTTAGAAAAATATCTGATGTGGAGAACAGTTTGATATAATGTTGAGTTCTTATTATCTTATAAACTCAATCAATCAAAATTAATATGTTGTTGTTATCCAAACAGACTAGATGTATAAAGAGAGGATTTCTATTTCGGTTAATGTCTATTTTGTTCCTCTCCCATATCTCTTTATTTCTCTCTCTTTCTCTGTCACTCTCACACACACACACACACACACACACACACACACACACACACACACACACACACACACACACACACACACACACACACACACACACACACACACACACACACACACACACACACACACACACACACACACACACACACACATTAGTGGTGTGAGGGTTAGCTGTTTCTTCACCTGCACCCATCCGCAATTGCTAATAACCCATCCGCAACCGCCCGACTTTGTGATAAAGTGGAAATCTGAGGCCCATACCCGACCTAAGCTGCAAATATAGAAAATGCGCTGTAGGCTATAGTCAGAAACAGTGGCCATTTTTTTGACAGTGGGTGCAGGATATTGTTTTGCCTAATGTTTCTGCTTATAGTTTCCAAGATTTTGGCAGGATATTTGTTAGTCAACATGTCTATAATTAGATACATGCAGCTTCTCTTCTGTCATTCATTATATGTTGGCCTAGAAGACTAAATAAACCATTGTTCACCAGAATAATGTCATAAATGATAGAATGAATGCTTCAATTTCTCTGTCATCTCTGTTTCCTTCAGGCAGCAAAAACGTTTAGGGACCAGGGAGAAAATGCAAGCCTATTTGAAGATGCAGTCTTGTGACTGTCAAATTTGTATAGCGCCTGACAATCATCACACATAACAGAGGCATTGCTATCATCCTCTTTTACCACTTCACCAAATCTTTTCTAAACATTACTTTTCAGGCCCTCCCTTCTCTTTATTTTAAACTCTTCATTATACAGCTCTTCTCTTTTCAAATTAAATTCATACATTGTCCTTTTTGCCTCAGTGGATCAACATGAACTTTTTCTGCCTGTTCCCAAAAGCATTTGGTGATTGGCGTGTAGGCTATTTGGAGTAGGTAAAGTTAGGCTCTAAAGCCTCGTTCACATTACAGATTAGCCCTCCATTATATTGTGCCAGATGTCATGCATTTCAATGGGAACGTCCACAGCGGAGTGGAAACGCAACGCCCCCTTGCGGTTGAAGGCTCCGTTGTGAGACTGATGCAGCATACTTTGACATTTTTCAAACTTTGCGTCGTCTTCAGTCCAGCCAGAGTCCATCAAAGAACAGGAAGTTACCAAACCACAGAAGAAGATGAATGTGGTGGTTTTCAGTCATGGCTTTATGGGATAGCTAGCAACTTGTTAACAATGACCTATTCCTATACGTTAGTACTATTTTAATAGTAATGTTAAATCATATACATTGGCTGTTATGCCAATTATATTATATGACTGTCGCCTCCCGTTTAAGTTTATTGTGATGGAAATTACCTTTGTTTTTTTAGTATAATTACTAGGCTAGCTAGCTGCTCTGCAATGCAAGCCAATTTGACTTGCTACAAAGTTATAGAAACAAGTTGTGGAAAACCAACATGTTTTATTATCATTATCATTATCCTGCCTTGAATGAAAAAGTCATTTTTTGAAATATCTCAAAACAAATGCAATCTCTGATGAGACATGTTCTCCTCCAAACACTACACTTCTCCATTCAGTAGCTTCACAAGACTGTGAAGATGATGTATGGCTTAATGAAATACTTCACAATGATAACAGGGCATAAAACTAAAGGCGTCAGCATGCTTCAGTTCGGCTGGTGCCTAGCCGACCCGAACGAGTGTGCACGCATACTCCTTAAAAGCAGAAATAGTACTGTTTGTCCATTTTGAGACACCGTAACCAGTATGAACTTCCTCTAAATAGTCCGAATTAATATAAGATAACTCAAGAAATCTGTCATTTTTACACTTTTGACGAAGAGATCTTAGTCGCACAATTTTAGTCGCGCAACTAAGACGTTTAGTGCAGTATTTTTCAATAAAAAAATGTGCATGAAAACGAGTCGTTTCTCGTTGAATGACAACAAAGACTTTATTGAAGAATCCTTACTGTTGACCAATCACCGACGAAGGGGCGTAGACTTCGGCTCTGAACTTCGGCTTGCTTGGCTTGCCTCCATAAAAAAAATTGTGTGCCCAAACAGCCGAAATTGAAACCTCACTGAAGTCCAAAACAAACAAAAACATCACAAAATGGTGGGATAATATATGTATGAACTCTTCCTGTTTGGGCTGGTAAGCATGCAGACGCCTTTAGGCTCATGCACTAATGCCAGATAGCCTAAAAATAATGAAAGAAAAACCTCAAATGTAGCCTATAGAGATCTGAATTGCACATGTATTGTTTTCTCTTTAATCAACCTGACCTCCACCCACCCGCCCTTCATCCACACAATGTATCATGACCCTACACCCGCCAAGCACGCAGATACAACCGATGGGACTGCGGGTTATAAATCAACCCGCCCATCACTAACACGCACGCACGCACACACACACACACACACACACACACACACACACACACACACACACACACACACACACACACACACACACACACACACACACACACACACACACACACACACACACACACACACACACACACACACAGACACCGTACCCTCTCCATTGCCTTCCCTTGCCAGTGGCTGGTTGAGCACACATGTCCTACTTTTGACACACATAAAAAGAAGAGCACACAAACCCACACACATAAATATACTCAGTTGGTAGAGCATGCAACGCCAGGATAGTGGGTTCAATTCCCGGGACCAGCCATACGTAAAATGTATACACGCATGACTGTAAGTTGCTTTGGATAAAAGCATCTGCTAAATGACTTATAATATATTATATTCTATATTACTACACCTACTACGGAACCCACACACCTCCTCTCGCGTCATAAGAGGAGCGAACGCACTCCTCCTCTCGCATCATAAGAGGAGCACATACTCCCCCTCTAGCATCATAAGAGGAGCGAACACACTCCCCCTCTAGCATCATAAGAGGAGCGAACACACTCCCCCTCTAGCATCATAAGAGGAGCGAACACACTCCCCCTCTAGCATCATAAGAGGAGCGAACACACTCCCCCTCTAGCATCATAAGAGGAGCGAACACACTCCCCCTCTAGCATCATAAGAGGAGCAAACACACTCCCCCTCTAGCATCATGAGGAGCGAACACACTTCCCCTCTACGTCATAAGACAAGCACACACTCCCCCTCTAGCGTCATACAAGGAGCGAACACACTCCCCCTCTAGCATCATAAGAGGAGCGAACACACTCCCCCTCTACATCATAAGAGGAGCACACACTCCCCCTCTAGCATCATAAGAGGAGCGAACACACTCCCCCTCTAGCATCATAAGAGGAGCAACACACTCCCCCTCTAGCATCATAAGAGGAGCGAACACACTCCCCCTCTAGCATCATAAGAGGAGCGAACACACTCCCCCTCTAGCATCATAAGAGGAGCGAACACACTCCCCCTCTAGCATCATGAGGAGCGAACACACTTCCCCTCTACGTCATAAGACAAGCACACACTCCCCATAAAGCGTCATAAGAGGAGCGAACACACTCCCCCTCTAGCTTCATAAGAGGAGCACACACTCCCCCTCTAGCTTCATAAGAGAAGCACACACTCCCCCTCTACGTCATAAGACGAGCACACACTCCCCCTCTCGCGTCATAAGAGGAGCACACACTCCCCCTCTACGTCATAAGACGAGCACACACTCCCCCTCTCGCGTTATAAGAGGAGAACACACTCCCCCTCTAGCTTCATAAGAGGAGCACACATTCCCCCTCTACGTCATAAGAGGAGCGCACACTCCCGCTCTACATCATAAGATGAGCACACACTCCCCCTCTAGCTTCATAAGAAGAGCACACATTCCCCCTCTACGTCATAAGAGGAGCGCACACACTCCCCCTCTAGCTTCATAAGAGGAGCACACACTCCCCCTCTACGTCATAAGAGGAGTGCTCACTCCCCCTCTAGCTTCATAAGAGGAACACACACTCCCCCTCTAGCTTCATAAGAGGAGCACACACACGTAGGAGCACACACACGTAGGAGCACACACACACGTAGGAGCACACACATGTAGGAGCACACACATGTAGGAGCACACACACATGTAGGAGCACACACACACGTAGGAGCACACACACATAGGAGCACACACACATGTAGGAGCACACACGTAGGAGCACACACACGTAGGAGCACACACACACACACACACACACACACACGTAGGAGCACACACACACGCAGGAGCACACACACGTAGGAGCACACACACACGTAGGAGCACACACACACGTAGGAGCACACACACGTAGGAGCACACACACGTAGGAGCACACACAGGCACACGTAGGAGCACACACACACACACACACGTAGGAGCACACACAGGCACACGTAGGAGCACACACAGGCACACGTAGGAGCACACACACACACACACACGTAGGAGCACACACACGTAGGAGCACACACAGGCACACCTAGGAGCACACACAGGCACACGTAGGAGCACAAACACACGTAGGAGCACACACACGCACACACACGTAGGAGCACACACACGTAGGAGTACACACACGTAGGAGCACACACACGTAGGGGCACAAATACGCACACACACGTAGGAGTACACACACGTAGGAGCACACACACGTAGGGGCACAAATACGCACACACACGTAGGAGTACACACACATGTAGGAGCACACATGTAGGAGCACACACACACATGTAGGAGCACACACACACATGTAGGAGCACACACACACACGTAGGAGCACACACGTAGGAGCACACACACACGTAGGAGCACACATGTAAGAGCACACACACACACACATGTAGGAGCACACACACACACAAACACACGTAGGAGCACACACACACCCGTAGCAAGGGGACAGTTGGGTGATTGTGAACATGAGTTCCCCCATTGAACCAATCATTGATTTAAGTAGAAATAGTTAAATAAAGGTTCAATAAAAAATACAATTACATTTTTTATGTTTACATTTTTTAAATTGAACCTTTATTTAACTAGGCAAGTCAGTTAAGAACAAATTCTTATTTACAATGACGGTCTACCCCGGCCAAACCCTAACGGCACTGGGCCAATTGTGCGCCACCCTTTGGGACTCTCAATCATGGCCGATTGTGATACAGCCTGGAATCGAACCAGGGTCTGTAGTGACGCCTGAGACCGCTGCACCACTCGGGAGCCCATGTTGCAGGTAACTGGCCCCCATTTGCATATTACACTGTCTTCAGGGTAGGCCTTGTTCCACGGCAGCATTCTAATACGCCTTTCCAATGTAAAGCATGGCACTCTGAAGCTAGTCAAAAGTTGGAAAACTAGGTAATAAGCAATCATGGAATTGCTTATGACAGAGTGATATTTCCATCATACATCAATGATAAAGACGAAGTGTGGAAAAAAATGCAGACACAACTCCCATTCACATTCACATCCCCAGCAGTAGCTTATTATCATTCATATGCTATGATATCAGAAAATGTATACATAGCCTATGACATACAGTTCCTTCAGAAAGCATTCACACTGCTTGACTTATTCCACATTTTGTTGTGTTACAGCCTGAATTCAAAATGGATTAGATATCTATTTTTCAACTATCTACATACAATACCCAATGATGACAAACTGAAAATAGTTTTTAGAAATTTCTGCAAATGTATTGATTGTTGATTATTGCTAGACAGCCATTTTCAAGTCTTGCCATGGATTTTCAAGCTGATCTAAGTCAGAACTGTAATTAGGTCACTCAGGAATATTCAATGTCATCTTGGTAAGCAACTCCAGTGTATATTTGGCCTTGTGTTTTAGGTTATTGTCCTGCTGAAAGGTGAATGAAAGGTGAATTTGTCTCCCAGTGTCTGTTGGAAAGCAGACTGAACCACATTTTCTTCTAGGATTTTGCCTGTGCTTAGCTCTATTCCATTTCTTTATATCCTAAAAAAAAACTTCCCAGTCCTTGCAGATGACAAGCATACCTATAACATGATGCAGCCACCATCATGCTTGAAAATATGCAGAGTGGTACTCAATGATGTGTTGTGTTGGATTTGCCCTAAATACAACGCTTTGTATTCAGGACATAAAGTTAATTTCTTTCCCATATTTTTTGCAGTATTACTTTAGTGCCTTGTTGCAAACAGGATGCATGTTAGGAATATTTTTTATTCTGTACAGACTTACAATGTTGTTTATCCATCCTCAGTTTTCTCTTGACATTGTTATTAATCTCTGTAACTGTTTTAAAATCACAATTTCGTTCCTCTCTGGCCACTGAGTTAGTAAGGACTCCTGTATCTTTGTAGTGATTTGATGTATTGATACACCATCCAAAGTGTAATTAATAACTTCACCATGCTCAAAGGGAGGCATTGGAAAACCTCCCTGGTCATTGTGGTTGAATCTGTGTTTGAAATTCACTGCTCGACTGCGGGACCTTACAGATAATTGTATGTTTGGGGTACAGAGATGTGGTAGTCATTAAAAAAAGTCCTGTTAAACACTATAATTGCACACAGAGGGAGTCCATGCAACTTATTATGTGACTTGTTAAGCACATTTTGACTCCTGAACTTATTTAGGCTTGTCATAACAAATGGGTTGAATCGTTAAGACCTTTAAGTTTTTTATGTTTTATTAATTTGTACAAATTCCACTTTGACATTATGGGGTATTGTGTGTAGACCAAAATATCAATTTAATCCATTTTAAATTCAGGCTGTAACACAATAAAATGTGGGAAAAGTCAAGGGGTGTTAATACTTTCTGAAGGCACTGTATGACAGATACACATTTGACTTTTTTTATGAGGAAGGCCATCCTACTCTTCCTCCCTGGATGAGCCTCCTCTGTTGTGTGGTAGACTTTTAGCCTTTCTAGTGTATGCCCCTTACACATCTTAGATAAATAAGCTGTATAGTGGTCCGAATGAATATCCATGTCCTTTCAAAGTCCTCCAGGTAAAAATGTCAACAGTGCATCCAAAGTGGTGCCTAAATTAGCATTTAAATTTGGTCCAAAAGGGATTTAGCCATGTCTAGCCAACATGGAAAATGTGTAATATCTCACAGTTATGGTGGTTATGACTAAAACTTCTGAAAGTTAGAAAATCACTTAGGAGGGCAGTGCTACGTTTCAGTGCCCTCACCTGGCCCATTTGCCAAAGTGCAATTCTCCTCACATTGATTTGATAAGCACTTGTTGTTCCCCCACCGGTGACTTGTTCACTACAATGGCCTTACAGCAATCTAGGGGTAGAACACAAGCACTTTCATTACCGAGAATAATAGATAGTACTAATATACACTCCTAAGTTTCAATGAACCACGGACAACTACTAATGATGTTGACCTTTGCCCTCTGATGGCTATTGTGGGTGGATTGAAAATCTTGTAAAAATGTGAAGGTTGAAAACTGAAAGTGATCGTGTTCATAGACTTTTTCATTCTTCAGTGGGACAAGAGGGGAATGTTTAATGTAGCCTACCAAAAGCATGCAAATCGATACATTTAGGAAATAGGTTTTGGAGTCTTAAAACCTATTTGACACATGTAAGCATAGGTCTATATTCAATAGGCTACAGACACTAAAGTGACTTTTAGATGTACACAATAAATGGTTCAGTTCTTCTTTTTCAATGGGAGAAGACAGTATTACCAGTTTACAATCAGTGGAGGCTGGTGGAAGGAGGAAGGGCTAATCGTACTGGTTGGAATGGAATAGTGGAACGGAGTCAAACATGTGGTTTCCATATGTTTGATGTGGTTGATACCGTTCCATTAACTCCATTCCAACCAGTACAATGAGCCCGTCCTCCTATAGCCCCTCCCACAAGCCTCCAATGTTTGAACTGTCCCAAATTCAACATTCAGTGCACTAACTCTAGATTAAGCTCTAGTAGACACCAGGGATGCATGGACCGAGAATACCAACTGCATGAAGCACAACATTGCCATCTAGCGATAGCCTGGAAGAAAGCAGATAGGTTGTTATTATCTATTAAAGATATAAGCCTGTAGTGTTCTCTGATCTACTTTATGTCATTTTCTGCTCTCAAAAGTTCCATCCATATCCCTCTTTTTTTTGTTGTTGTTTACAATTCATCCTCTTCCTTGTCACAAAGTCAAATGTGTCACAATCACATAGCTTGAAAGAGTCTAACTCCAGCCTGGACAGTGCTGTTTTTTTAAAAGAGCTATGGTAGAATCTCAATGAGGTCTTCACTGCGGCATCAGCTAGTGAATTGATGCAGATTCCTATGCATTTCATTTCATTGATATTATGTCTTCACATAGAACATACAGGTATCCTTGTGAGATAATAATGAACTAAGAATTCTGATACTGAATGGAATTGTGTTTGGTTTTATTATTTCAAAATGCCACAAAATTAAGAAAAGATATTCCACATCAAGCTCTCAATTCAAAGAGGTGCAGCAACATTTCTGTGTAGCTCACTTCAGTTCATGTGTGTCAGGTGTTGCTAGAAGCAGTCCCCTTCACAGTAACAGTGACACAACATAACCCTTCAGAGGGACCAATCAGATTTAGGGCTGGTCGGTAGTTGGGACATCCTCGTCTGATAGACCTAGGCCTGTATTCATAAAGCTTCTCACAATAGGAGTGGTGACCTAGGATAAGGTCCCTCCTGTCCATATAATCTTATTAATTATAATCTAAAATGCTAAACTGATCCTAGACCAGCACTCCTACTCCGAGGCACTTCATGAAAACGGTCCCAGGTAATGCAGACCTCTTGGAGTAGCAGCTAGGGTGTTGGACTTTGACTGACAGACATCAGTAAGATTTATGAATTTAGCCCAGCTACAAGACAATGGACTAGAACAGACTTAGGTACTGGATTATGTTAGGATAATACAGTCGTACGAAACTCTAAGGCATTCATTCATAAGTTATATTCTTCAAGAATCAAATTACCGTTGAACAGCAGAAAATCTTGTAGATTTTGGATTTAACCAGTTTAGATCGTCTTCTTGGAGTTACCGAAATGCCTTCAGAGAACATTTAGATGACAGTCCCACAATATTGTACAATAAATGACACCTAGGAAGACCACAGTTATGTACTGCAACCATAATGTTGGCAAAACATTTCTAAAATATTCATATCTCAGAATTAGGTCATGGCCTTATTACAACATTAAGATAACGTTATTGTTGGGTTGCCATACTAACCTGGGCTGTATTCAGAGTTGAAATATTGAGAATGTTGCAGAAAGAACTGTAATAGATATGGCACAATGTCAGTCAATCCTATCTGTTCATATGCATTTCTTTCTGAACGTTCTGTAACGTTTCACCCTCCCGAACAGGCCCTTTATTGGCAGACAGACTTCTTTGCCATTAAGTTTGATTGGCTCAGAGTTTTCCTGCTTCCCTCTAATTGAACGTCTTCCAGATCTCAAGCAACGAGACTGTAGATCTGTCAAAGCTCAGTGTAATGAGATTTTTATATGGAGGAGACACAAATAAGTGTCACCTATATTGATGAGGCCTCTGCATTTCACACGTATTTCACACTGCTTTGATAGTCACGTAAACCATAAGGCAGCACTTTGGTTTATATTTCAGATATACTTCTCGTGTTATATATGGGAGTCTAGTATTTTTCTCATGTAAATTTGGCTCTGTGATATTGGTAATACCCTTGGGTTGGAATTTATTTTGCCTGTTGTAATATTTAAATACAGTCTGAGCCCAAAATTTGTCTAACTACGGAGTATACTACAGACAAGAATGGATTTGAAATAAGTGTGCAACTAGAAATACTGTGATTTATACCTAATTATTGTTGATTTATTTATCAACAAAAACAAAATACTTACATTTTGGATTCCAATCCTCAAATCGAGGGTTGAGTGAGTCACAATGGGGCATATGACACCTGGGGAAAAATGTGTATTCTGTAGTAATAGAAAGCTCTTGATGAGATCTACCCAATGGCAAAAAATCTACCTTAACATCAATCACATGAACTCAGCAAGTTGTGGGACAGGGACTTAGCAGTCTTGGCATGTTGGTATGCATCTGCCCTGTGAAGTGGCGGCTTCGTATGGAAGTGTTTCCTGTGTAAGCGAGTGTGCGTTTGTAAGCATGTACGGTATGTAGATGATGGCCCGGCAAGGCTGTGACCTTGTGCTTATGTGGATGGTGGGGGGATGAGGCGAAGGTCCGGATGTGATTAGGATGATGAGTGTTGCCGACTGACCTCAACCCCTAGTGAGCACCAGCTTACCCATCAGCTACCCCCTACCCAACCCCCTTCTCTCCATCTGTCACCTCCCAATCCCACTACTAGCATTCTAAAGATGGTGACCTTGGAGAAGTTCCTTGTTAAAGTACTCTTTCTCAATTCATCTTTCCTCGATTCCTTGCATCCTCTCTCTTCACCTCCTTTTCAAAATGCATAGAAAGAGAGGTGGGACCTTGGACCTTCTCTTCCAGTACTGTTGAGGAGGCAAGGACAGGAAGGGATCGCAGAATCTCACATTGAGATTGATCTGTTAGCATGTTGATCTGCCCAGACCTAAATCTTCGTCACACAACTTCAATAAGTCACATAATTTCAATTTAATTCAGGATGTACAGTACAGAAATATACTAGCATCCACCTATAAAATTACATGGAAGATGCAAACAATCAAGTCGAAGACAGACACCGCGAGACAACAGGAGACACAGAAGGACACAAGAAAGGACAATTATTTGAAGAGGAAGTCTGTCGAGAGAGCAGACGGAGAGATGGTGGAGGTAGAGAAAAGCGTGGAGAGATGAAGGTAGGGAAGGGATTCTCAGGCTGGCATTGCTGACTAAGGACTATCTGATAAAAGTGTTGATTTCCTCTCCATTTCCCTGCTGCTGCTTTGTAATTCTAATGAGCAGGGAGAGTGTCAGGCAGAGACAGAGAGAGCAGATCAGATTAGATATCGACTGACTTGGGGCTGTCCAACTTCCTGACAGGCAAGCATTGCACTGAGTCATCAGTGAGCACCGCCAACAGCTGGTGAGGAGGACAGAGAGAGAGAGAGAGAGAGAGCAAAAACAGAGAGAAGCAGAAAGAGAGATAGATGGATAGATGAATAGATGTACGACAGACCATGTATACACCCTGCACACCCATTGACAAACAAACAAAACAAAAGCAAAGTCTTCTTCTCATGCTTTGTTGATTTCAAAAAAGTTTTGACTCAATTTGGCATGACAGTCTGCTATAGAAATTTATGGAAAGCGTGTTGGGGGGAAAACATATGACATTACAAAATCAATGTTCACAAACAACAAGTGTGCAGTTAAAATTGGCAATAAACACAGATTTCATGCCAATAAAGCCCCCTTGAATTGAAATTCAATTGAGAGAGGCAGGGGGAGTGACGGAGAGAGTGAGGACCAAGACAGAGGAAATTCAGAGAGAGAAAGGGATAGAAAGAGAAAGAAAGTGAATTGTTTATTTCACTTGCTTGAGCAATGTAAACATTTCCCATGCCAATAAAGCCCTTTGAATTTAATTGAGAGGCAGAAAAAGAAAGAAAGCAAGCGAGAGAGAGAGAGAAAGAGCGAAAGAGCAAGATCAAGAGAGCAAGAGAGAAAGCGAGCGAGAGAGAGAGAAACCAAGAGAGAGAAAGAGAGGGGATTTCGCTGTTGTCTATGCTCTCCACCACCCCTCTCCACTGATATAAAGTGGAGAGGGGTGGTGGAGAGCATAGACAACAGCGAAATGGACCAGAGGGAATGGGTGGAGAAAAGGGTGAGAATAGCGGGAGACAGAAAGAGAAAGGTGGAATAGAAGCAGAAGAGAAGTAAACAGTTATAGTAGAAATAAGATATGGATGTAATGACTGATAGAGGGAGAGATGACCATCTGAGAGGGTAATGGGGGGACTAGGGAGAGAAGGGTAAGGCGAGACAGGCCAGACAAACCCAACTTCTTCACGACACAACCAAATTCTCATGAATTATGATCTCTGCTGATGCACACACATACTGTAGCCCAACACATAGATTATCTGTAATTCCTCGATAAACCACTGAGTGGAGACAGTGAACTATCTCATGCCACAAGCGCAAACCAAATAAGGAAATTGCGTGGACTGCAAGGCGTTTGGCAGTGTGGTGTACAGGGATGCTTTCGGCAAGCAGAAAAAAGCACGTTGGCACTTGATTTGTGACATGATCGAGGTGTTTGGTGATTTAGGACTAAGACGTACGTGAAGGTAAATTGCCGCATCCCAGTTTGTAAAGATTAGTTTTGATTGGGGTCAGATGTTGGGCGCATTCAACTTTACAGCCTTGTCAACGCACTGATTCAACATGCTACCTACCGGTAGCTAGCTAAAGCTACTACGTGCTAGCTACTTTTCATCATTGATGGCTAAGTCAGTGGTTATCAGTCCTTGACAACTGTCTGCTTCCAAAAATAGATCCTTAAAGTAAAGTGCCTTGCTGTCATAACCACTTTGCTTGCTAACCTCCCAGATAGCCAAACTAGAAAACCATTGGCATTGCACTTCAACAAACAAGCTAGCTCCCGGCTAGCTAACATGTCAGTTTCTGGCTACCTGACCCCCATGTTCATTGTCAACGTGCACATTGGTTACTAGTTAGATTTGTTTTCAACCGAGTATGCTTTCTTCAATATTGGTGCATGTCACTAGTCGTGTCTGCCTTGTACATTTTGTTACGGTTGGTTTGATCATAGACCCTGGCCTGATCTGCGGAGGGTCGCCCTCCCAGTTAGACCAGCGAGCTACACTACTTGGCAAAAAGTATGTGGACACCCCTTCAAATGAGTGGATATATCATACACACCCGTTGCTAAAGGGTGTATAAAATCGAGCACACCACCATTAATCTCCATAGACAAACATTGGCAGTAGAATTGCCCGACTTTCAACATGGCACCGTCATAGGATGCCACCTTTCCAACAAGTCAGTCAGTTCGTCAAATTCCTGCCCTGCTAGAGCTGCCTGGTCAACTGCAAGTGCTGTTATTGTGAAGTGGAAACGTCTAGGACAGGGCTGCTCAACCCTCTTCCTGGAGCTCTACGGTCCTGTGGGATTTCAGTCCAACCGTAATTTAACACACCTGATTCTACTAATTAGTTGCTCAACAAGACCTTAACTAACTGAATCAGATATGCTAAATTAGGGTTGGACTGAAAACAACAGGACAGTAGATCTCCAGGAAGAGGGTTGGGCAGTCATGGTCTAGGAGCACAATAACTGTTTGTCAGAATCTGGGTTTCCATGGCCGAGCAGCCTCACACAAGCCTAAGATCACTATGCACAATGTCAAGCATTTGCTGGAGGGGTGTAAAGCTCTCTGCCATTGAACTCTGAAGCAGTGGAAACGCGATCTCTGGAGTGATGAATCATGCTTCACCATCTGGCAGTCCGACGGATGAATCTGTGTTTGGCCAATGCCAGGAGAACGCTACCTGCCATAATGCATAGTGCCAACTGTAAAGCTTGGTGGAGGAGGAATATTGGTCTGGGGATATTTTTCATGGTTCGGGCTAGGCCCCTTTGTTCCAGTGAAGGGAATTCTTAACGTTACAGCATACTATGACATTCTAGACTATTCTGTGCTTCCATCTTTGTGGTAACAGTTTGGGGAAGGTCCTTTCCAGTTTCAGCACGACAATGATTTGTGCACAAAGAACTGACCTCAACCCCATCGAACACCTTTGGGATGAATTGGAATGCTGACTGCAAGCCAGGCCTAATTGCCCAACATCAGTGCCTGACCGCACTACTGCTGTTGTGCCTGAATGGAAGTCCCTGCTGCAATGTTCCAACATCTAGTGGAAAGCCTTCCCAGAAGAGTGGAGGCTGTTATAACAGCAAAGGGGGGACCAACACCATATTAATGCCCATGATTTTGTAATGAGATGTTTGATGAGCAGGTGTCCACATACTTTTGGCCATGTAGTGTACTTGGTTAATTCTCTGCCATGCCCCACAATAACCCTGGTCACAAGATGAGTGCTGAACTGGGGCCAAGTTGGGCCACATTTGGCTACTCTCTGTGTGTGTGTGTGACAGGTGAGGATAAATGCAGACCTCTCACGTCATCACTAGGACTTGGGAGTAAGGTTAAACGTGTCTCCTAGGGTTTCCCGGGGACACATGCTGGAGAGAATACAAGACATCAGCTAATCATACCATCATGAATAACATCAAGTCGGCGTCTCGGAGAGGAGTGAAGAAGCCTGGGAGGGGAGTAGGCACTGCTTCAACCAACGTAACACAAGGTGCAGGCCCTACTAAGGCAAAAAATCTGATGGTCAGGTAGCCAGAAACTTACTAACTAGAAGTCAACCTAGATGTGGCATGTTCCCTGCATTGCTCGCAATAAGGAGAAATAACTAAATAACCTTCTCCAAAGTCATGGGTCAGACCTACTAGTTGCTTTGTTATTCTTTCACTCTGTGTGACTTTAGCTTTAGTCATAATAATCAACTTTATAATGAACCAATAAGGCATATGGCCTATATACCTCTACTAAGTGTTGTTCTTATGCACGACGCAACATGTGAGTGCCTGGATACAGCCCTTAGCCGTGGTATATTGGCAATATACCAGAAACACCAGAGGTGCCTGCCTTATTGGTATTATAAACTGGTTACCAATGTAAAAAAAAATAAAAAATAATCATACCTATGGAATACGGTCTGATATACCACAGCATTCAGGGCTCGAACCACCCAGTTTATAATGATGCATATGTGGGCAGTCCTACTTACCTCAGCCCCTTGGGTTCTTCAGATAGGATGGGTGACGGTGTGCAGAATGAGACCGTTTTCTACTCCAAGGCTGAAAACTACTGGAGAGAAGTGGCGCCCACCGTGGATGGCATGCTAGGAGGCTACGGCAAGATCTCTAACATTGACATTGACGGCTCCAAGAAGTTCCTGCAGAAATTCCTTGGCGTAAGAAACCGTTTCCAAACTTCTCTGTAGAAACACTTAAAGCGCATCATGTTAGGCTATTTATTTGCATGCATACTTTGTTTGCACACATAACGAAACCTAATGGGGGGGAACATGGCTTAAAACGTTTCAGAAAAATGATGGGCCAAGTATAGAGCATTGGCGTACTTCTTATGCAGTTATCTGGTGCTGACATGTCAAGAAACCCACTCTAACCTCTTCCTCCTGGCACTAAAAGCAGGGTGAAGGGAAGACCGGCAATGGCTGCGCCCTGGACTGTGGCGCCGGAATAGGGCGCATCACCAAGCGACTGCTGCTGCCCCTCTTCAACACTGTGGACTTGGTGGACGTGACTCAGGAGTTCCTGGACCAGGCTAAGGTCTACCTGGGCGACGACAGCAAACGGGTGGAGAACTACTTCTGCCTCGGCCTGCAGGACTTTATCCCACAGGACAGACGCTACGACGTCATCTGGATCCAGTGGGTCATTGGTGAGTCCTCTCAACTCACAATTCAAAAAAAAATTGGGGGTTAACTGACATACTGTAAGACAGCTCTATGTTTAACTTGCTTAATTCTCAGACTTAATCATTTTTTTTTATTTTGATTAGCTTTGTAATACAGTAGGTTCTGTATTTATTTTACTCAGGCATATTGCAATTCAGCTTTCAGCTGCAAATGTGTACAACATTATGCAATAAAAACAGACTGTTAAGCTAGAGCTAGCCGCCCTTCCCTCCTTCCCCTCACCTCAGGCCACCTGACTGACGACCACCTGGTGGAGTTCCTGCACCGTTGCCGCGGCGGCCTCCGCCCTGAGGGACTAATTGTCATCAAGGACAACGTGGCCTATGAGGGCGTGATCCCAGACGACGTCGACAGCAGCGTGTGCCGGGAACTGGCTCTGGTGAAGAGCCTGGTGACCCGGGCAGGCCTCACTATCGTCTGTGAAGAGCAACAGATGAACTTTCCTGACGAGATCTACCAGGTCCACCAGCTGGCCCTCCGATAGGGACAGAGATGGAGACGGACGGGAGTAGAGGTGTGGAGGATGGGTGCCAATGCCAAAATGCTGCTGCCCATGCTCAAGCCATGGGACCGTCCTGTCCACTGAAAGTTGGACAGTCCAGCTTAGTGTGTAGGCGTGTTTGTCTAATGGCGTATATATGACCCACTCTGTGTAAATACATCAGGTAGCGGTTTTATGAATCGTCAGTGTAATTTACTAAAGGATAATTGTGACTGATTCTGGGATCACCCTTAGGAATTATGGATGTACTGTATGGGGGCATATCAGGTAAGGCTCAGAAATGCAAATGCCACTCTGAGTCAATTCTTTACTGGAGGACATGAGTTACAGCACTTGAGTTCACATAGGACAGGGATGAGCAATTCTTTTCAGGGTCATGTTTTGTAGGGTACACAGTTTTGCAATGGAAACTACACAAAAACGTATTTGGTCAAGTTCACGTACCTTATTGTAAATGACCCAGGTTCTCATTTTTGCCTAACGCACAATTAATTAATGTCACTGAATGCTCAGAGTATCTGGTCACATCTGTTTTCCCAAGTCGGAATTAGATCGAGCAACAAATCAGGAACAGAGTTTCCCATCACTGGCATATAATCCCTCCACATACCCGTTTGTCATTTATTCACAGTACCAAGAATACATAGATTGGCTGTTTGTAAGACGTGGCAAATACTGATTTAAGTACTGTATGTTTCCCATGAGTGTTTGAATGTCAAATTAAACTTTTCAGGAAATCTCATTGTTTTGTGGTTTATGTTACTGGTTGTGGGGGTGTGATGAATCTTTGGTCTAGTAGTTTCTACAACAAAGGTATGTTTTGATACCTTTATTTACATCAAGATAGATAATGGTCAGATCAATGTATATATTCTATCTCAATTGGTCCACTAAAGGGACCCTATATTTGGGACAATTCAAATGTTAGGACCTTCAGTGTCTCAACTTAAACTTTTTTTTTTGCATCTATTTATTAGCTGCAATTTTACAGATAGTATGTACATATCATATTGTTTTTCATTAAGTGCATGGCAATCAAAGTAATGAATGTCAGACTTAGTCAAATACACTTTGGAAACATTTAATAGCGCTATGCAGTGTTGCAGTAGTATAATATCTAGTAATATTTGACACTATTTTCTAAGCTGATACCTAAACCATGGTACAGAAGTGGTATGGTGTTGATTTCCTCTGCAGTGAAGTCACCACTGATTGTCAAATGAAAGCACTTGGAGCAGTATACTGATAAAGCTTGCTGCGTTTGAATAGCACCACTCTGTAGCCATGTGATCAGGACCAGGTCTCGCTTTGGAATCGGCCTGCCCTCTCCATGGCGACCAGCATCTCGTCCGCCTCGGCAGAGGACACGCCCCCTTGGCTCTGAAAGCCCTCCTTCAGGGCGTCACACACTGCCGTCGGCATCTGTTTGGCGTTGCTGGATACGAATGATAGAAGATATGCATCAGTAAAGACCTAATCTGGGGCTGTGCTCATTGGGGCTGTGCTCATTGGGGCTGTGCTCATTGGGGCTGTGCTCATTAGGGCTGTGCTCATTAGGGCTGTGCTCATTAGGGCACACCATGCACATTTTGATTGGGAAAACATTCGGCTCTGTATTTCATTCCATTTTGCGTTTACTGAACATGACCAGGGTAAGATGCCCACACATTTACCAAGCAGCATGTTATCAATGTAGCACACATTTCAGCACGTTGAAGTATACTCACCCTGCGATGTAAAAGTAGCCGTTCTTATTGGCGATCAGGTCCCATAGCAGCTCAGCTTGCTCCTGCACACGCTGTTGCACATAAATCTTGTCTTCCTGCAAAAATCACACAGAAACATACCCATCCATTAGAGTGAAGTGTGTGTGTGTGTGTGTGTGTGTGTGTGTGTGTGTGAAGCCTGGTCTACCTACCTGATCCCTGGAGAAAGCTGTGAAGAGTGTCAGCTGCCCTGCTTTCTCCATCTCCTCCCATTCTGAGCTGCAGTAGAAATCCTTAGACTGGGACCGGCAGCCAAAATACAGCACATTGGCTGATATACAAGAGGAGAAACAGGATTCAGTTTACTAACCGGTATACAAACAGAAGGGAACAAGTATAGCAACAAAGGTACACATGTCTGTTACTAGGTAGAACACACATTGACTGACTCATACAGGAAATTATTGACGAGAGTGGGGAGAAAGCTATCACTATAAATCATTGACAAGGCCATCGATGACATGACACCATTCACTCCTATGTGAAGAGTCAACAGCACATTTGAAGCCCAGGAAGTCGGTTTTTAGCTTGCCAAGACTGCATCTCATGGAGACAACATGCGTAGTTTGAGCTACTCCAGGAAGTGACGTTGCAGGCTCAAGGTGCTGCCCCCTCGCATTGAGGATAAAAAATAAACTGAATGGAGCTAACCACAGACAAAATCCTAGAGGAAAACCTTGTTCAGTCTGCTTTCCACCAGACACTGGGAGATTAATCCACATTTCAGCGGGACAATAACCTATAACACAAGGGCAAATCTACACGAGTTGCTTACAAAGAAGACCGTGAATGTTCCTGAGTTACCGTTTGGACTTAAATCTATGGCTAGACCTGAAAATGGTTGTCAAGCAATGATCAACAACCAATTTGGCAGAGCTTGAAGAAATTTGAAAATAATAAATGGGTAAATGTTACACAATCCAGGTGTGGAAAGATCTTAGAGACTTTCCCAGAAACACTCACAGATGTAATTGCTGCCAAAGGTGCTTCTACAAAGTACTGACTCTGGTGTGAATACTTATGCAAATGAGATATTTCTGTATTTCATTTAATATATTTGCAAAGAATCCTAAAATATATATTTTTACTTTGCCATTATGGAGTGTGTGGATGGGTAAGGAAAAAATATATTTTTAATACATTTTGAATTCAGGCTATAACAAAATGTGGAATATGTCAAGGTGTATGAATACTTTCTTAAGGCACTGTAAATTATCCTTAACTTCTCTGTGCGATTTTTAAATAAAAAAATAGGTTGAAGGACATACACTACCGTTTCAAAGTTTGGGGTCAATTCGAAATGTCCTTGTTTTTGAAAGAAAAGCACATTTTTGGTCCATTAAAATAACAACATTTATCAGAAATACAGTGTAGACATTGTTAATGTTGTAAATGACTATTGTAGCTGGAAACGGCCGATTTTCTATGGAATATCTACATAGGCGTTAAGAGGCCCATTATCAGCAACCATCACTCCTGTGTTCCAATGGCACGTTGTGTTAGCTCATCCAAGTTTATCATTTTAAAAAGGCTAATTGATCATTAGAAAACCCTTTTGAAAGTATTTTAGCACAGCTGAAATTAGCCTTTTAAAATGATCAACTTGGATGAACTAACACAACCTGCCATTGGAACACAGGAGTGTTGGTTGCTGATAATGGGCCTATCTATGTTCACCCATGTAGATATTCCATTTAAAAAAAAAATATCAGCCGTTTCCAGCTACAATAGTCGTTTACAACATGAACAATGTCTACACTGTATTTCTGATCAATTTGATGCTATTTTAATGGACCAAAAACAAGGACATTTTTAAGTGACCCCAAACTTTTGAACGGTAGTGTACATCTAGTGTATTAGAAGTAACTATTGATACCATGATCGTCTGTGAAACATGTATTTTTTAAATCTATACGAAGATTGGAAAAATGGCAATATTCGTGGTGATTCACTATAATGGGGGATCCTGTTTTCTGCTAACAATGCCTGCAGTACCGCGGTCTGCCTTGAACTACCGTGGATTCAAATGTGTATTTTATTTTATTTAACTATTCAAGTCAATTAAGAATAAATTATTATTCACAATGATGGCCTACAAAAGGCAAAATGCATCCTGCAGGGACGGGGGCTGGGATTAAAAACAATAATATAGGACAAAACATCACAACACTACAGAAAGAGAGACCTAAGACAACAACATAGCATGGCAGCAACACAACATGGCGGCAGCAGCACAAAACATGGTACAAACATGATCAAAGACAAGAAGGTTGAGACAACAATACATCATACGAAGCAGCCACAACTGTCAGTAAGACTGTCCATGATTGAATGAAGAGATAAACTGTCCAGTTTGAGTATTTTTTATGCAGCTCGTTCCAGTCGCTGAGAGAGGGGGCAGTTCTTCTCCCCTGCTAGAAAGGATTGGTTCGGAATTGGGGCCATATTTAATTCAGTAAATGTACAGTGTTGTGATAGAGGAGTAATGTTAATTTCATTAACAAAAAAACATTTCGCCAACCACCAATTTTTCCTGACAAACTAATGAACATATCGAGATGCCCTGAAAAAAACGATAACCATTAAATAACTTAATTTAAACCGACAAACAAATGTAACGAGACGAGAATTCCACGAGACTAATGGACAGTTAATGTGACGTGAACCTTTTCATCGATGTTGTCCAATCAACATGGATGAAAAGGTATACCGGTATAATGCAATCCTCCCAGTAACCATGTTTTTATGAGATTAATCTTTTTAATACGGTAGGAATTTAATCACGAAAGCTGTGCTGGAAGTTTCCGTACAATTTTATAAATGCCGACAGATAATTTGTTCGTTAACAAGGTGGGATTTTTTTTGTGTTGGTAAAATGTATTATGCGAGAAATGGCGGTGGAAATGCCTTTAAGCAAAAATATTGAAATAATAACCATCATATCATAAGTAAACTTGGACTCAGGAAATGTTGTGTAGTCCTCTCACTACGACTCATCTGGAAAACATGCATGTTATTAGGCTACACATTCAATAAAGTAGCTTTACAGGTTGGTCAAATTATACAGTGATTTTGATGCTCCTTTCAAATAAATATATATTTTTTACATTTTAGTCATTTAGCAGCGATTTACAGGGGCAATTAGGGTTAAGTGCCTTGCTCAAGGGCACAGACACATTTTTCACATTTTTACACCTAGTCAGTGCAGAGATTTAATCCAGTTTCCTTTCGGTTAGTGGCCCCAAATGCTCTTAACCGCTAGGTTATCTTCCGCCCTATATATCGAGGGTCTTATTCTGGTGACAAGATGATCGATGCTTGATTGCCGTTTAACAAATAAACATATTCTCGCTATTATCTATAATAATCTCATCATGTTGACTAGCCAACCCGAACTGTATCTGCAAGCTGTTGGCTAGCCTCTAGTAACTACCCATCCCGCATGAGGGAGCGTAATCATCGACTGACACTAATTAGCATAACGCAATGGACATAAATATTCCTAGAAAATATTCCTATTCCTGAAAATCACAAGTGAAATATATTGAGACACAACTTAGTCTTTTGTTAATCACCCTGTCATCTCAGATTTTCAAAATATGCTTTACAGCCAAAGCTAGACAAGCATTTGTGTAAGTTTATCGAGCATAGCATTTTGTCCAGCTAGCAGCAGGTAACTTGGTCACGGAAATCAGAAAAGCAATCAAATTAAATAGTTTACCTTTGATGAGCTTCGGATGTTTTCACTCACGAGACTCCCAGTTAGATAGCCAATGTTACTTTTTTCCAAAAATATTATTTTTGTAGGCGAAATAGCTCGGTTTACACGAGAATCACTCTGGGAGCCATCAGGTGACCAGTTGCGCAATGTAGCCGCTTACGGGTATTCTTCAACATAAATGCATAAAACTACGTCACAATGCTGTAGACACCTTGGGGAATACGGAGAAAAAGTAATCTGGTTGATAGCCCATTCACTGCTCAATAGGGACGCATTGGAACGCAGCGCTTTCAAAACATGAGGCACTTCCGGATTGGATTTCTCTCAGGCTTTCGCCCGCAACATCAGTTATGTTATACTCACAGACAATATTTTTACAGTTTTGGAAACTTTAGAGTGTTTTCTATCCTAAGCTGTCAATTATATGCATATTCTAGCATCTTGTCCTGACAAAATATCCCGGTTACTACGGGAACGTTATTTTTCCAAAAATGAAAATACTGCCCCCTAGTCACAAAAGGCTAGAGCGCAGATGCCAAAACCAGAGTAGACACATTTACTATTTAACTCAATAGTTTTTTTTTGTGACAAAACTATCGGTAGAGTTGAAAATGCGATGCAAATACATTGAACTTTAGATTTTTATTCGTTATATGAAAAAGTACATTTTGTGTGCACTACGTATGTTTGGTGGAAACACCACTGGTGGGAAAATATGCATATTTTCGTTATGCAGATTTCTTAATATTCACATGAAACCTAGCTATTGGCTTATTGAGCTGATATGCCTGATCTCCCACACAACTCCCATGAGGTCACTTCAGTCACTCATCAATCTTTTGACCTGATGCGCAGGCAGCCAGGACACTCCATTGTAACAAACCTCAACTAGAAAAAATCCTTACTCTCTCTTACTTTCATATAGCCTATTACCATGTGCACCGTTATTCATCAGTATTTCCGTTCTCGCGGTCCACTACTGAGAGTGCAGTTGCTTTTTTCCGATTGGAAATACTCATGCTATTTGCTGAATATTTGACATACAGTAATACTTCTGGCATTGTTAGAAAGGTCAGATTCTCCCCCTTTGTCACTTATGTACCCCATCACAAGGCTAGGATGGGGAGCAAATCAGAGCTGTAGGCCTAAATTGTTTAACCTGTAGCCAAGGCTTTGTAACCTATATGGTAAATCATGGCTTGCATTGGTTACAATCTGCCTCAATAGCTACAGTGGGGCAAAAAAGTATTTAGTCATCCACCAATTGTGCAAGTTCTCCCACTTAAAAACATGAGGCCTGTAATTTTCATCATAGATACACTCAGCATGACAATGATCCTACACACCGCCCGGGCAACGAAGGAGTGGCTTCGTAAGAAGCATTTCAAGGTCCTGGAGTGGCCTAGCCAGTCTCCAGATCTCAACCGCATAGAAAATCTTTGGAGGGAGTTGAAAGTCTGTGTTGCCCAGCAACAGCCACAAAACATCACTGCTCTAGAAGAGATCTGCATGGAGGAACGGGCCAAAATACCAGCAACAGTGTGTCAAAACCTTGTGAAGACTTACAGAAAACGTTTGACCTCTGTCATTGCCAACAAAGGGTATATAACAAAGTATTGAGATAAATAAGTATTTGGTCACCTACAAAAGTTTTCCACCATAATTTGCAAATAAATTCATTAAAAATCCTACAAAGTGATTTTCTGGATTTTTTTTCTCATTTTGTCTGTCATAGTTGAAATGTACCTATGATGAAAATACAGGCCTCTCATCTTTTTAAGTGGGAGAACTTGCACAATTGGTGGCTGACTAAATACTTTTTGCCCCACTGTATGTGCCAGCTATATGAAGGAAAGTAGGCCTAGTTGGACAAGGCTATCTTAATGTGCAGTTACCAGTAAAAATGTGACTAAAAGTAGACTGAAATCTTCCAGAGTTTTAGTCGATTGATATTAACTAAAACTAAGGATGAAATGACTAAGACTAAATCTAAAATAACACGGTACAGGAGTGGTGAGTGGAGGGTAAAGCCAATCTAAGGGTAACTCACCAGTCTTGCCCTGGGCTATCCTCTCCTGCAGAGCAGACCTGAAAGGAGCCACTCCCGTTCCAGGCCCAACCATGATCACAGGGGAGTAGGGGTCCTTAGGGAACTTCATACTCCCCTTCTTCACCCACAAAGGCACATAAACATCCCCTGCAAATTGGAAGAGTCAACAAATTGACTGATATGACAGCTGATATAGCTACTGTGTTAATACCATTTCTTCTAATTGAATTTGATATTAATTCAAATTCAATTTACAAGACTTTATTTACCCAAAATGTGCTTGGCAAAACACTGAACGTTCAGTAGCTACTAGCTACCTGCATACTGCATTAGAGTGCCACCATTGCTAAAACCATGTAGTAGACAGTGCTAACAGACCTTGTGTGGGGTCCAGTGAGGCTAGCCAGGAGGAACACAGACCCTTGCGTGGCAGGTGCATCTTGGTTTTGTAGTGCACCACAGCTAGCAGTATCTGGATCCTGTTGGGATGGGCCTGTGTGGAGAGAAAACAGAATGGTCCAAGGGCCAGTGTAGGTGCAGGTTTTTGCTCCAGCCAAAAAAATAACAGTAATTCAACTAACAAAGTCTTGGTTGAAGACAATCAGTTGAATCCGGTGCATTAGTGCTTTGGCTGGAATAAAAGCCTGCACCCACAACAGCCCTTGGGGAACATCATTGCCCAACCCTGACATGGGGCCTTTCAGTGCTGTAACCTCACCAGCAGGGAGGAGGCAATGGAGAAGGAGCGAGGCTGAATCTCAGGGAACAGGTCCAGTAGGTAGTCTACACTCAGCTCTGCTGTCGTGTGGGGGAAGTCGGTCAACACCTGAGGACCATGCACGCACACACACACGACCCCACAAACACACACAGGGAGTGGGAATCTGGACGCAGCCCTGTCGTATTGACCTTTGACCTGGCTCACCAAATCTATTGAACATAATATTGATTATTGTTGTAAGAAGTGGGATCAACTGAACTTCCATCCTGTGCCCCCAAGTGGCAGCATAATCACATCATTACAGGTCCCTCTAACCTCCAAGGCGGTGCGTCGCGGCCTGTTGCAGTAGGCATGCAGCTCGTCCTGGCCCTGGGCAGAGTTAAACTCAGACAGCTTCTCCCGCTCCAGCTCATTAGTGGCAAAGGTGGCGAGGAGCTCGAAGAAGGAGCGACGAGGCACTGCCGCTATGTCCAGGAAGCTCTCCACCAGATGCCGAACCGTGCAAGGTTGGGCCAGGCGGGCTGGGACCGATCCTGGGGAGACAGGGGAGAGGGTGAGGGGGTAAAAGAGGGACATTATGTGGTTTAAGTATGGTGTATAGAAGTGGGAGCTTAGGTGTATGGATGTGACCGTCTCTCACGTACACCGATACAGGCAGTCAAATATGACAAGCACAAACCTGTGTCGCAGTTTGTGGGGCTGAGGGTGAACTGGCGATCAGGGTCCAGTCTCAGGAGCTGACAGAACTGCTCCACGTCCTCAGGGGTGTTACAAGGTCTCATCATCACCACATCCCCAGCAGTGAACCTGCCAATGACACACACACTTCAGTCAACCAGTTAAACATTATCATCTAAAGTCAAATCCTTTTTAAGCACAGTTTAACAACCTCAGAGCAAGACGGTTCACCATCACAAAATACATTTTAGACAGTTACATTTCAAGAAATCGGTCAATAAACATGGTAGCAATTTCTTAAGGCACAGTACATTAGAGCACTCACTCAATATCTGAGCCTGTGATGTCAAACTCAATGTGTCGAACATCCTGAAAGTGGGAGGCGTGCGTAACCCTTTTATTGGACACCACCCTGCCTGGAAAGGTGTGTGTCTGAGAGGGCGAGATCGGCGGCTCTGGCACTCTTCGCCTATCCGCCCTATTCTCAGTGACGTCATCCAGAAATCTGAAAACGTACCTCGGAGGGAGTCTGTAAAACGAACAACGGTAAGGGTACAGTTACAGTACATCATGGGAGTTGGGCATATTCAGACATAATATTAGACACATTGATTTGTCAACAGTCAAGTAAAGGAGACTTACGGTTCATCCACACTGATAAGACTCTGGCCTGCAGGTGTTGGATATAGAGCTTGCGCCCTCTCCCAGAATGACGTGAGCCAGGGGTCAATCACCCCATCTGCGCTGTTGAACACAATGGTTGAACAGTCCAAACGGTCAACAAAAGTTACGAGAATTAAGTGATATAATGTACTGACTTTACAGGTTACAATATTGAGCTAACATGGCATTATGAAGAATACAGAGTATATAAAACCAATAGAGGAAAGACTTAACGGGCCAAAGACAGATCCCTGAGGAACCCCATGCAACGGTCTCTCACCCCAGGTCGTGCTGGTCATCTGCCAGTCCCACAGGCAGCAGCACACTGGCCCCCAGCTGCATAAGGCGCTTGTGAAGCTTCTTCGCCACAAAGTTGAACCTACAAGTGAAAATCAAATTGTATTATTCAAAGCTAGGGTATGTTATTTTCCAGATAGTGCCTCATACAGGGTACCATTTCCATTTAAATTGAGTCAATGCGGGAAGTGACATCACGTAGAAGTCCACATAGAAAAACAATGGGGAAGTTTTGATTCATTAATCAAATTTCACTTAATCTCTCTTCCAGTCATTGACATGCGTGACGTGATCCATGTTTGGGTTGGTAACTCACTACCATCGTAAATAGATTTCAATGGTGTGCATGTATAGACAAAGGGATTTCAAATTATTTATGTGGTTGCGTTTTTGACTAAAGCCCTCACTTGGGATAGGAGGAATCACCCAAGCCCAGCACGGCACAGTCTAGGCGACACAGAGATCCAGCGGGGAGAGACTTCCTAAACACGAACCGCCAGAAATTCTGCAAAGGAAGTGAAGAAAAAGTGATACATAAAAACGTCCAAGTCACTTTGGATGAAAGTGTCTGCCAAATGCCATATATTATTAAGTGCAAATTTAGAGAGAAGCATAGAGACACAGCAGCTTTTACCACAGACACACACAGTTTGGGCACTATTATCTGATACCTTCATGTTGTCTGGTGGATCTCCTTGGCCAGTGGTGGAACACACGAATACAACCAGGGACTCAGAGATGAGGTTAGCCTGTTGAAGAAACACAACCCTCAGATGCATGCCAAATACAACACCCTCTTTAATTGAGCTGAGCTCTAACCTTGTCAACTTAACAAATCCTATTTAAAGCACATAGCTCAGCCTCAGAAATATCATAGCTATATACTGAGAATACCAAACATTAGGAACACTTTCCTTATATTGAGTTGCACCCCCCCCCCAGAACAGCCTAAATTTGTCGTTCCACAGGGATTCTCACCCATGTTGACTCCAATGTTTCCCACAGTTGTGTCACGTTGGCTGGATGTCCTTTGGGTAATAGACAATTCTTGATACACACGGGAAACTTTTGTTCATGGAAGACCCAGTAGATCTTCAGTTCTTGACACAAACCGGCACGCCTGGCACCTACTACCATACCCCGTTCAAAGGCACTTCAATTTTTTTGGTCTTGCCCATTCACCCTCTGAATAGTACACATACACAATCCATGTCTCAATTGTCTCAAGGCTTAAAAATCCTTATTCAACCCATCTCCTCCCCTTCATCTACACTGATTGAAATTAATTTAACAAGTGCAAGTGACATCAATAAGGGATCATAGCTTTCACCTGGATTCACCTGGTCAGTCTGTCACGGAAAGAGCCTATCTAAGGTCTTCGAAAGCCAAGTCAACAAACAGGTCACTGACCATCTCGAATCCCACCGTACCTTCTCCGCTGTGCAATCTGGTTTCCGAACCGGTCACGGGTGCACCTCAGCCACGCTCAAGGTACTAAGGCTTTCGACTCTGTCAATCACCATATTCTTATCGGCAGACTCAGTAGCCTCGGTTTTTCTAATGACTGCCTTGCCTGGTTCACCAACTACTTTGCAGACAGAGTTCAGTGTGTCAAATCGGAGGGCATGCTGTCCGGTCCTCTGGCAGTCTCTATGGGGGTGCCACAGGGTTCAATTCTCAGGCCGAATCTTTTCTCTGTATATATCAATGATGTTGCTCTTGCTGCGGGCGATTCCCTGATCCACCTCTACGCAGACGACACCATTCTGTATACTTCCGGCCCGTCCTTGGACACTGTGCTATCTAACCTCCAAACGAGCTTCAATGCCATACAACACTCCTTCCGTGGCCTCCAACTGCTCTTAAACGCTAGTAAAACCAAATGCATGCTTTTCAACCGTTCGCTGCCTGCACCCGCACGCCCGACTAGCATCACCACCCTGGATGGTTCCGACCTAGAATATGTGGACATCTATAAGTACCTAGGTGTCTGGCTAGACTGTAAACTCTCCTTCCAGACTCATATCAAACATCTCCAATCTAAAATCAAATCTAGAGTCGGCTTTCTATTCCGCAACAAAGCCTCCTTCACTCACGCCGCCAAACTTACGCTAGTAAAACTGACTATCCTACCGATCCTCGACTTCGGCGATGTCATCTACAAAATAGCTTCCAATACTCTACTCAGCAAACTGGATGCAGTTTATCACAGTGCCATCCGTTTTGTTACTAAAGCACCTTATACCACCCACCACTGCGACCTGTATGCTCTAGTCGGCTGGCCCTCGCTACATATTTGTCGCCAGACCCACTGGCTCCAGTCATCTACAAGTCCATGCTAGGTAAAGCTCCGCCTTATCTCAGTTCCCTGGTCACGATGGCAACACCCACCCGTACGTAGCACGCGCTCCAGCAGGTGTATCTCACTGATCATCCCTAAAGCCAACACCTCATTTGGCCGCCTTTCGTTCCAGTTCTCTGCTGCCTGTGACTGGAACGAATTGCAAAAATCGCTGAAGTTGGAGACTTTTATCTCCCTCACCAACTTCAAAAATCTGCTATCTGAGCAGCTAACCGATCGCTGCCGCTGTACATAGTCTATCGGTAAATAGCCCACCCAATTTTACCTACCTCATCCCCATACTGTTTATATTTATGTACTTTTCTGCTCTTTTGCACACCAATATCTCTCTCTACCTGTACATGACCATCTGATCATTTATCACTCCAGTGTTAATCTGCAAAATTGTAATTATTTGCCTACCTCCTCATGCCTTTTGCACACAATGTATATAGACTCTCTTTTTTTTTACTACTGTGTTATTGACTTATTAATTGTTTACTCCATGTGTAACTCTGTGTTGTCTGTTCACACTGCTATGCTTTATCTTGACCAGGTCGCAGTTGCAAATGAGAACTTGTTCTCAACTAGCCTACCTGGTTAAATAAAGGTGGAAAAAATAAATAATAATGTTTTGTATATTCAGTGTATTCAGCTTTAACAAGGCAAGCAGATTCAATGGAGAATACTTATTTTTCATAGTAGTAGTGCTGTATGTTTGAATTATTTAGGCACTGTGTGGCTCTCTTATCTCGCTTGCTAACTGACCACATTGTAACTGTCAAGAGCCTCCGCTTTGACTTGCATTCGCCTCCTTTGCGCCTGACGTCCAATCCGCTCGGCCGTGTCCTGGGCAGTGCCCGTCTGGCTCCCATATAGAATCAACAGCTTTGGGGCTGACATTCTCACTGTGGATAAAGATGGGCACTTAAATGATGATTCTTCCAATATAGCAGGCTGTACACACTAATCCGACATGTTGGACCTACTGTAACAGTAGTGTGTCAAGACACACAGAATAGCTAACTTAAAGAAGCATCCCATTGATGGCCTACACAATGGACACTTGATATGATATTGACATCCTTGAAAATTAGCTAGCTGTCTTTAGTCTGTCTGGACTCTTTTGGCAATTTACTTAGGTATTGACAAATGCATATGTTAGTTGCACCCAAGGTTATCTGTTTACACAGCCTTAGTTACAATCAGACTCGGCACATGGCTATCTGCAGAATTAGTTACTGTTACAAAACTCAGCTGGAGTTTATCAGGACCACCATGTGACTACAGGTAAAGTTTACTACACTACCTCCAGTGCCGTAAAGGTCCAGACCTCTTGGCCGAGACTGAGCTACTGTAAAGCAGGTTGACGTTTATTGTCATGAATCTTGCCCTGGAGGCAGAACTGAGCGATTTTGGCTAGATGGGCCAGCTGCAAATTCATACAAATGCATCGAAACAAAAAAGTGTTTTTGGTCTTAGGGCTAGGATTGTGGTTAAGGTTAGGTTTAAAATCAGATTTTATGACTAGCTAGTGACCACTCTGCAGAGGGGTGGGTATAATTTGTGGAACGTTCCAAAAACTTCGTAAATAACAAGGTTGACAACAAACAACACATACAAAGTTGTATAGCGGCAGAATAAGATACAGGGTATGGAGTGGACTACTTCATTACGTTTTTCACTCACCACGTTTATCCAAAAAATGTCTGTCCTCACTCTGGTAGCCTATGGATAAACGTTAAGAATAAGCTACGTGTGAGTTGATGCCTATTCGGCAGCTAGTTAGCTAGGTGAATTGATCATGCTACTTTGTATGCGTTGTTTGTTGGCAACCTTGTTATTTACGAAGTTTTTGAAACAGATCCCTGTTGGAACGTTCCACAAATTATACCCACTCCCCTGCAGAGCTTCCTCCAGGTCAAGATTCCTGACAATAAATGCCAACCTGCTACTGTAAACCCAATGCGAGCAGGGTCGTAGGTTCCGACAAAGGGCTGAAAGAGATAGCAGAATTATCTGCCATCAATTTCACCTAACTGTTAGTTTCATTTAGTTAATTAGCTAACCTCTAGCTCTCGAGAATGGAGCCCAAGATGGCTTACAGTCTATTTGAATGGGCTAGTTAGCCTCTCGAGCAGTACCAGTGGCTAGTTAACTAACTAGTGGATACGTGACAGATCCCTCGTTCACGAAATACATCCATAAAAGCCGGATAACAGCCCTGCTCAGTTCAAGATGCTCACCTACGGTAGCTATAACAGATTATCCTAGGGGTCTTTGACAATCTCGAAAGTGAATCTAATAATACTGAAAAACTCCTTTCTTCGACTAGGACTACATTTCCTCCAGCGTGTTGTTGTGTTTGCGCTTTACGACTGCAGAGCTTGAGTTTTGATTGGTTACTGGGCCGTTTTACGACAGTAAGTTGACTAGTCAGCTGAGGCCATTCTACATGAAATGAAGGATGGAGGCATATTTGAAGTGTATCACTTGAACGTGCTGTTTGTGTGTGATGTTTCGCTAGACATAAAATACCCCCTGTATTTTTCTATTCGAAGGGTACGACACAGACTTCTAGACATGTTTTGTGGTTATCAAGAAGGGGATTTTCTGTTGCCTAAAGGCGGGTGAGTTTACAGAGAAAAAGTAAACGCATGTGCAGTTGTTTTTTTATTTGCTTGCGAAGCGCATTGTCTTTTGATTGGATCATTCTTCATACACTGAGAAGAGGGAAAAGTAATGTTTTTTTCATTGTAAACGTTGTTTCTTTTTTTTAAACAATGTGTTACAATGTAACTAACAGTATCAACATTTATTAGGCTACAGACTATATTTAGGGATGCATGAAAATAATTCAAATAATTGAAAAGTAGTGCAGCAAGCCTAAAAATAATATAGAATTAAATAGTGATTTAAATATTTATCTCATCTTCCTCCCAAATTGTTTTGCAGTCCTTAACCACGTGCATTGGATAAATCTTAACTATAATTTGTGAGTCTGGAGTGGCTATGTTGAAACAGGGGTGCCCTATGGACTTAGTCAAAGGTGGCATTATTGATTTTGGGGAAATTAATTTGGTGGAATGTGTGAGAGCCTCATAGCTTGGGTAGGCTAAACAAACCTCCACTGAAATATGTGGTGTATAATGTTTGTTACTACTTGCCTATGTGTGTTCTTCCAAGAAGTGTCAACAATGTTTCCCTTCAAATATTTCCAAGAGGAGTGCAATAAAAGCCGCCACATCAACATCTAGGGCCTCCTTTTAAAACAAAAACTATTCAATTTAAACCAATGGATTGTGTAAGGGATAATCAACAAGGGACTCTGGAAAATAATTAACTCATAGCCCCTGGTTGATTATCGCTTACTTGGGATGTGACAGAGCTAGGCTGAGAAGCCTGTCCCACCTATGCAATGGTAGGGAAAACAATGAATGGGAATATACCAATTAGACCACCTATGCTTTCTCGCAATGTTTTCTGGTATGGCACCATAGCAGCATGGACCGTACTGCTAAATGGTCCCTTGTCATAACTGTATGGAACCGAGAGGAGAGGATCAGAGAGAGATCTGGCAGGGCACACAATCTGTTTGCCAGCCAGCTCCTCTCCTACCTGCCCTCCCCTTCTCGGTGTCTTCTTCATCTGGCACAGGGCCTCTGTCAGAAGCTACAAACTGGCGACCATGTGTGGCATACTGACTACCTTTGGTGGGAGTTCCATGGGTCAGTATGTTCTGTGTACATGTGTTCTTTGAGAGAGAACCTAACCTCATCCCTAGGCTATTGTGCACAGAGGTCTGGAGTGTGAGACTAGAGAGAACCTATCCTGTAAGTAAACATGGGGGGACTGGCTGCTTGTCTATTGGTTGAGTGTTGAGTTTATTTAACCAACGGTTCACTGCTTTGAGTGCTGCTGTAGTTAAAAATATGTTTTAGCTTTCTTGAGGAAGTGGCCACCAAGGGTGGGTTAAATAGATGTCATGGGATGCTGATCTCTATAGAGAGTGGATAGGCTTGCCTGGGGATGTCGTGTTTATGTCATGGGATGCTGATCTCTATAGAGAGTGGATAGGCTTGCCTGGGGATGTCGTGTTTATGTCATGGGATGCTGATCTCTATAGAGAGTGGATAGGCTTGCCTGGGGATGTTGTGTTTATGTCATGGGATGCTGATCTCTATAGAGAGTGGATAGGCTTGCCTGGGGATGTCGTGTTTATGTCATGGGATGCTGATCTCTATAGAGAGTGGATAGGCTTGGCTGGGGATGTCGTGTTTATGTCATGGGATGCTGATCTCAATAGAGAGTGGATAGGCTTGGCTGGGGATGTCGTGTTTATGTAATGTGGGTCTGATATTCCCTGCTAGTAATGCACTTTATATTGCATTTAGCACAGAGGGCAAGGAAAGGTTCTATTTTGAAGAATGTAAGTCGTGTTTTTCTCTTTTCTAGTCTTTGGAATATGTGGAAAATGTTTTGCATTGTAGAGATCATGTTCATTTGTAGCCTATTGTCTGGTAGCACATCACATTATACCAGAAAATACTTGTTCAACTTAACTTTCATGCAAACATTCATACTGGGCACTGACTGTCTATTATATTTTATGTTGCTCTGGATAATATTGGCTTCTAATCAAAATGTCATGTGAGCGAATTGAATCAATCACCTAAGCAAACAACTAGAAAGCTATACTGTCTCTTCTCTCTACCCCGGGAAGTAAGGTTAGGATGATAGGCAAGCTGTGATAGAATTGTTTACATCCAAACAGATACTAAGTGACTGAATGGTGATGATACAAATCATGATACAAGTATTTAACCCTGTGTTGATGCCATCATTGTCTCTGCTACCTCTTCATTGGGCTGTGAGTGGATTGCATTGTTTCGACTAGATTGTGTCATTCCAAGCTAAGCATTGTGATGAAGTGATCAAAACATACTCATGCTTGTGTAAGTTCCCATACATGCACACTAAAACTTGTATGTATTGTTGCCATACACATATGGTAATTTCCATGTAAATGAACCCATGAGCACCAACATGACTTAATGGACCCATGAGCACCAGCATGTCTTAATGAACCCATTAGCACCAGCATGTCTTAATGGACCCATGGGCACCAGCATGTCTTAATGAACCCATGAGCACCAGCATGTCTTAATGGAACCCATGAGCACCAGCATGTCTTAATGGACCCATGAGCACCAACATGACTTAATGGACCCATGAGCACCAGCATGTCTTAATGGACCTATGAGCATCAGCATGTCTTAATGAACCCATGAGCACCAGCATGTCTTAATGGACCCATGAGCACCAGCATGTCCATGAGCACCAGCATGTCTTAATGAACCCATGAGCACCAGCATGTCCATGAGCACCAGCATGTCTTAATGGACCCATGAGCACCAGCATGTCCATGAGCACCAGCATGTCTTAATGGGCCCATGAGCACCAGCATGTCCATGAGCACCAGCATGTCTTAATGAACCCATGAGCACCAGCATGTCTTAATGGACCCATGAGCACCAGCATGTCCATGAGCACCAGCATGTCTTAATGGACCCATGAGCACCAGCATGTCCATGAGCACCAGCGTGTCTTAATGGGCCCATGAGCACCAACATGTCCATGAGCACCAACATGTGAAGTTCATGGGAGAATGTCAAATTAAAGCTACGAGACTCATTTTGAGAAGTTTGCATTTTCAACCATTATCCATCCCAAAAAAATGGAATTAGGAAAACTTTGATTTTTGGTCAAACAGATGGAAAAGGGGTCTCAGAAAACATGTACCAGGAAAAAGTCTGAAAAGGTGTTAGAAATGCATCAAAACACAATGTTGAAGTGAAGACCCCTGCCAACTAATATCAACACTTCTATTTAGTTTTGGTGAAATTATTCTGCCTTCTGTAAGTTTAACAAACATTGCCTTGTGCCTTGAAATTCTGTTACTGAAAATACACATACAGACATCCTGAGTGGCGCAGTGGTATAAGGCAGTGCTTGAGGCATAACTACAGACCCGGGTTCGATCCCAGTCTGTGTCATAACTGGCAGTGACCGGGAGTCCCGTAGGGTTGCGCACAATTGGCCCAGCGTCCGGGTTTGGCCGGGGGGGCTTTACTTGACTCATCTCGCTTTAGCTACTCCTTGTGGCGGGCCAGGTGCCTTATAGGCTGACTTCGGCTGTCAGTTGAACAGTGTTTCCTCCAACACATTGGTGCGGCTGGCTTCTAGGTTAAGCGGGCGGGTGTTAAGTAGTGCAGTTAGGCGGGGTCATGCTTCGGAGGACGCATGACTCGACCTTCGCCTCTCTCTTGCCCATTGGGGAGTTGCAGCAATGAGACAAGATCACAATTGGATATCACAAAATTGGGGAGAAAAGGGGGTAAAATACTAAATGTAAAAAATAATAATACACACACACAGGGCCTTCAGAAAGTATTCACACCCCTTGACGTTTTTCACATATTGTTGTTACAAAGTGGGATTAAAATGGATTTAACAGCTGTGACACCTTAATTGCTTTGCACACCTTAATTGTACAACATTTGCACATTATTATTTTCAAAATCTTCAAGCTCTGTCAAGTTGGGCTCCCGAGTGGTGCAGTGGTTTAAGACACTGCATCTCAGTGCAAGAGGCGTCACATCCGGACGTGATTGGGAGTCCCAATCACAGCGCACAATTGGCCCAGTGTTGTTCGGGTTTGGCCGGGGTAGGCCATCGTTGTAAATAAGAATTTGTTCGTAACTGACATGCCTAGTTAAATAAAAATCATTGCTAGACAGCCATTTTCAAGTCTTGCCATAGATTTTCAAGACGATTTAAGTCAGAACTGTAACTAGTCCACTCAGGAACATTCAATGTCGTCTTGGTAAGCAACTCCAGTCTGTATTTGGCCTTGTGTTTTAAGTCCTTGTCATGCTGAAAGGTGAATTTGTCTCCCAGTGTCTGTTGGAAAGCAGACTGAACCCGGTTTTCCTCTAGGATTTTGCCTGTGCTTAGCTCTATTCCATAGTCCTTGCCGATGACAAGCATACACATGACCCAACATGATGCAGCCACCACAATGCTTGAAAATATGAACTAGTACTCAGTGACGTGTTGTTGGATTTGCCCAAAAAATAACCCTTTGTATTCAGGACATAAAGTTAATTTCTTTGCCAAATTCTCTGCACTTTTACTTTAGTGTCTTATTGCAAACAGGATGCATGTTTTGTACAGATGTCTGTCTTTTCACTCTGTCAATTAGGTTAGTACTGTGGAGTAACCTCTACCTGTTTTAAAGTCACCATTGGCCTCATGGTGAAATCCCTGAGCGGTTTCCTTCCTCTCAAGCAACTGAGTTAGGAAGGACTCCTGTATCTTTGTAGTGACTGGGTGCATTGATACACCATCCAAAGTGTAATTAATAACTTCACCATGCTCAAAGGGATATTTAATGTTTGTTTTTTGCCATTACCAATAGGTGCCTTTGTTTGCGAGGCATTGGAAAACCTTACTGCTTGACTGAGGGACCTTGCAGATAGTTTGATGTGTAGGGTACAGAGATGAGGTAGTCATTAAAAAATCATGTCAAACACTATTATTTCACACAGTGAGTCCATGCAATTTATTATGACTTGTTAAGCAAGTTCTTAATCCTGAATTCTAGGCTTGCCATGACAAAGGGGTTGATATCTTATTGACTCAAGACGTTGTTATTGACTCAAACTTTTTATTCATTTGGAAAACATCATTCCACTTTGCCATTATGGCCTATTGTGTGTAGGCCAGTGACAATGTTTTTCTTCTAAATGTAATAAATGAAATTCAGGCTGTGACACGACTAAATGTGAAAAGGGATGTGAATACTTTCTGAAGACACTGTACATGAAGACACTGTACATGAAGACACTGTACATGAAGACACTGTACATGAAGACACTACATGGATTTAACAGAGTTTTGGAAATACCTGGACGCATAAAAAAACAAACTGTTACCAAACTTTGCATCTGCCTAGTTCTTCCAGTAAATGTGTTTCTGTAAAATGTTCTGTGTAAATTGTTAAAAGTATTCCTTGTGTATAGTTGTGTGGTTTGTTAAACTTTTTAATTCAACGGTTTTTGTTTGGCATACATTTTTAAAGTGAAAAATCAGTCTCAGTGCAATTCTGATATTTTGGAATTACCCATATACAGTATCGTTGTGTTTGTGTGTTGACAGAGCAAAGCTAGCCTCTCTCTTTGATCTGGATCAGGCTGCCAGTCAGGGCAACGAGTCCTTCCAGTTCAGAGCCCCCAAACAGCCGAAGAAAACCCCCACCGCTCTGAGTAAGATACATCTGAGGTCCTGTTTAAACACTGGTGAAATCCATTCTGTCCTTCCTCCCTTTGACGTAAACACTGATCCGACATGATTGGATAGAGGGAGGTTATGACTCCTCTAGACAGCAGGAAGGATGCATTTCTTCAGTATTGTGGCTTGTACAGTTTAAACAGACTTCAGACCACGTGTAAACGCTAATGCAATTCTTCCAATACATCCATTAATGGATTGGTGCAAAAGTTCACGTTATGGAAGTGTTTGAATATGGTCTGCGTGGTTTTTGTTAACTCTGTGTGCGTTTTCAAAGGCCCATCTCCTCAAAAGCCTGCACCAACTCCTTCTGTCCTTTTGGCTACTGCTGTTCATGCATTCCGCTTGTGAGTATGTCCACCAACAAGCACCTGAAATCCATATCACTAGATAGAGTTGATATGTCTCAGAGTTGAATGTGTATGTGAGTATGTCCATTATTAGTGTGCTTGAGGTGGTGCGTGCGTGAGAGAATATGCGTGTGTTTGTTATTGTGTTCACAGGTCCTGTTTGACCTTGTCGTCGTGGTTTTGTGTTTGCAGTGTGAATGGCCAGTACACAAAACAGGGGAAGGTGGGAGCTGCTATCCTGGGAAATCATCCAACCAGAGAGGTACTTGAGCTTTGAAGGATATGTAAAACTGGTTTCCATTAAGAATAAACAAACTCCAGGTGATGTGAAGAGGAAGTCTCCATCTCTTTACATTCAGTGCTTGGACTGAAATGGGTGCTGGTACTCATTTTGAGTGCTGTTTTTATTTAGGTGCTGGAGCTCTGCAATGTTTTTAAAGTGAATATTCTGTAAGAGGTGCTGGAACTCAAGCAGTAGAACATTTGAGGTGCTTGTGAGCTCCGCCCCAAGTCATGCACTGTTTATATTTAATCATATGATTTTCCAACTCAATTAATGAAGGGTCTTGTATTCTGCTCTAACCACTTAATAAGAAATATGTGACTCAGTTAATTGTATGATTTTGAGATACTCTAGGCTGTTTTAGTGTAGAGTGAAAAAGGCTCATGATAAATTGTTTTAATTTGTCTTGATACAGTAATAAATCTATGGCAGTGATACAAACTTTTGTATAAAAGGGTTGTGTAAAACATAATGTAAATCTGCCTTTGTAACTACCACATAAATAAATGTTATTGTAAAGTGGGACCCAAGTTTATTCTGTTCATGCACACATCACGTTTGTGTTTGCCAAGTAATTTGTCTGTCTGCTTCCTCTCGTCTTGATTGTTTTCTTCAGTACATGATCCTGCTTTATGGCAGCCAACAGAAACCAATCACAACTGCCAAGATCCATCTAGGATTCATCTTCACAGTGAGTAGTACATCTTCCCATGATGTGTACATGCTTGTGTAGTTTTAACTGTGTGGTGTGTTTTACCTAGATTATATCAGTTTTAACTAGACTATATCAGTTTTAACGATGTGGTGTGTTTTACCTAGACTATATCAGTTTTAACTAGACTATATCAGTTTTAACTAGACTATATCAGTTTTAACTAGACTATATCAGTTTTAACTAGACTATATCAGTTTTAACTGTGTGGTGTGTTTTATGTAGACTATATCAGTTTTAACTGTGTGGTGTGTTTTATGTAGACTATATCAGTTTTAACTGTGTGGTGTGTTTTATGTAGACTATATCAGTTTTAACTGTGTGGTGTGTTTTAACTAGACTATATCAGTTTTAACTGTGTGGTGTGTTTAACTAGACTATATCAGTTTTAACTAGACTATATCAGTTTTAACTAGACTATATCAGTTTTAACTAGACTATATCAGTTTTAACTGTGTGGTGTGTTTAACTAGACTATATCAGTTTTAACTGTGTGGTGTGTTTTAACTAGACTATATCAGGTTTAACTGTGTGGTGTGTTTTAACTAGACTATATCAGGTTTAACTGTGTGGTGTGTTTAACTAGACTATATCAGTTTTAACTGTGTGGTGTGTTTTAACTAGACTATATCAGTTTTAACTGTGTGGTGTGTTTAACTAGACTATATCAGTTTTAACTGTGTGGTGTGTTTTATCTAGACTATATCAGTTTTAACTAGTCTAAATCAGTTTTAACTGTGTGGTGTGTTTAACTAGACTATATCAGTTTTAACTGTGTGGTGTGTTTTAACTAGACTATATCAGTTTTAACTAGACTATATCAGTTTTAACTGTGGTGTGTTTAACTAGACTATATCAGTTTTAACTGTGTGGTGTGTTTTATCTAGACTATATCAGTTTTAACTAGACTATATCAGTTTTAACTGTGGGGTGTGTTTTAACTAGACTATATCAGGTTTAACTGTGTGGTGTGTTTAACTAGACTATATCAGTTTTAACTGTGTGGTGTGTTTTATCTAGACTATATCAGTTTTAACTGTGTGGTGTGTTTAACTAGACTATATCAGTTTTAACTGTGTGGTGTGTTTTAACTAGACTATATCAGGTTAAACTGTGTGGTGTGTTTTAACTAGACTATATCAGGTTTAACTGTGTGGTGTGTTTAACTAGACTGTATCAGTTTTAACTGTGTGGTGTGTTTTAACTAGACTATATCAGTTTTAACTGTGTGGTGTGTTTAACTAGGCTATGTCTGATTTGACTTCTCAGGTTCAGCCAGGTAACTATGGAACATTCTACGATGACCTGAGGCACAACTGGTCCCTGATGTTTGAGTCTGAGAAAGCTGGAGTGGACTTTTGCAAAGAGGTGAATGACGGAATTATTATTTTTTCTCATACTGGACAGATATACACGGAGTGTACAAAACATTACGAACGCTTTCCTAATATTGAGTTGCACCCCCCCTTTGACCCTCAAAACAGCGTCAATTCGTCAGGGCATGAACTCTACAAGGTGTCGAAAGCATTCCACAGGGATGCTGGCCCATGTTGACTCCAATGCTTCCCACAATTGTGTCAAGTTGGCTGGATGTCCTTTGAGTGGTGGACCATTCACAGGAAACTGTTGAGCATGAAAAACGCAGCAGCATTGCAATTGTTGACACAAATCGGTGCGTCTGGCACCTACAACCATACCCCGTTCAAAGGCACTTGTCTCAAGGCTTAAAAATCCTTCTTTAACATGTCTCCTCTCCTTCATCTACACTGACTTGAAGAGGATTTAACAAGTGACATCAATAAGGGATCTTAGCTGTCACCTGGATTCATGTGTGCATAATGATTTGTACACTGTGTATATAGATCTCTATAAATGGCTCTGGAGAAACAGATGGGTAGATGCATGGATAGTTGTTTTATTGAGTTATTTGCACACAGTAAAAATCCATAGACTTTTTTAATGTTTAATCTTTACCCACCATTACAGCTGTGTGTGGCCAGATGGAACAGTGAGACCACTGTAGATACACTACTGACCCAGGACCTGCTGTTAGGAGAGGGACAGGCAGTGGACTATGGTGACACGGTAGAGGTGGCCTTCACAGGCTGGCTTCTACAGAACCACAACATCGGACAGGTGACAAATAACTCAGAATACAGCCAAAATAATTGTGCTGTATTTGGAGAAAATCAACTGGTTCTGACAAAATGAACTGCTTGTGACAAAATGAATAAAGGCTCAGAAAAGCTCAGAGCATTGGGCAATTTGATTTGTGGCTTTATAATTTATTTATTTTTTAAATACAAAAGATCAGAATATATTCAAACATTGACAATATACTGACATTCTAGGTGCTTTTGATTTGATTTATTAGGATCTCTTTTAGTCCCCATTTGGACTAATCTTCCAAGAGTCCTTAACATTAAAATACCATTTATAATACGATCACATTTCTACATATAACACACTATTACAAACATACATAATATACTAACATAATGACCCAATAAATACTCAATCTAAAAAAATATTGATTCTTCATCTACTATAGTCCCACAACATTTATATGTATTATATTTAAATCGTTTTAAAATAATGTTTAAATTTATATATTGAAAGGTTTCTGGTTTGCTCAGTTAATTTATTCAATTTCTTTATGGCTCTAAATCGAAATGTTATTTTGCCTATATCTCTTTTCTGTCTGGATAACGCATAGATGGTGGACAATCTATTCCTAGTATTTACGGAATGTCTGTCTCTTAACCAACTGAATACCGTTGTGAATAGAACTTGGCCGTATTAAATTATGTATATTCTGAAATAAAATAAGCATGTTCCTTTCAATTATCTTAATGATTGATGACCAACCAAGAACATTGCGCATGACTGCAACAGAAGAACCATATCTTAAAACAATCCTTGCTGGATCCTATATTTTCACAATGCATCCTTCCTCGCACGGTGCTCATTAGTTTACCTAATGAGCATCGTGTTGGCAGAAATTATGACTCAAACATTCTGACCAGTAGCTTAGCCTAGTATGGTCCTATACTCATCATGTCAAACAGACTGACAAATGCTGATAATAATGAGAATAACCACTCCATTGTACAATTTGGGAATTTAAGAGTCCGTGACTTTGAATGTAGAGATGATGAGAGGGAAGATTTCACCATTAGGATTTGGGCCACGGTATGGATTTGCAGTCAGTGAAAGAGTAGATATGAGACCAGGCCCCCACATCATAAAAGGAGACATGACCCTCCTCACAATCCATAAACACCCCTGCCTTCTGTGGTGTGTCTCTCAGAAAGATGGGGACAGGGTAGGTGTCACTGGCTTTGTACTCACACCCATACCTCTGCATAGTCCAGTATCCATTCTGAGGCCTTAATGGTATATCCCTCTTCCTGATGACAGACTCACTGGCTACTCCTAAATCCTACTCAGTATTGCCTGTAACCATAACATTCATAGTAAAATCTCCCTGAAGAGAAGCCCTCAATTCCAAGGACATTGACAAAATAATCAAACCTCTCTGGGTGGTTTGGGAGATCATGTTCTTTGCTTCTGTTTTTCATTTGCTTCCCATCTTAGACAGAATGAGGTAAGGAGGTGCTGTATCAGGGTCCAGGGTCACATCTACTGCTGAATCCCCTCCAGCTCAACATCACCAAACCTCTTCACTTCACTCATAAGTGTCTCCTCCAGCTGAGACACAGCTCTCCTCAGAGATCACTGTGAACACTGATCTCAGACCAGTCCTTGGTGGGTGGAGGGCTGCACAGGGATGGGAAGCTCTGGAGGAGTTGAAGGTGGCCCTCAGTGTGTAGCTCAGCGATTTCCTGCTCCAGCTCCTTAATCACCTCAATCAATGATTTCTACCTGGCTTCTCTCAATGGAACGCACCAGAGCAGTGAAGATCTGCACGTTGTCTCTCTCTTTCCATTTCTCTTGCTGAGATCTGAGTTTGATCTCCTCAACCTTACTCTATCTTGTAAGCATCTTCTGGTCTACCTCTGCCATAACCTTTCCTAGTTTAGCCATGTTGTCTCTATACTCTTCTCTAGAGGGACAGTGTCATGTGGTCTGTTTTCAAGCAAAACACATGCAGACATGTCTGGTCACTTCAACAGAACAGATCCAGGAGTCTCTCGTGCTTCTTACGCATCCTGTCTTCCAGGTTCTCCACAGGGTTGATCAGCTTGTCTCTTTAAACCGGTGACTCTCTGAGGCTCCAAGTGAGTCTCACGGAAAGATGTCAGACACCAGGCAGGACTTCAGGGCCTTGAGCGTTGAGGTTGAGCAGGGCTTTGGGCTGGGCCTTGGGTGAGATCCTTGGTCTAGGTTGGTGGCTTTCCCTTGAACTGACTTCCTGAACTGAGTAGCCATCTCAGAAATGAGAGTATTGATGCAAAGCTCCGGTTTCCTGTCACCGGCAAGGGTCACTAGTATCCCAGTACTCTTTGATACAGGCCATGCAGAACTTGTCCACATGGAATGGCTACTGGCTCAGTGAACACATCCAGACACGTAGAGCACAGGAAGTGCTCCTCAGACAGCAGACTGCCGGAGGCGGCCATATCTAAACCGAGACCAAAGGTGAAACCATTATCAGTCAGTTCGAGATCATTTCAGTTTGAGTCAACATGGTACGATATTGCGATCCCTATGTGATCGTAACAAATTGTGACACATGGATCCTAACCAATTGTAAAGCATGGTTTTACCTTTACAGAGCAACATTGTGCACATCCCTAGATATTCATATTATGGGTCTTCATTGACAAAACCACAAAATGCTATAGAACAGAGGGATGGGGCTGGATAAATTTAACCACCAAATGATATCTACTATATGGGAAAAAAAACAAAAGGACGAGGTCAACATGATAGTTTCTAGACAATTTGAAGCTGTACATTAATGTATGTTTATGACATAGCTTACAAACAATGGAGTAAAGCAACCTTATATTTTGGGTTATGATCGAGTTATCATGAATCAGCGGCCATAATGTATATAATTCATAATAAAAAAAATAGCTGTGTATATCACAGGGCCTTAAACATATGAGGCAAGCAATAGAGTTTGGAAAAATCCGTCTCACCTCTGTTGGGAATGTCTCTGTGCTTTCAAGAGGCCCAGATAAGGCTGACCCTAGTAAATGTTTTATCAGAGAGGAGTAGACGAGGCCTAGTTAAATCTTTAGATTTTCTTCTTTGCAGGGAAGTTTAATAGAACATTGTTGTTCCCACCCACTTTTCTCTTCCTTGAACACTTCACCCTTTACATGGCTGAACTCCCTCCCACATTGTTTACTATTGTCTGGAGAGTCTAAATGACATGGATTTTAAAACAATATATATATATATATATATATATTTTTCAGTGAATGTGTTTTGTGTGACTGTCCTATTTCTCTCTTTCTCTCACTCACTCACTTATCCTCTTCACAGTGCATGTCAATGCCAATTTGATCACCATTCAGCTGAATGTATTATATTGTTTTCTGTGTGTCAGATGTTTGACTCCAACGTGGGCAAAGACAAGCTGCTGAGAGTGAAACTTGGCACCGGCAAAGCCATTAAGGTAGGTTGTAGAGCAGGCTGGTGGGAGGAGCTATAGGAAGACTGGCTCAATGTAATGGCTGGAATGGAATATATGGAACGTATGGAAACCACCTGTTTGACCCCGTTCCATTTATTCCATTACAGCCATTAAAATGAGCCCATCCTCCTATACCTCTTTCCACCAGCCTCCACTGGTGTAGTGGTCAACTCAGCAATATGACAACACCACACATAGTGAGGCAACTTCATGCTTACAGAAAAAAACGAATGTTTCTCTCTCTCTCTCTCTCTCCTATCTCTCTCTCTTTAGGGATTGGAGGACGGGATGTTAGGGATGCAGAAAACTGGGCGTCGCCTCCATATTGTGCCCCCCACCCTAGGCTATGGGTCAAAGGGCATCCCCAACCACGTCCCCTCCTCCAGCACACTGGTCTACAATGTGGAGATCCGCCGGGTGGGCACACACACACTCACACATTCAGTTTCAAACGTCAAACAGTATCTCACTGTAGCCATGTGGAACTGTTTGTGTACCGAAGCTAGAGGGCGTAATTGGCTAAAGATGGCTGTCTAGATGTTCTAACTCTGTGGGATGTATTTAGGTGAAGTTTGCTAAGGACAGTGGGTCGGAGCGACAGAGTGGGGGATTAACCACCAACTCTACCTCCCCAAGTGTGGACAGTCTGGGCTTTGGAATGTCCCCTCAGTCTCAGCCCCCCAGCTCTATCCCAGCAGAGCCCAGGTATGTACCACTACCTTCACTGTTCCTCAGTGGGGGAGTTAGGAGGCTTTTTTTATTTGGGGGTCAGATGTCAGGTTAACTATTTGACTTTTCTGCCAACAGGGGAAAGCCTCTGAATGTGAAATCCAATTCAATAAATGAGCAACTGATGGTGAGTGTTATTTTCATTTAGTTTAACTTCTTTGCATGCTTTCACACACACATTTTCACTCACAATTGCGTACACATGCTCGCTCACTCACTCACTCACTCACTCACAGTCAATCAGACACAATCTCTCTCAAACCGTATTATCTTACATACAGCTGTCGGATACAGCCAAAGCCAAGTTGATCTCTCATATGGCCAAGATGGGTCAGCCCATGCTGCCCTTCCCAACAGGAGCCATCTCCGCTCAGCCAGACCACAGTGACTCCAAGACAGAGGTGGGCTCCATAGTGTGTGTGTGTGTGTGTGTGTGTGTGCACCTTCTGTTCTGTATAGAATTGTGCATTCCCACAATTCCAGTTTTTGACCAAGTCAATGCTTTTATTTTGGAACCTGTTTGCCAGGTATGCTGGAAAAGGAGTACAACCTACAAACCGTTGTCATGTTTGACACCCATGACAGTGCCACTGACCTGTTAATATTCTTCTGTGTCTGTATCTGTGTCACCCTGCAGGACCCAAGTGAATCTCACCCTTCACATCACTGTCTGTTCCCCCAGCCCGCCCAGATGTCAGCTGCATCCCCTGTCCATGCAGGTAAGACCTCTAGTTCAGTGTCCATTTACGTCCATATGTTTGGTAGATCCACCAGTCATTTGCTTATATTCAGGGTTCTATTTTCTGTTTCAGTGCCTGAGGTCGTTGTGCCAACTGCTGCCCAGCAACCAGTGTTTATGGAGACAGTGGTCCCACAGGCTGTGGACTGTGGTGGGAGCAGTCATGACTTCCAGGTATTGAATTTGAATTGAATAACCAATATTGATCTCCAAAGGGGAAATTTGAAATTATACAATATGCTTACCCCCCCTCCCTCACAGCCATACCCATCCTTTCAGTCTGCCTTTGGTCCGTCCTACCTTGGTCAGTTCCACCCTCATCATGCAGTTTCATACCAGGGTAATGAAAATACAATTTTCACTGTCACCTTGTCTAAGTGCAGTATAGCAGACATACTATTGTAATATGTTTGCAAGCTTTTATCTAAAACAACATTTGACCCGTCTAGCACCTAGTGATGTCCCTTCCTTGTTGATGACAGAGGTGCGACAGCACAACACTGAGATCGGACAGGCTGTGGGGAAAATGGCAGATAAAATCAATCTGTTGGTCTCCAAGGTCAGCAGTGGACTTGTTTGTAGTTCTGGTAACACTTTCTTGTATTGCATTGTTTTGCGTATGACCTCATCATTTCTTTTAATCTCATAATGATCCTGTCAAACTGAGACATTATAAGGGCTCATAACAAGTAACAAAGCATTGTAACAGTTTTAAGTCATGTTAACATATTTTATACCAGGTGGATGAGCTCCAGAAGCATGGTGGCGGCAACTCTCTGGGTCTGTCCTCGGTGTCCATGGAAACAGCCATGATCCTGCACAACATCCAGAGAATCACCCAGGTCAGTCATCTGTCCCACTAATCTACAGTGTCCTCCTCCTTTTCTGCTCTCCCTCATTCTGCACTGGTCTGAAAAAAAGGATTCTTGTCCTGGTCTACTGTCCTTCAACTGCACTGGTGTGGGGAAAAGTATTCTTGTCCTGGTCTACTGTCCTTCAACTGCACTGGTGTGGGGAAAAGTATTCTTGTCCTGGTCTACTGTCCTTCAACTGCACCTGGTGTGGGGAAAAGTATTCTTGTCCTGGTCTACTGTCCTTCAACTGCACTGGTGTGGGGAAAAGTATTCTTGTCCTGGTCTACTGTCCTTCAACTGCACTGGTGTGGGGAAAAGTATTCTTGTCCTGGTCTACTGTCCTTCAACTGCACTGGTGTGGGGAAAAGTATTCTTGTCCTGGTCTACTGTCCTTCAACTGCACTGGTGTGGGGAAAAGTATTCTTGTCCTGGTCTACTGTCCTTCAACTGCACTGGTGTGGGGAAAAGTAGGACGGGTGAAAGCAATTACCTGATAGGCATTGACCATTGCATGGAACGGCATAACTTCTCCATTTGGGTTCCACAGGAGAACTTGTTTCTAAAGAAGGAGGTTCTGGAGAAGAGCACCCGAGTGGAGGAGCAGAACTGGAAGATCAGAGAACTCCTCGAGCAGAACCAGAGGTTTGAGTGTACAGTACTGTGTGTGTGTGTGTGCTTGTTCAATGAGTTCTGTAGATTAAAATATATATATATATATACACAGTACCAGTCAAAAGTTTACACCTACTCATTCAAGGGTTTTTCTTTTAGTGTTACTATTTTCTACATTGTAGAATAATAGTGAAGACATGAAAACTATGAAATAACACGTGGAATCATGTAGTAACCAAAAGAGTGTTAAACAAATCAAAATATATTTTATATTTGAGGTTCTTCAAAGTAGCCACCCTTTGCCTTGATGACAACTTTTTACACTCTTTGCATTCTTTCAACCAGCTTCACGAGGAATGTTTTTTTAACAGTCTTGAAGCAGTTCCCACATTCTGATCACTTGTTGGCTGCTTTTCCTTCACTCTGCAGTCCAACTCATCCCAAACCATCTCAATTGGGTTGAGGTCGGTTGATTGTGGAGGCCAGGTCATCTGATGCAGCACTTATCACTCTCCTTATTGGTCAAATGGCCCTTACACAGCCTGGAGGTGTGTTGGAACATTGTCCCGTTGAAAAACAAATGATAGACCTATTTAGCGCAAACCGGATGCGTATCACTGCAGAATGTTGTGGTAGCCATGCTGGTTACATTTGCCTTGAATTCTAAATAAATCACAGACAGTGTCACCAGCAAAGCACCATCACACCTCCTCCTCCATGCTTCACAGTGGGAACCACACATGTGGAAATCATCCGTTCACCTACTCTGTGTCTCACAAAGACACGGCGGTTGGATCCAAAAATCTAATATTTTGACTCATCAGACCAAAGGACAGATTTCCACCCGTCTAATGTCCATTGCTCGTGTTTCTTGGCCCAAGCAAGTCTCTTCTTCTTATTGGGGTCCTTTAGTAGTGGTTTCTTTGCAGCAATTTGACCATGGCCTGATTCATGCAGTCTCCTCTGAACAATTGATGTTGAGATGTCTGTTACTTGAACTCTGTGAAGCATTTATTTGGGCTGCAATTTCTGAGGCAGTTAACTTTAATGAAGTTATCCTTTGCAGCTGATTAACTCTGGGTCTTCCTTTCCTGTGGCGGTTCACATGAGAGCCAGTTTCATCATAGCGCTTGATGGTTTTTGTGACTGCACTTGAAGAAATTTGCAAAGTTCTTGACATTTTACGGATTGATTGACTGACCTTTATGTCCTGAAGTAATGATGGACTGTAGTTCCTCTTCGCTTATTTGAGCTGTTCCATAATATGGACTTGGTATTTTTTCTGTATAACACCCCTACCTTGTGACAACACAACTAATTGGCTGAAACACATTAAGAAGGAAAGAAATTCCACAAATGTTACTTTTAACAAAGCACACCTATTAATTGCAATGCATTACAGGTGACTACGTCATGAAGCTGGTTGAGAGAATGCCAAGAGTGTGCAAAGCTGTCACCAAGGCAAAGGGTGGCTACTTTAACAAATCAAAATATATTTTAGATTTTTCAAACACTTTTTTTTGGTTAGTACATTATTCCATATGTGTTATTATTCTAGAATGTAGAATATATATATATTTTTTAAATCCTGGGTAGGTGTGTACAAACTTTTTACTGGTACTGTATAAAAATATTTTATTTTAACAGGAAATATATTACAATTCATACATATCACAGTCAATGTATTTATAATTTGCCAAGGAAAAGGTTTGGAAACCAAAGTTGAAAAAAATAAACATACTCATAGTTTACATGTACACACATCAACACCTCCGCCTCCATATGATTCATCTCATGAGGATAATGTAGAACTCTCATTACTTACACCAATAGAAGTTTGTCCCTAGGGGTCCACCGCCCTGCAGCACCCCAAACCTAACACACCCACACTTCAGGATCTTAGTGAAACATGTGTACTAGGCCAGAGCCAGAGTGACAATCCACAGGACGGTAGACCCCCGGGGCCAGGACAGAGCGGCCTAAAGAGGTATCCACCCTGACATGGGTATGTTTTTAATACCGACTCCTTTTGTCTTACGGTATTCAATACAAGGCCTCCACACCTTATGAAAGTCACCTGGTATACTCTTAATCTGGTAATAAATCAAATGTAGTGGGTCATGGCATTTCTACCTTCCCATTGTGGGAGGATAACCAGCCTTCCAATTAATGGCAATGCATTTCTTAGCTACTGTGAATGCTAGGGTAAGGTTACACAGTATTTCCAAGCAAATAAAACAACGGGAAGATAGAATGTGAATCTGTAGACATCCTGAGCTATAAACAAGATGGTGTGTGTGACAGGTGTATGGAGCAGAGTGGTTTACTGTTGGAACAGAGGAAAGACGTGCTGAAGACCAGCAACCAACAGGACCAGACCAGCCTGCTGGAGGCAGAGCAGGACAAGGTAGGAAAGAGCAGAGGAAACTTACTACACTCACACAGCGCAGGAGAGTCTCATATGCACACACACTTAAGTCCCTCCCCCCACCTCTCTCCATCTCAGCCGCACCTGACAGAGTACCTAGCCGCCTCCTCCACCCTGGTCTCCAAGCTTCAGCTGGAGTCGTCCTCTCTGCAGCGCTCTGTCTCTGACCTGCAGACCCAGCTCAGCCAAGTCCTGCAAGACAGGGACAGCCACTGTACTCAGTTCAGCTCATTAGAGAGACTAGTAGAAGGTACAGGACTGGCAGAACCACTGCACTTGGATCTGTTTATTTGAGAGACTACACAATTTTGAATATCTTTTGAGTTGTGTCCAGCGTGCTGGGTGGGCAGGGTTTAAACTTTTGGGAATGTTTTATTGGGTCATTACACCATGCTAACTAAAGAGGTGTGTGTGTGCGTACAGGGCTAAGGAAGGGGGAGGGGAGGGTGCAGGCCCAGTGGCATACAGAGAAACTGAAACGTAAAGAGATGCAGCTGACAATCACCAACACGGAGGAGGAGCTACAGGACCTGAGGGCTGGGAAAGGCAACCTGGACAAGGTGTGTGTCTGTGGAGACGAGCAGGCTGGACCAATGGGTATTATCAGGCTGCAATACCACTGTCCCACATGGTGCCAGTATTCTTCTAATAACTGTTTGGTATAAAAAAGAATCCCCTGACATTTCTTCAATAGAATATAGTACACTTACCCAATTCTGAATATACCCCTTGTTCCCAAAGTGTGCTCCCTTTCACTCACTCCTCCTCATTCATACTAATCCAATGTTTTTAATTCATTGAGTGGGAAGAGGTATAACCTCTGTCGGAGTCCCCATCACACTTCACAGAAGAGAAAGGGAATTAGACTTTGGTCTTGATCTTGTAACACTGTCGGTCTCTGTCAGATGCTGTCGGAGAGGAAGAGGAGGTGGCAGTGTGAGCATCAGCGTCTGTCTGAGGAGGCGAGGAGAAGCAGCCAGAAGGAAACTGACCACTTGAGGGCCAGGAGAGGAGAAGTAGATCAGGGGAAACAGGTATTTTCTCTCTCTCTCTGACTAAATACCAGCCATATCAGTTGAAATGTTGCTACATACACAACATTATTATGAATAATGATTTGCATATAATAATGCTTAACATTATGTAAAGCATTAAACCTGCAGGCTTTAAACGTGTGTTTATCTAAAGGTGGTTCTGGATGTGGACGGGCAGCAGGGTGGGTATGAGAAGGAACTACATAGCCATGAGCTAGCAGAAATCACACAGCAGAGAGACATTCTGGCCAGGACACTGTCAGAACTACAGGAACAGGTGAAGGACATACTGAGTGTACACACTCCCTAAACATGAGCAAATGTAAATGATTCAAACAGTTGAATTCCAATGCTATCTCGCTCTCAGTATATGGCAGCACAGAGCAGGGCAGAAACCACCAGGAAGCAGCTAGAAATGCTATTGGTTGAGCAGGAGAAGAGGCATGCCCAGCAGCCCAATCAAGATGCAATGGCAGAACAGGTGAGTGTTCCAACATTCACCTCAGACTAGTCTGTACATGATTGGAGTAGTGTTTCTTAATCCTGGTCCTGGGGACCCAACATTTTAGTTTGTCCCTAGCACTGTACACCTGATTCCACTAATCACCTCATCAAACCTTTAATTAGTGGAATCAGGTGTTTAGTGCTTGGGCAAAAACTAAAATGTCCCCAGAAATACAGGAGTAGAGAAAGCAGACTTTGGGTGGGTGGGTGTTTAAATTAAAAATCTACCTTTGCTCTAACAAACTACTCCAATGAGCAACACCAAGAGAAATTGACTTCCACCTTCTATATTGCTCTCATTTCTACCTCTCTCTGATCAGTGATTGTTTCAATGGTTTACGTGTGTTCCCTCCAGGTGAAGAGAGTGATGAATGGAGTGTTCCATTCTCTGAGAGGGGAGTTCGGCCTGCACCAGTCATACCAAGGAAGTGATGTCCTAGGAGTCATGCTTAGCACCATCAAGGTACAGTGCAACCAATACCTGGTGTTTCCATTTCACATTGCCCTGCAGATAGTGAGGCTGCACCAACAGTTGATAATCGCTGTTTACGGGTGGTGCCCATGATAATCCTTCTAACACCATGGGTTGTCCTGCACCAGTAATTTGAATCCAGAGTATGACATTGAGCATGTTGTTAATGTAAACAAGGAAAATATGTTGTGTTAACGCTCCCCATCCTACAGAGTGTCACCCTGGATCTGCTAACAGACCACAATCCAGAGGAAGAAGAAAAGGTAGAAGAGGAGGAGAAATGGACAAAAGCTGTGGAGTAAAATATGAGGGATGATGATTATGATGATGATAAAGAGATGGATCAATACAAGAACAAGAGGACAGTGGAGTTACTCAGACAGCCTGGACCTCTATTGTTAGGTCCTTGTGGTCTGAGGCTCAAGTGGAGGAAGAGTCCATCAATTCGGAAGGCCTAGAAAACAAGGCTGAAGACACACCAAGTACATCCAGAGAAGAAACACCTTCTAAGGCTTAGACTGGCTCAGATAATGGCCCAACACCATCATCTCTCATGGTTCTTATTGAGGAAATGTCTTGTCAAGTACAGCCTCTCGCAGTCCAAATTGACCAATCAAAGTAGTTGGAAGTTGTATCTCCCCCACCATTGTTTAAAAAAAAAGATTTTGGAAGCTATACAAATGCATCTATTAATGTCCACATTTGTTTTATACCATGTTTATTCATTTAAAAAAAACATTTTTATTTAAACGGCCTACCCTGGCTAAACCCTAACGACGCTGGGCCAATTGGGACTCTCAATCACGGCCAGTTGTGATACAGCCTGGAATTGAACCAGGGTCTGTAATGATGCCTCTAGCACTAAGATGCAGTGCCTTTAGACTACACCTTATTTTGGTTTGAGTTAACAATATTAACTTTTGAAAGTGAGATTTTCTTGGACAGTATAACACCGTATGTTCTGGGCAGCTATAAAAAAAATGTTTTACAAGCCTCATCCCTACAACTTCATAAAACATTTGTTTTTTGTCTTGTAGTTCAGGAATTCATGTCTGAATTAAATGATCAAAACGAACTTTCGCATGTTTGATTTGCAGCCAGCGTACTATCAAAATGTAGTTTACATTTTATTCAATAAATGTCAGTGCATTAAGCGACTAAGATAATGCACTGTCAAATCACAAACCAAGAAAATGGTAGAGCAGATTTTATTTGCATAGGGTTTTTCCATCAAACTACCAGTGAAGAGAAGTGGCGGTAACCGTTACTCCACGTATCCTGCAATAACATTGTCATAAAGTGACATGCATGGCATGAAATAATTCAATATAAGCAAGGCTACATGAACATGCCTTCTTTTAATGCATGAATTCCTATGGTCATTATAGCAGGATACGGAGTGTTACCTAAGTGATGACAACCCATACTTACCAACACTGGAATGAAAGAAGTATACATGAAATAGACTGAAGTGGTTTAACATCTAGAAAGTTCAGCATTTAATGCATAGAAGACCGAGAGCGATGCAGGCATAAATCTGAGGCTGGAAGCCTGACCATGTGATAATCTTAAATTAGCGATATAGTTTCCATCGAGGCTAGGTGCCAGGCTATGCCCACTGCATCAAATGACACCCACATATGATATTTTATCTGCCCATTTCGTTTGTTCAGTTTCCTTCCAATAGTGTATATCAATCTATGCAATAAGTAAATATTAAACAGGTGTGTGTATAACATGCTATTGTATGCAGTGTAACTATATTTGACTGCATACAAATTAAAGGATATATTCTATACATTTTTCTGTATATATTTACATTCTAGAGCAGCTTTAAGTGATCATGTACCTGACACTGATACTCTTTTCACACAAGTTTGCCAAACCTAACCAGAGATTTTCTTATGACATGGTAGACGCCTAACCAGACCAGGACCCGGGTTTTCCCGATAGCGATGCAATTTAAGCTTACGAATGTTTTTAACGATGGATCGTTCCTATAACGACCGAAGAAATCTCATGTTTCCCAAAGCACTACATTGGGAACATTCACTAAGTGCGTCGTTGGAGCATTTTTTTTTAGACTGGTGGTGTCGAAACAAAGGCAGTGCTGCCCTTGGATCAGCTTTCTCCATTCAAATTGTTCCACAATACGACGACGGATCAGCTCCGAGATATCACCATATGGCTGCAAATGTTGAGACGGTTTATTCCAATGTTGAGGCTATCCTATAATAATGCACAGTCGTAGCTTTGAAACATCAGTGCGCACGTTATACATTCAATAGAGGAAAATTAGACAGCACTAAAATGAGCAAAATATAACTCGGTGGAATTAACATGAAATTGATTTACATATTGGCCTATGTAGCCAACACATCTCGGTTTTAATTTGTATCATTCGCTTGTATGTAACAATTGCAAAGACATTGGAACCTTTGTATTTGTAGTTATCGGCGGTCACAGGTAAACATTCGTAGATCGTGTAAAAACTGAAAGGGCAAAACAAAATTACGACGCACTTAGCTGTTCTACAAGTGGTCTGAGGCTACCGTTAAATAACACGCGTTATGTGCATCTTTAGTAACGATGGTTTTGGGAAACAACGCTCCTACGAAGGTTCTTACGATTCACTTAGCCACAAGATGATTTTGGGAAACCGGGCCCAGCCCAGTTCAGCTCGGCTCAGTGCGTGAAAAGCCATTGACAGTACATATAGGTGATCTACTGTGGCAAATGCTAGGAGAGAGTATGATAGCGTCTATTGAACCAACCAAGAGAACACATTCAGAAGCTGAATACACACACAAGTTGAAAGTGATCACATAACCAGCAAAGGAACATAACACTTACATCACAACATTACAATTTCGAATTGAATATCATTAAATGTCTTCATATTCAGCATATTTTTAACACTCAGATTGTTTGATGGTATCATTCCGTACAATAATTGTTTCCTATAACCTGTAGCATGCTATGTTTACAAATGACTGACTATAAGAGCACTTGAATGGAGAAAGAGAGAGAGATCAGAAAAGTGTCATTGGTTACCATTGGATGGATGCACATGGATATGTATGATGATGCATTTTAAAGGGTGGCCAACCACTATTTCAACTATGAAGAGAGGAGTGAGCAAAGGTACAGTCCCTCAGACATATTTCACTAAGGCAAGACATCTACCCCCCCACCACACCTAACAGTCATTGATTGACCTTGTCCCTTTTGGGTCACAAAATGTGAATTAAAAAAAGTGACTTGGTTGACAGAGTTAAAGATGAGAACAGGCTATTTCCTAGACTTGTATGATAAGAGTTGCAGATATTGCCAGGCATAAGACGAAGTGAGTGCTGGAACAAAAGCCTGCAGGTAGAGTGCTTGTGGCTCTCCAAGGCCACATTGAGGCCTCAGAGGGTTGGAAAGAAGGTCCCTTTAGCCGTGGTAGAGGCGTAGGTGCTGGGCGATGTTGCTGCGACACAACGGGCAGGTCTGGAGGGCATCGCTGCACATCTGGCAACAGCACACGTGGCCACAGGGCAGGAAGATTACCTGAGACTGAGAGAGAGACACACAATGAGAGGGAGACAGAATACAATAACTGGAGTGTCTGAATGTCTGCCTGCTTACCCCTGTCTCCATGCACACCACACACTCTGAGCTACCCGGGCCGTCTATGAGGCTGGGGGCTGAGGGGTTGATGGGGGTCAGTGGAGGGGTGGAGGTGGGTGTCTCGCCGGGGGCGCTGGGCAGAGAAGATGGTGACGGGACAGCTTCTTCTTCCTGAGGATCGGCCTTGCAGGCCCCTGGGGGAGAGGGAGAGAATTAGGTGACACAGTAATGGATAAAAAATGCATTTGTAGCACATTCTATCACCCACTAGTGCAGTAGGTGACTTGTTTAAAGCAGAGTGTGCGTACCTTCAGAAGGCGTGGTGGGCTGCTCCCTGGCCCAGTTGAGAAGAGCCTTCTGGATACCCATCTCATTGATTCCCAGCTGGGAGAAAAGCAGAGGGGGGGGGACACACACACACACAATCATATGAACACACTGACATTAGGTGCGACACATTCTTTTTTTCTCCAGAAAATGTTTCAAAATTCTACACTTTTCACTCAACTTTAATTTGAGAGAACAAGCACTGAAGTGTACGACCTAAATCGCAGTGTAATATCTTTTAAATAACAAAAAAAGTGTTTTTACAGCTCTTTGAAGCTGGTGAACCAAAACCAAAAGTTGCTTTCAGTTTTAGTCCACCAGCTTTAAACACGTTTTTTGTTATTAAAATATGTTTCACAGCGATTTAGATGGTACAATGACTCCCTACACTATTCTGTGATCGTTTTCTCACAAACTGAAAGAACAGTGTAGAATTTTAGCAACCAGGAAATGACCAATTCCACTAGATAACACAGCCTCAAAGTCAGAACATTTTTCCCAGTTTGACAACAGATGCCACTCCGGCAGGAGAAATCAATAGGCAAATATCACAGCCAATCACAACACTGGCAGGTAAGGAATACTGTGAAACACTATCATTCCACTATAACTACAGATATATTATGGACATTTTCTGAAATTACTATGCAGAAATATCCTATGTGTAGCACCTTTAAAACATGTTATGGAATTGCCATGTCTGTGTTGATTCCATGACACAAACTTCATTTTTACACACCTTGCGGAGGTCTTTGGTGGTCATGTGGCGCAGGGCCTCGGAAGTGACTCTGTGGTGGGCCATGATGGGGAGATAGTGCTGGGCTGACAGCTTACACAGCAGACTGACAAGGTCACTCTCCACACCAACCTCCTGAGACAGAGAGAGAAGAGTTTAGGTCAATTCAATATCTTTGAGGAGGGGGACAACATTCAAAAAATTATCCAGGGACATTATTCTTCATTAAAAAACTCAATGCTTTGGAATTTATTCCGTGTATAATTTTTGGTAATATAAAAATAACATATGCCATTTAGCAGATACTACACGACTTTATTGAATGGGCTGCCCCAGCGGGAATCGAACCCACAATCCTGGTGCTGCAAGTGCATGCTCTACCAACAGCCACACAGGTGGTATAAAGTAGTGTAGCTACCTGCATGCGTAGCAACAGAGGCTTGGCGTCCAGCAGCCTCTGGTACTGGATCAGCCAGTAGTTCTGCTGGTTGGAGTCACTCTTCAGCTCCATCTCCTGGAGGACCTGTCTCAGCTCCACCTCTCGCTGGTCCTTCTCCTTCAGCAGCTGCTGCAGCAGGTCACTGAGAGCCAATCGCTGCTCCCACAGCACCTCCTGCGCGCGCGCACGCACACACACACACACACACACACACACACACACACGTCAGAGGAGAGCACTGGCAGTTCCTCATGCAAGTTTGTCTAAACCTCACTAACCTGCCTAATAGAGTTCACCAGAGAAAATAAGAGAATATTTGTATAATAATCCCAATCTATACGAATAATTAATCACATACCGTCATGCATAATGCTGTGTAATATCTTATCCATGCTCAATGCCCACACCCTGTCCTCTTCAAATAAGAGGCATGAAATGTACTCATGGCAGAATGACATGGAGGGGCTAAACCAAGGTAGAATATTCAAGAAAAGAAGCCGGGGTAGGGACAGGATAGAAGCCGGGGTAGGGACAGGATAGAAGCCGGGGTAGGGACCAGATAGAAGCCGGGGTAGGGACAGGATAGAAGCCGGGGTAGGGACAGGATAGAAGCCGGGGTAGGGACAGGATAGAAGCCGGGGTACGGACAGGATAGAAGCCGGGGTAGGGACAGGATAGAAGCCGGGGTAGGGACAGGATAGAAGCCGGGGTACGGACAGGATAGAAGCCGGGGTAGGGACAGGATAGAAGCCGGGGTAGGGACCGGATAGAAGCCGGGGTACGGACCAGATAGAAGCCGGGGTAGGGACAGGATAGAAGCCGGGGTACGGACCAGATAGAAGCCGGGGTAGGGACCAGATAGAAGCCGGGGTAGGGACAGGATAGAAGCCGGGGTACGGACCAGATAGAAGCCGGGGTAGGGACAGGATAGAAGCCGGGGTACGGACCAGATAGAAGCCGGGGTAGGGACAGGATAGAAGCCGGGGTACGGACAGGATAGAAGCCGGGGTACGGACCAGATAGAAGCCGGGGTAGGGACAGGATAGAAGCCGGGGTACGGACCAGATAGAAGCCGGGGTAGGGACAGGATAGAAGCCGGGGTACGGACCAGATAGAAGCCGGGGTACGGACAGGATAGAAGCCGGGGTAGGGACCGGATAGAAGCCGGGGTAGGGACAGGATAGAAGCCGGGGTACGGACCAGATAGAAGCCGGGGTACGGACAGGATAGAAGCCGGGGTACGGACCAGATAGAAGCCGGGGTAGGGACAGGATAGAAGCCGGGGTAGGGACAGGATAGAAGCCGGGGTACGGACCAGATAGAAGCCGGGGTAGGGACAGGATAGAAGCCGGGGTAGGGACAGGATAGAAGCCGGGGTACGGACCAGATAGAAGCCGGGGTAGGGACAGGATAGAAGCCGGGGTACGGACAGGATAGAAGCCGGGGTAGGGACAGGATAGAAGCCGGGGTAGGGACAGGATAGAAGCCGGGGTACGGACCGGATAGAAGCCGGGGTAGGGACAGGATAGAAGCCGGGGTAGGGACAGGATAGAAGCCGGGGTAGGGACAGGATAGAAGCCGGGGTAGGGACAGGATAGAAGCCGGGGTACGGACCGGATAGAAGCCGGGGTAGGGACAGGATAGAAGCCGGGGTAGGGACAGGATAGAAGCCGGGGTAGGGACAGGATAGAAGCCGGGGTACGGACAGGATAGAAGCCGGGGTAGGGACAGGATAGAAGCCGGGGTAGGGACAGGATAGAAGCCGGGGTAGGGACAGGATAGAAGCCGGGGTAGGGACCGGATAGAAGCCTGGGTAGGGACCGGATAGAAGCCGGGGTAGGGACAGGATAGAAGCCGGGGTAGGGACCGGATAGAAGCCGGGGTACGGACAGGATAGAAGCCGGGGTACGGACAGGATAGAAGCCGGGGTACGGACAGGATAGAAGCCGGGGTACGGACAGGATAGAAGCCGGGGTACGGACAGGATAGAAGCCGGGGTACGGACAGGATAGAAGCCGGGGTACGGACAGGATAGAAGCCGGGGTAGGGACCGGATAGAAGCCGGGGTAGGGACCGGATAGAAGCCGGGGTAGGGACAGGATAGAAGCCGGGGTAGGGACAGGATAGAAGCCGGGGTAGGGACAGGATAGAAGCCGGGGTAGGGACCGGATAGAAGCCGGGGTAGGGACCGGATAGAAGCCGGGGTAGGGACCGGATAGAAGCCGGGGTAGGGACCGGATAGAAGCCGGGGTAGGGACCGGATAGAAGCCGGGGTAGGGACCGGATAGAAGCCGGGGTAGGGACCGGATAGAAGCCGGGGTAGGGACAGGATAGAAGCGAGGGGGATCTAGTTTTGTAGTGTATGTAAAATAGAGCGACTTACAGAAGCAATTTGGGTTAAGTGCTTTACTTAAGGGCATCGACAGATTTTCACGTAGTCGGATCAGGGATTCGAACCAGCAACCAGCAACGCTCTTAACCGCTAGGCTACATGTCAGTGATGTCAAACTATTTGCTTATATCTATGACATACCTGCAGGTTCTCAGCGTCCAGATTGTGTCTCTTAACCTCCAGTTTAGTCAGCTGCATTAACTCTCCTTCTATTAGCCTGATCTAGAAACATATGAACATAACAGGGAGGTGAGCTGGAGGCTCCGGCAGCAAACTCGGTAGGGGGATGATGGCATGTAATGCAAAAAGCACTGGGATTAATGGAAACCGCATGATTCTACCTTCAGACAAGCAGTCTTCCCCAAACATAAAAACAACAGAAAAGGCTGGGAGGGATCAGCTGTTAATTAGTGATGGGCTGGAACAAAAGCCTGCACTCCCAGTTGGTTTCTACAGCCTAAAGTTTGTCTAAACCTTAATATTCAACGTGTGTGATTGAATGATACAGACGTCATAGTGGAGATGTCCAAAAATGATTACAAATAAATAATAATGTTGTCCAGGGTCTATAGATCTAACACAGGACTAATACACCTCAGTATTGCCAGAGTTGTTGAATAGTGTGTAGTATTCCTGTTAATGATATAAACATTGAATGTGTGTAATATTGAAAGATACTGAATGTTATATAAAATGACACTTAATGTGTGTATATCGAATGACAGTGAATTCATACGGAATGCATGTGACGGTGTGTTACCACAGGTACCTGTTGTTGGATGTAGCCGTGCACACTGTCCTTCTGCAGCTGCAGTGCCTGGAAGGCTGCCTTCTGCATCTTCTCCTGTAGAGGGCCACAGAGAGTAACTAATATCAGCTATTTCAACTGGGCTGGGTTTCCTTGTTTTCCACGATTTACAATGGAGTTGAGTGGCGACTTGTGTGGGCAAACTAGAGATTTAACATCACATAGAATGATGTTGTTTTATCAAAAACTTTCAGCACCCAAAGAATAGCCTGCATTTACACAGGACAATGTCCAGCCTGACCACCACCAGTCAACGCTCAACTCTAAATCGTGGAGTTGAGTTTAGTCGGCTACCTGTTTCTATACTCTTTCCAACGTATGATCCAACCTTACCAAAGTGCGATGTCAGTACCAAGTGTTTCATGTAACACTAGACATTCTCACTAGCTTGTGAAAACATTGTACATCTTTGTTTACTATCTATCTGTTTGTGATGCACATAGCAGTAAATATATATTTTACCTCCTGTAGGATACAAGCGATGGCTTTGGATTTGTCTAGCTGCTGGAGCGAAAGCACCTGATCGAACTTCCTGTCCTGACTCTCCAGACTACGACGAGAGGAGAGAGGAAGCAAGGTGGAAATGCGTTTCTAATCAGGAACCTCCTACAAAAATAAAGTGCTCAAAGAGAACTACACCAAACAATATCTCATTGATAAAGCATGTGGTGTGTGTGTGCGTGCTTTGGTTTTACTATCCTTATGGGGACCAGAAGTCCTCAAGGACAGTAAAACAAGAACAATTCTGACTAGAATTTCGCTAGTCCCCACAAGGAAAAAAAGCTATTTTAGACTGGGGTTATGTTTAGGGTTAGGATTAGAATTAAGAGTTAGGGTTAGTAAAATAGATTTTTGAAAGGGAATCAATTGTTTGGTCCCCACAAGGATAGTAAAACAAACTTGTGTGTGTCTGTGTGTACTGACCTCCTGCAGGCCTCAGAGACCAGACTCTGTCTGCGTGAGTCACTGGCTTCCTGCATCAGACGCATAGAGCAGCTCTCTGACAGCATCTTCTGCATGGCCACTGGAGAAAGAAAGAGAGACAAGAGAGAGAGGAGACAAAAGAAAAACAAAGATAAGACTTTGAGAGACCCCATTCCTTATGCTAACTGCAATCCGTTCAGAGGTTATAGCTTCAATCCACATTGCCCTCCTTCTAAACTTGCTCTGGACTTTTTCTTGGAGACAACATTTCCCATGCTCACCTGCTACCTCTCTCTTCCTGAGTGAGTTGGTCTCTTCTTGTGTGATGGCCGTCAGATGCTCCATCCGTATCCTGCACAGAATAATGGAAAGAAAGACATCTCACAATGGAACAATTCTTTTTCAGCAGTATTCCGTTGTAATATTTTTAAAAATTTTAATAGGTATTCTAGAAGGAAATTCTGGCCTGCAGCTTCCATTTGGCACTGTTCGTAAATAGTCATTCTATTTGGAATATGAGTCAGATCGTTGAGTACCTCAGTCAGCGAAAGAGCTGTAATCTTTTTAGCTTCTAGGATCATAGATGGATTGATCCAGTAAGGGTGGATCGATAAGAAAGGCTCTCTCCCACTTACCGGTCCTGCTCCAACTGTTGGAGAAACTCTGAACTCTTTCTTTGTCTGAAAAGACACACACAAACACACAGTCAATCAGAGATGGGAGTTAAGCCTAGAGCGCTTGAGACCCACGCCCAGCCTCAAGACCCAAGTTGCAGTCCAAATGGCACCCTATATAGTGCACTTTTCTTGGTCAAAAGTTGTACACTACATAGGGAATAGGGTGCCATTTGGATGCAGATCTTAGTGCCCAGCTGCCACATTAGTGAACCAAGGTACCCTGGCAATTGTGTGCTATGTCACCCCTATTTAGCCACAGAACACTGACAAAAATATGTATTGGGTAAAGTTTAGTACCAACAACATGGTCTTGTTTGAGACCATTAACTGAGACGGAGACCCAGACTGCATTTATGTGGTCTCAAGACCAAGACCACAAGATCAAGATTAATGATACATGTCAACAAATGTCATCATCCATTATTTTTTTAATCTTGAACACGTCTCCTTTTTCTGCATCTCATTGTCCACTTTTATTACGAGTAAACCTGGCAAACGTGCGCACCCCCCTCCCCCTCCTCCTCGCTCTCTCTCGCTAGTCCTCACCGTTTGTTGTCCAGTAGCAGGTTGTTGATGCGGTTAGCGATGCCCGTCTCGGCCTGGCGGACCTTACCCAGAATCCTCTGCCTCTCAACCTCCTGGAACCTCTGCTGCACTGACACGCCTAGCTCCAGACGCTCCTGTTCCTGGAGAGGGGGAGAAGACATGACTACTTACCGCCGTTGTGCCCTTGAGCAAGGCACATTACCCCGAAGTGCTACAGAGGCGCTGCTGTGTACTGTGACAGCAAAAATAAATAATATCTGGGGAAATGCACCAAATAAATCAATTATTGTATGTCAACTTTTAATAGGACAATGGAAGTCTGCTTTGAAAAAAAACAAAAACATTATTAAACCCAACACGTTTCAGCAAATGCCTTCATCAAGGTATGACCTGTAGAGGGGAAGAAAAGTGCCGAGGCAGGGAGTAAAGGATTGGCCAGCTCAACTCAACATTCTCTGACATATAGTAATAGGGCAGTGATATTGACACTTTTTCAGCAGGGAACCCATTTCTTCTGCTAGAGTTCTGGGGACCCCATTTTTTCCCCCAAGAATTTCTTGCGACTTCAACCCAAATCTAATGACACAATCTTAAAAATCGGTACAATTCGATTTTACGTCAACAAATAACATCTCTTATCAAAATGTAAAGAAACCAATAAATACATTTACTCAATAAACAGTGCCTTCGGAAAGTATTCAGACCCCTTAACTTTTTCCACTTTGTCAAGTTACAGCCTTATCATAAAATGTATTTGTTTTTTCCCCCCTCATCAATCTACACACAATACCCTATAATGTCAAAGCAAAAACTGGTTTATAGACATTTTTGCTAATTTATGAACTGCAATATCAAACTTACATAAGTACTCAGACACAACAGTACTTTGTTGAAGCACCTTTGGCAGCGATTACAGTCTTGAGTCTTCTTGGGTATGACACTACAAGCTTGGCACACCTGTATTTGGGGACTTTCTTCCATTCTTCTCTGCAGATCTTCTCAAGCTCTGTCAGGTTGGATGGAGAGCATTGCTGCACAGCTATTTTCAGGTCTCTCCAGAGATGTTCGATCGCGTTCAAGTCCGGGCTCTGGCTGGGCCATTCAAGGACATTCAGAGACTTGTCCTGAAGACACTCTTGGCTGTGTGCTTAAGGTCATTGTCCTGTTGGAAGTTGAACCTTCGCCCCAGTCCGAGGTCCTGAGTGCTCTGGAGCAGGTTTTCATCAAGGATCTCCCTGTAATTTGCTCCGTTCATCTTTGCCTCGATCCTGACCAGTCCTTGCCGCTGAAAAACATCCCCACAAAATGATGCTGCCACCACCATGCTTCACCATAGGGATGGTACCAGGTTTCCTCCAGACGTGATGCTTGGTATTCAGGCCAAAGAGTTTTTTTGGTTTCATCAGACCAGAGAATCTTGTTTCTCATGGTCTGAGAGTCTTTAGGTTCCTTTTGGCAAACTCCAAGCGGGCTGTCATGTGCCTTTTACTGAGGAGTGGCTTCTGTCTGGCCACTCTACCATAAAGGACTGATTGGTGGAGTGCTGCAAAGATGCTCCAGATCTGTGCCTGGACACAATCCTGTCTCGGAGCTCTACGGACAATTCCTTTGACCTCATGGCTTGGTTTTTGCTCTGACATGCACTGTCAACTGTGGGACCTTATATAGACAGGTGTGTGCCTTTCCAAATCATGTCCAATCAACTGAATTTACCACAAGTGGATTCCAATCAAGTCGTAGAAACATCTCAAGGATGATCAATGGAAACAGGATGCACCTGAGCTCAATTTTGAGTCTCATAGCAAAGGGTCTGAATACTTATTAAAAATAAAAAACAGAAATACCTTATTTACATATATTTGCAAACCCTTCTAAAAACCTGTTTTCGCTTTGTGTTTATGGGGTATTGTGTGTAGATTGATGAAGAAAGTTTTATTTAATCCATTTCAGAATAAGGTTATAACGAAACAAAATGTGGGAAAAGTCAAGGAGTCCGAATACTTTCCGAAGGCACTGTATATCTTGTATCTTATCTGTATATATTGTTGTGCCACACCATTAGGGGTCAAGACCCCGACTCTGAATAACACTGTAGTAAGGAATATGTAGTCTTATACTAAATTAAGTTCTAATGAAGGTTGCCACTGAACGCTAAAGACTATTTTGGGCTTTCGAAGGGTCTTTACAATGACTGTGATGGTTGCTATATTAGAGATTGTGTGTCTGTGTGGTGCGTGTGTGTGTGTGTGTGTGTGTGAGCCCAGCAGTCACCTGTCTGACAGACAGCAGGATGTTCTCCTTGTGGGAGTTGTTCATGAGGATGAGCTGGTGATGCTCCTTCTGCTTCTGTTCCAGCTGACGCTCAAATGCCAGTTTCTCCTGGTGCTTCTGCTCCTGTGTGTGTGCGTGTGTGTGTGTGAGAGACAAAGAAAGAAAGTGATAGAGACTGTCATTAACTCTGAGTCACCAACCATTGAGTGACGATAAAATGTGATTAAAAAGTCTCCTACAGTACCTTTCTCTTCTCAAAGTCATTGAACTTACTCTGCAAATGGAGACAGGGAAACAAGCAGTGTAATCAGTCAGACAGTTATGACAATAATCAAAATAAATCATTACATTGAGATTGTCATGGTGTGTGGGTCCATCTCGTGGTGTGTGTGCGTGCTTTCATATGTGCGTGTTTGTAAAAGAATGAAAGAGAGAGCTCCTTCATTGCTCTGTGAAAGGTTGGTGTATGTTCCTCTCTAAAAATGGCCCTTGTTGCTCCACAGAACTAAGATGGTTGCAAGGTGACAGCCCAGGCCCGCACTCACCTGCCAGGCCCCCTCCAGGCTGTCCACATCGTCCGGTCTCTGATTCCCTGAGTCACTCTCCAGCACGGGCAGCAGGAACTGAGACGAGGGGCAGTACTCCTCCCCCAGCTCTGTCAAAACACACACACACACACACAGATGAGACAAAGTGTGTAAATGAGTGTGTAGAAGTGAGAGTATTGACTGAATTTCCTCTTGCCTGACTAGGGACTTCCTTATACTTATGTCATGTTCTGTTGCCATTTTCTTGGAAACTGAGCAAGTTTGTTTGGGGTGTCTGAATCAGAAGTCCTGAAATTATGGAATAACTGCACTGTTTTATAGTACAGTAGGGACCATATGTCTACATTGCAATTCCACCAAAATTGTCTGAGTAACACTATACTAATAGTACTTTTCTAACTCACCAGTGCAGAGGAACCGTTGGATGTCCTCAGTCCCCGTGGTGCACACCGAGGCAGGGGGGTAGGACATGAGAGCAGCGTCCAGGGTCAGGCTCTGGTGTGAGAAAACACAGACCGGTTGTTAACAGCATACAGCATGTAAATTAGTGTTATTACAAATAGAGGTTGGCCGATTAATCGGAATGGCCGATTAATTAGGGCCGATTTCAAGTTTTCAAAACAATCGGAAATCTGTATTTTTGGACACCGATTTGGTCAGATTTTTTTGTTTGTATTATTATTATTAATTTTTTTACACCTTTATTTAACTAGGCAAGTCAGTTAAAGAACACATTCTTATTTTCAATGACAGCCTAGGAGCGGTGGGTTAACTGCCTTGTTCAGGGGCAGAACGACAGATTTTTACCTTGTCAGCTCGGGGATTCAATCTTGCAACCTTACAGTTAACTAGTTAAATGCTATAACCCCCTGCCTCTCATTGCACTCCACGAGGAGCCTGCCTGTTACACGAATGCAGTAAGAAGCCAAAGTAAGTTGCTAGCTAGCATTAAACTTATCTTGTAAAAAACAATTCATCATAATCACTATTTAACTACACATGGTTGTTGATATTACTAGTTTATCTAGCGTGTCCTGCGTTGCATATAAACGATGCGGTGCGCATTCGCGAACAAGGACTGTCGTTGCTCCAATGTGTACCTAACCATAAACATCAATGCCTTTCTTAAAATCAATACACAAGTATATTTTTAAACCTGCATATTGAGTTAATATTGCCTGCTAACATGAATTTCGTTTAACTAGATCAATTGTGTCACTTCTCTTGCAACAGAGTCAGGGTATATTCAGCAGTTTGGGCTGCCTAGCCCGTTGCGAACTGTGTGAAGACTATTTCTTCCTAACAAAGACAGCCAACTTTGCCAAACGGGGGATGATTTAACAAAAGCGCATTTGCGAAAAAAAGCACAATCGTTGCACGACTGTACCTAACCATAAACACCAACGCCTTTCTTAAAATCAATACACAGAAGTATATATTTTTAAACCTGCATATTTGGCTAAAATAAATCCAGGTTAGCAGGCAATATTAACCAGGTGAAATTGTGTCACTTCTCTTGCGTTCATTGCACGCAGAGTCAGGGTATATGCAACAGTTTGGGCCGCCTGGCTCGTTGCGAACTAATTTGCCAGAACTTTACGTAATTATGACATAACATTGAAGGTTGTACAATGTAACAGCAATATTTAGACTTAGGGATGCCACCCGTTAGATAAAATACGGAACGGTTCCGTATTTCACTGAAATAATAAAAGTTTTGTTTTCGAAATGATAGTTTCCGGATTCGACCATATTAATGACCAAAGGCTCGTATTTCTGTGTGTTATTATTAAGTCTATGATTTGATATTTGATAGAGCAGTCTGATTGAGCGGTGGTAGGCAGCAGCAGGCTCGTAAGCATTCATTCAAACAGCACTTTTGTGCGTTATGCCAGCAGCTCTTCGCTGTGCTTCAAGCATTGCGCTGTTTATGACTTCAAGCCTATCAACTCCCGAGATTAGGCTGGTGTAACCGATGTGAAATGGCTAGCTAGTTAGCGGGGTGCGCGCTAATAGCGTTTCAAACGTCACTCGCTCTGAGACTTGGAGTAGTTGTTCCCCTTGCGCTGCATGGGTAACGCTGCTTCGAGGGTGGCTGTTGTCGATGTGTTCCTGGTTCGAACACAGGTAGGGGCGAGGAGAGGGACGGAAGCTATACTGTTACACTGGCAATACTAAAGTGCCTATAAGAACATCCAATAGTCAAAGGTATATCAAATACAAAAATGGTATAGAGAGAAATAGTCCTATAAATACTTTATTAACTACAACCTAAAACCTCTTACCTTGGACTATTGAAGTCTCATGTTAAAAGGAACCACCAGCTTTCATTTGTTCTCATGTTCTGAGCAAGGAACTTAAATGTTAGCTTTTTTACATGGCACATATTGCACTTTTAGTTTCTTCTCCAACACTTTGTTTTTGCACTATTTAAACCAAATTGAACATATTTTATTATTTATTTGAGGCTAAATAGATTAAAATAAGTGTTCATTCAGTATTGTTGTAATTGTCATTATTACAAAAAAAACAACAAAAAAAAAAAAACATTACAAAAAATGTTTTTAAATCAGCCGATTAATCGGTATCGGCTTTTTTTTGGTCCTCCAATAATCGGTATCGACGTTGAAAAAAATCATAACCGGTCGACCTATAATTACAATTAAGCAACATTCCTTCTGGCAATGTACGAGTACACACACACACCTCTAGAGTGCGTGCCAGAGCCAGGTCCCGGGGTAACTCCCTCACACTGTTCTCACTCAGGTCAAGTGTGCGCAGGCTGCTCATACGGCCCACAGAGGTAGGCAGCTGACTTAGACAATTACCTATGGAAGAAGATAAAGTACTTTACAAACACACACACAATGCCATACCGACAGACACATACACCAACAAATCCATATCCTATTCAAACTAAGTCAAAATCCATGCATCCTTTTCCTGAATAAAATATACTTCCTAAGTTGGCTTCCCCTGGAAGGCTACCCCATTCAGACCAAAGGTAAACAAACCTTTCACATTGAGGGTCTGCAGAAGTCTGAGATTCCCAATGGAGTCCGGCAGGGCCTTGATCTGGTTATTTTCTATATTCAGCACCTAAGTGGAGGATTCAAAATGGCAGCGGGTGGAGCATCCATTTAGGTACAGTATGTTTCCATTGATATCCTTCTGTTATTAAAGATAGAATCCTTAATGGCTACATCCATTTTTGGACTTAAATATTAATGATATATACTCATTGATTCTTAAAGAATAACTTCTAAATGCCTCATTAGTTTAGTTCAACTGTCGTACCCCATCGGAACACAAAATATAAGCTTGTTTAACTCCAATGTTTGTCAGCAACGTAAATGTAAACAAACACTGAATAGCCTCAAATGATGGTTAAAACTATACATTTGATAGTCATGGATGGTCATTCCTTGCATCCATAGCCCTGTCTATGACTGTGAGAGTGGTTACATTTCTCCAGCACCATCACTCAGCTTTTTAGCAAAACAGGGGATGGGAGCACAATTTCTTAATGTTTCATTTAAGGATTCTAGCTTGAAAGGCTATTATATGTATAATGATGATCTGACCTGCAGGGATGCCAGTTGCCCTATATCGTCAGGGAGGGCGGTCAGCATGTTCTCATGCAAATCCAACACCTATGAGAAATGGACAGGGAGAGCGGGAAGGGTAAGGATGTACCTCGTTGGAAGGAGTCATCCGATTGAATGTTTGCTGAATCATGCAGGTAATTATGGTTAAGTCATTGACTAACTAACCCCTTATGCTTATTAGGTCAAACACAACTCATCAAATGTAAATCTAGTCAACAAAAAAATACTAGTGCCTTCAACTCGTAATATCACTAAATGTACATAGTGATCAACTAATAACAGGTATTCATTTTGAAAAAGACTGAATGGAATTTCTAATGTTTTTTTTTCCCAATGTAATGACTGTATGTGTTTGATTTGTGCTTTGTGCTCATCCAGTACATGTCTTGCCCTATCTAATACTACCAGTGTCTAATGTAATGCTCCCAATGTCCATACCTCGCTTCTTTAGTGATGTTTTTGTCTTGTGCAATGTGCAGTGTCTTATGCAATGCTTAGGCCTAATGTGTCCTATACAGGCTAGGTAATGCCTACTTTGTCCAATGCAATGTTTTGTCTTCAAACCTTTAGTGTGACCAGAAAGTTGATGCAACAGCCTTTGGGCACCATGGACTTCAGCTGGTTTCCATGGAGAATGAAGACCTTGGTAGATCAAAGAGACACACAGGGATGTTATTGGCTTACCAGTGTTCTAAAGAGCAACACTTCTGCACTTTGTAACCTACAAGCTTGAGATTAGGTAAATTCCATTCAGTAAATTCAGAAAGTGATATTAAATTAAATTAATCAAGTTCCTTTATCGACCCAGACTTCCACATATAATTGGTAGTCTTACCTTCTTCTGTAGCACCTTGCATATGGAAAACGCACTGGTTGGAACCTGAGCAGAGGGGACACCAGACATATATTTTCCTCTTCATGTCAACTAGACGATCAATGTTTTTTAATAGCTACATGATGCTGATAGTACTGCTGTTATTTCAGATATTAGATTTTACTTTGAAGAACTTGGTATACTTAAAGGCACACGTGGAAGTTTTAGTGTTGACTAGACTACAAGATAGCCCACAAAAAGATTCTTACATTCTCCTGTCCTCCATTTACAACATGACTTGAGCGTTAATTTATCATTAATACCTGCTATACTACACATCTATGCAAATTTGTAGACCTACATCACACTTACCTCTGTGAGCTCACAAGCGGAGATGTCCAGAATGTCACCAGCCCCTACTTCTTTAGACTGCCAAAACAAATAAGATGTCAATGCAAGATGTCAGTATGGATCAAGGAGGGTATTCTGATCTGGTGCATAGAAGAGGGCATGTCCACTCATTGTTTTGCCTCCCCAAAGGTGATTGATTGTTCAATCAATTTTAAGGTGATAAAATATATTTTTTTGACCCACATCGTCTTCGGCAGTTTGGACATTCCCTTTTTGTATGCATTCCTTTTGTCCAGCTACTGTTATTATGTTTGATGTGCATTCAAAACCCTATTTTGGTGATATTTGGATCTAGGCCTCAAGGAATGCAGTACTGCTAGTTCTTTTCTCCCTCCAAGTTAGAGAGTCCACTTACCAGGGCCTATATTCACAATGTATGAGTACTGACCTTGGATCAGTTTTATTTTATTTATTTGCACACAAGAGAAAACAGAACAATATGATAAGAATTTTAAAGAAAAATTAACAGAGCATGTGCAGGAGAGGTAGAAAACCCAGAGAGGCTTGTAAAGGCACCTCCCCCTTTCAAGTTTTTATAAAACAACTTGAAACAGTTCAGCTTTTTAGATCATAATGAACAAGACATGGGGGACCTGATCATAAATCAGCACCCCTACTGTGAGACACTTTGTAAATTCAGACCCTGGTGACCCAGGTCGGAATCAGACCCTGTCAAGAGGGGGAGCATGAAAACCAAAAGTGCTGCTGACTTCAATACCCGGATTACTCACATACACAGAGAGATAAAGCTCCTTACCAGGCACAGTTGATACTCCAGACGCTTCTTGGAGTCCTCACTGGGCTTCCTCTTTCTGAAGAACAGAGGCATCCTGATGCCTGTCTGTCCTTCTGCCAGTCTGTCTGTCTATATATCTGTCTGTCTGTATGAGGCTGAATTTGTGCCCCCTCTCGGGTATTGAACTCCGGGCAGATGGCTTGAGGTTTGAAATGACCAGTGTGGAGAAATCAGTCTCACCAATACTGTAGAACAGAAAAATACATTGTTAAGGTTCACATAACCCGTTTTCAGCTTACTCTCGTTTATGAGTTATTGTCAATACATAAATTAGGCCTAAGAACAATATAAAGACACAGAAACACACAAACCAACAAAATCACAAAAAATGTGATGTTGCCAAAATACGCTACTGTATCAACAAAACATTACAGTTGTCGTATCTAAAGGTTAGAAGGACTACTAGCTAGCTAGTTTAACCAGCTGAATGCCTCTGTATGGTATAGCTAGCTAATTTAGCTAGCAACAATCCGGTTGACAGAGCAAATTCTTCCAATGATGTATGCTAGCTGCTTAAAGTAAGCTAGCCTTAGATAGCTAACAAGTTACCACAGTTGTCTAATGTATGATTTAACTGGCTAACTAACGTTAGCTTTCGGCTTAGTCATTTTGGACAAACCTTTAACTAGAAACGACTAGTTTTGGGATAAATCCGAGTTGGAGTCTGAATATAACGTTGAGTACGCAGGTCAATATTCCGATAGAGACATAGTTTGCTGTTTTTATTTGATGGTTCTTCTGTTTGTCTGTTTTTGTTTAGTGTTCCCGTTGTCAAAATGAGTCCTGCCCAATGGGCGGATTCGATTCTGCAGAACCGCTGGGCACCGGGCATAGGCTGGTCACGTTACCGGGCCAAAACGGGGAGAGGCGCGCCCCTCTCAAATCGAACAGTAATCTGCATCGCTCCGTCATTTTGGCAATATGGTGCATCGTCCATAATCATAGATCTCTTTTACATTAAATACATTTTTGAATTGTCTATCTATTTTTCATTGGGAAGGCATATAAGCGTTTTGGGAAAACACAGAATAATAGTAATTAAGTCATTTTTGTTTTGAGCCGACTTCGCAGTGGCTTTGAACGGGAATTTAGAAACCCTGACAAGCGCCTCCCTATGAAACTCCCAATCACGACCGGTTGTGATACAGCCTGGATTCGAACCAGGGTGTCTGTAGTGATGCCTCTAGCACTGAGATGCAGTGTGCGGTCTAAGAGCCCACACAGAAGCCAGAACAATGCGTCATTGGTCCAGGGTCCGTGCTATCCGGAGTCCTTCAGACGTCCCTATGCCACTGAAGTTGACATTTTAAATGGTAAGGGTTACAAATCGGATTAATTATGATAAGGGCAAAGATTTGTATAACTAAACCAAGATAGACCACAGCCCGTCGTTTCAAATTGGAACAAATAGTGAGCAAAACAAGCAAGGAGGTGGGCAGAGCCTAGCGACATCCTATTGGCATGTTCTAGTAAACATATTTCTATGTGCATATTTCCGTTAGGGAATGTATACTCTGTGAAGTGCGCGTGTGCAATAACACAATTCGACTTGTCACTCCTAAATAACACAATTTTGTAAAACTTTGGCAAAGGGTAAATTCAACAAAACATAGTCCACTCTGTGGATAACATATTTTAGTTTTGGGAACAGAAAATTGTATTGAGATCAAATGTTTCGTCGATGAGAAAATGTGCATAATGTCGTCCAAAATCCATCTCGTTCCATCTTCTCCCACTGCCGACCACTAGGCTTTCTTGGTAGTGAGTGGAAACACCTTCTTCTTCTATGAGGTTTAACGGCGATTGGCACCAAATTTCTTGCATTACCGCCACCTACTAGACTGGAGCAGTGTTGCCAATTTAGAGGCAGGTTGATTTGTTGCTAAAAGTTGCTAAATTACGTTGTGATGTCATTGCGTGATAACGTAAAACTGCGTCATTACGTAGAATACACAATAACGTTACTCAATTTGACTGGCCAATACAGCGAAAAATATGATTTGACATTTGTTCAGGTACAGACTCCCACTATTTTCTGTTCTTCTGGCTGTACAATTTTGATTGAGACGTGTTGATTGATGTTGTAAATTCTGTTCAAGATCAAACATACGTGACCAACTATATTCCATTGGCCTAGGCTCGTCGAAACCGTTCTACCAGGTGGCCTGCTGCCGCAGCCTGCTGCTCACAGTGCACTTTTGCAGCCAGGCACGTGTGTTGTGACTGAGTGACGTCGACCGCCGAACACCGCCCGAACAAGGAGAAGAATCGACTTCGGCAGAAGTCGTGACAATAAATTATAAGGACCATGACAAGAAAACCTGCCGATGAAAAGCAGAACATTTCACTGGAACTTTGTCAATATTATAATTGGAAAACAACATGAAGTTAAGGCCACCAAAAGTAGAGAAGACATGATGAGGAATAAAATTACAGATAGAAGTGGGTCTTCTTAGGAATTGTTTTATCCAATTGATCTTAATAAAAGTATTATTTAAGGTAGTAAAGTTCAGAAAATTCAGCCCACCATTCTCATAAGTATTCATTGAAACAGTTTCCTAATGTAATGGGTACGGTTTCTCCACAGAAAGTTGAAAAGCATCTGGTCTATCTCCTTGTTTATTTTACTGTCAAGATATAGAGATAGAGCGCCATATGTTAGTCTAGAGGTACCTTCAGCCTTGGTTATTATCTTTTAAAGATAAGTCCCTCTGTAGCCATTGATTTAGCTTCTTCTGGGGTTTTTTAATGAGAGGGTTAAAATTTAGTTAAGAGGGTTAAAATCCTTTTGGAAAAGGATTGTATCACATTGATCGATATGGGAATTTGGTTAGCATCTTTCAGAAAAAATGTAGTATCGTCAGCCAGCTGGCTTACAATAATTTATTTACCAGCTATGGAAATATCTTGTATAGGACTATTATTAAAGAATTTGCAAGAAGTTGGGTGATTAATTAAAACAGGTACAGAGAGATAGGGCAACCTTGCCTAATTCCTCTCTTTAACTCAAATCTAGGCGAGGTGCCATATTTCAATTTGATAGAGCTGTTACCATTTGCATAGAGAGTCTTAATAGCCTTACAGAAAAAAATCCCCAAAGCCAAGTCTCTCAAGGGAGTGGAAGAGGAACTGATGCTCTACTGTGTCAAATGCTTTATAAAAATAAAAAAAATAATAGGAAGCTATCCTCAGTTATTACGTTTGAGTAGTCAAGTATGTCTAATACTAGGCTGACATTGTTAGAAATATGTCTGTTCCTCATAAATCCAGACTGTGTTTCATCAATGATTGCATCCAGGACTTCTTTCATTCTTTTTGCAAGTAGTAAGGCTAATATCTCAGCCAGCAGTAAGAGTAAACGCATGGTTTAGGGTAGAGACGTCCCAAGTATTCCGTATAGTACTGACCAACGGGTGATTGTTGTCTAAACGGGTGCCTCTGCTCATCAACTGTGTGAATGACGTACAGACATGACAGCGCGTCATTTCGGCCAAGTCTCGCGTTATTCTCGGTCTATAAAATGTCACGCACCCTATTTTCGTTCTTTCCTTTATCACTTTAGCGGTGAAGGTGCAACAGTAATCGGTCGTCCCGAATCCGGGTTCATCCGACACCCTCACCAACTCAAGCTGAACTGAGCTCAACTTCTACTGCAGCACCATGCCTCCTAAATTCGACCCCAATGAGACTAAAGTTGGTATGTGTGGCATCTACTGTAAAATTGTTGTTTCAGATGAGATCCAAAATGGCAAAATGGAGTCGACTTCTGTCTGGCGCGTCCATGCAGGGGCAGCAATGAGCTGATGAAATGGTAACGTTAGTTAGGATGAACAGCTAATATCTCTTGAATGTAAATGCTAAATGACATATGTTCGTGAAGCGTTCTAACGAACATATTCTGTTGAGAAACTATTTTTGTGTTACCGCTATGTAACCAACGATAGCCCATTTCATATCCATGATGTTGGCCTAGCCAAGTAGCTGCCACCACGTGGTTGCAAGTAACACTTTCTGACGCGTCTAAATTGTTAAGTGAAGGATATTGAAATTAAATATTTTAGTTTGGCTACCAAAATTATCAAATCCCCATTAATTTGAAAGACGTGTGACATGGGCTGGATAGACTACAGGCTCGCATATAACGTTTTAAAGCAACTACAATCTGTTTTGCCACTTTAAATTTGGTATGCAAATCAAATGTAGCAACCTAGCAGGTGACGCATTTTGACTGAGGGATTTAAGGCAGGTCTTTTGTAAATTTCTGCCTGGGTGGCCTAGTTATGTAAACGTTTGCACGGACCTACAAGGGTACTTGTTGTTTATAGGCATTTGGCGTTGACAGCAGAATTTCAATAGGTAACGTTTATTGTACTCGGATGCATTGACCTTATTCTGATTGTGGTCCACAAATGTATCTTGTCATATTTGCCACTTACACATTAATGCATTAGATGGTAGAAATCCAGTATTTACCGTATTCAATACGTGTGGTGGGGTATTTTTTTCGTTCATTGGCACCCCAGAGGCAAATTCTATAACATACCTTAAGCATTGGGACAGTCAATGAATTGCCCGCTATTAGGATTCAGCCTCCCGCCACTTTACCAGTCTGTCTGAGTGACTGAGTGTAGTCCAGTGGAGGCAGAGATGGACCCAGTTCTAGGAAACAGGGCTGCCCTGGCGGTGGGCAACTTTGTGCCGAAAGGCCTGGAACAATGGTGCCCTCATACTAACGGAGGTTTCTGTCATTTGTGAATTCTGTAACTATTGTCTGGTGAACCAGCATGGGGCTATAACTCATGCCTTAAGGATGTTTCTTCCCCCCTCAAAAATAACCAGTTTATCCTGTTTTATCCCTTGCAGTCTACATGCGATGCACAGGAGGAGAAGTTGGTGCCACCTCAGCGCTGGCCCCAAAGATTGGACCCCTGGGTCTGGTAAGTGTTACATTCCTCCCAATTTAATATGATTGGTGTGGTTTGATTACCCATTGTCTACAGATCAGCCTCCCGCCACTTTGCCAGTCTGTCTGAGTGACTGAGTGTAGTCCAGTGGAGGCAGAGATGGACCCAGCTCTAGGAAACAGGGCTGCCCAGACGGTGGGCATCTCTGTGCCGAAAGGCCTGGAACAATTGCCAATATTGTAATTTGCCTCTGAATTGTCACTATTGAGCAGTTTGACTCTTGATGCCTTTTCTGTTATTTTAAATCTGTACATTCCTTGTTTCGGCATTTAGTCTCCTAAGAAGGTTGGTGACGATATCGCCAAGGCCACCGGAGATTGGAAGGGCCTGAGGATCACTGTCAAGCTGACCATTGTGAACAGGCAGGCAGCGGTACGTACCAAGTCTATTCCCAAATGTAGTCCCTGAAAATGGTTTGGCCACTGAATGTTTATCGATCATCTGTTATTGACATGATTTCTTGCTCTATTGTAGATCGAGGTGGTGCCCTCTGCTTCAGCGTTGATCATCAAGGCCCTAAAGGAGCCCCCTCGTGACCGGAAGAAGGTCAAGAACAGTAAGTTGCCCTGTGCCTTTTCCTGTGTCTAATGCCACTTCAAACATGTGGCTTTCAATTTAACCTGTAGTGGGGGCACATTCCAGCCTCCCGCCACTTTGCCAGTCTTTCTGAGTGACTGAGTGTAGTCCAGTGGAGGCTAAGATGGACCCAGCTCTAGGAAACAGGGCTGCCCAGACAGTGGGTAACTCTGTGCCGAAAGGCCTGGAACAACTGTCCCGAAAGGACCACTTATCTAGTAACATAGCTGTCCCATCTGTTTTTACAACCAGCAATGATTCATAGATCCAGTATACGCATCTAAGCATGCTGTCTTTGTTTCCAGTCAAGCACAGCGGTAGCGTGACCTTCGATGAGATTGTGACAGTTGCCCGCACGATGAGGCCCCGCTCCATTGCCAGGGAGCTTTCTGGTAAGAGCCCCCATCTTCTCAGGGTCACTGAATCACCTGTTATGATTCCGCCTCCCGCCACTTTGCCTGTCTGTGTGACTGAGTGTAGTCCAGTGGAGGCGAAGATAAACCCAGCTCTAGGAAACAGGGCTGCCCAGACAGTGGGAAGCTCTGTGCCGAAAGGCCTGGAACAAAGTTGCCCCTATTCATACAATAGAAACTATTGTCCCCTGCTGGTCCTAATGTCTTTATTTTCTCAGGAACTATCAAGGAGATTCTGGGGACTGCCCAGTCTGTGGGTTGCACCATCGATGGCCGTCCTCCCCATGATGTCATTGATGACATCAACAGTGGCAAGGTGGAGTGCCCATCTGAGTAAAGAATCAAATGGATAAATAAATAAACATTAATATTCATTTTGTCTTATTTTATGGTTGTCAGTTATTTACCTTTCTGTCAGCCTGCTATTTACACACTATATGTGTTTTGTGAACTCGTGTTGGGCAGTGTTTCTATTTGCTGGTTAACAGCTGCTAATGTTTGACCTTGAATTATACATAAAGAGTTCACCCAAAGGACAGATTGGCTTCTCTGGGGGCACAGGTGCAATGTGTTCCACAGTGGGTTGAGTGCCTGCAGGTTAATTTCCTCCCTTGTTCTTGATGAATTGAGGTAACTTAAGGCACTCCACCTGGTTGTCTAGGGCTGTAATTGTAGGCAAAAAAAATCACCGTTCATGGATGCAAACTAAAGTGCCTTCAAGTGAAATTTGATGTTTTGAATCCAAAATGGGTACCCTACGTAATTGGTGTAGAGCTGGTGACGTTTTGGGGGGGGTTGGAAGGCAGTTTGCCAGTTCTTACAGCAGTGTGTCCCATGAACAGTAGAGGTAGGTGATAGATTAAAATCAATTTAATCAGTTATGGTGTTAAAATGAGTTGGTTAATAGATAAACAGCAACAGTAATGTTAGATGAGCTGGCCTTAGTAATCTAGCCGAGTACAATAGTATCAACCAGTACAGTAACGTGAGAACCTGTTGCCAGGGTCCAGTAAGCAATTAAATGCTAACTACCTATCTAAACGGGTGTATTTGGTTAATTTTCCTAATTGGGCATTGCTGGTTTAACAAGTGAAGCTGGGCCTGGCTTAAGCAGGATGCCACTGGAGGTGAAGAATATAACACTTTTTTTTTCAATACAGTGGCTAAAGCGATGCAAAGTCTATGCCTGTAAGAGGTTATGCCAACGAAGGGTATCATGCTCTGCTGCTGGCACACTGTCGAACATGTCCACAGGCAAATTGTACAATGTGCAGACAATATATTGTCCAACTTGTGAGTTAGGGGTGTTCACATGTTCTACTCTGAATGTTATTTTTGCACACATGTAGCCTTGTGCATTTGTAGTTAGTGGCCACTATAATCGAGCAAAAATGTAATTAAATTTTAATATTTCTACTTAAAGCTGTTTTTTGCACCATGTGCAATATTTAGGTGTTTAAAGTGTTCGATTAAGGCTGTCATGGCTAACTGCAATAGTGTTCTCATTTGCGCACATTGGATTGCCTTTTAAGAAATTGGCTGTGCGTTTAGGTTCACAAACTTATTTTTGACTGATCATTTAGGTAACCTTTACTTAACCTGCATTTCCCCCTAGTATGGATTTTTTTTGCTGCACACAAAGTGCCCTCACCACTTTACATCCAGGTCAGTGTAGTGGTCTACCTGGTGAAATAACTGAATCTGTCATACCCTAGGGGTTTTAGGCAAGGGTACTAAGCAGTGGCAAAATGGCCTCAAAGTATTTAAAATCCTGTCTCAACATAAATATTTTACACCCTTAAATCGTTTGTGCTGTATTGGCAACAATGTAGCAGTGGTGGGCCACTTCTAAATATAGGGGAATATGGTTTCTGGCCCTGTGAGCAGTCTGCTTTAAAAACCTGGCACTATAAGCAAATGCCCAAATTCTAGTCTATGGCACAAATTAAATGGAAGTTAGTGGTTAATGTCCCTTCTGTGCTTGTCCACATCTTAAGGTAACCTGCGCTACACAAATTTAAGATACGTGAGGGTTTGGATGGTTTATGGAATTCCTGGCATCTGCATTGACCAGACAGCATTTACTGCACTGTGGCCTCTGCAGGAATCAGGGTGTTCACACTACTTGCCCCCACCTACCATCAATGTGGAGCTATTCGGGTGCCCCTCTGTATTTGTTACATTTGGGGAGGTGTACAGCATTTGATTTGACCACAAGTCTCTGGAGGCTTCCAAATTGCTTCACACCCTCTGTACTGAGCCTCTGGACCACATTGTCAGGTCAAGCATAAATCTGCTTCAAGGAAAGTAATTTTGTAATTTGTGAGAATTGTCCCTTTTAAGAATTTAATCTGTGTTTACCCCAATGATTGGAACTGTGGGACATTTAATTATAAGTGGAGTGCACTGAAGTGTAGAAAATTGGGCACCAATATTTCTAAAATTGTCCACTTAGTGTCCCAAGTCCCCTGTGTTTGATTTGAGTCAGTCACCAATGATTTAGTTGAGTCCAATTTATAACAATTAGGCATTTGTTTCTAGTTGCCGCTCCCTAATGAAAACAAATGTTATTCATCACTACCTCAAGTTCTACTCTGTTTTACTACATAAATGAATGGCAAAGTCAGGTGCTCAGCTACTTTTTTGTTGTAATTTCCTATTTGTGTAGGTTTATTGCAAAATGAAAACTAAAGGGACCTGTCAGAACTTTGCTATGGGATGCAGGGGAAAAGTGGGAGGGTAGAGGAAGATGACATTCAAACAGGCTACTTTTCTATTCTCAAGGGGAGAGAAAGAGAAATAGCTAGACTTAATATTAAACTAGTATCGTTTTCAATTTCGTATAGAAGTTTGGAGCCTGCCTGCCCAATGTGGGCTGTGTGTGCCTGGTGCGGCGTGTCTTTCCCACTGATAGAAAACATATTTCAGTGCTGCTAATATTCTTCTTGTCATAGTAGCCTATCCAGTGCAAATCACCATTGGTCTAACCCAAACTGAGTCACAAAAATCTGGATTAGAGTACACTTGTCAGCATCTGTAGAAGGTAATGGAAATAATACCCAAGAATGGTAGCCTTTTTCGGTGAGTCAACTTGCAGACACTAGGCCTTCCATGGAGTAGGTTTGACACCCCTGCCCCAGTTTTTCAGCAGCGGTGGCAAGGGTAGTGGACACCGGGAAGTGTTTTTTGATGAGCTAACTTCACAAGTAATTTTGCAGTTAATGGAAAAGCATTCAGTGGTTTATACAAAAATCTTTATTGAAAAAACAGTGTATCCAACACTACAAAAGTACACAGTTAATCCCCTGAAAACAGTCTTCACTGGAGGCCTTCTGTTCAAAAGAAAAGTTATTCACCTACAACATATAATAGCTCACTTTTGGTAATCTGTAGCCTGACACGGACATGATAGTTACTTGCATGGCTGATTTTGAAAGCCTTAATCCTAGTTTGTCATCTCCCAAGATTCCAGACAGACCAAATCATTAATTTCAAAGCCAGAGTTTGAGTCATGACCAACAACCACACAGCCTATGCACATTTTTTACATTCTCTGCATCATTCTTTTAAGGTCAAGCATGGCTGATCTCATAGACCCAAAGACTAATATTTGGATGTCAGGTACACAAATCTATGAGTTCAGTGAGGACGGAGAGAGTCAGTCGACACCAAGTCTACCAAATACGAGTAACTTCGTTGCTATCAAATCTACATTGGGATAATTAGTACATCAACAAATTATATCAATAATGGTCTTAGAACTGTGGTATAAGGCCTTTCTGATCAGAATACAGCAAGTTTGCATTGTGCTTTATTCCAGCAAATAACTGATGGAGATGGTTGTTGGTCTAAATACTACTCCCTTTATTCAGAGTGAGCCAGTGGCTGGAAGACAACAGAATAGAACTATTACATTAATGCCAAGGCACTATTTGTTTACCTCGAAAAAAACACCCTTCATCAAAATAAAATCACTGATCTGACAACTGAATCTGTGAATGCTGTGTAGAAGAGTATCTGTTGCTGGATGGAACATGTTCATGCATTTTAAAAATGGTCAAACCAAGAGACTATTATATTTACATATTAGTGTGCCTTTTCCAAGTACTCAAACAGGGCCCCTGCCTTCACATCTGTGTTCTGATCAGTGCTCTACTACATGAAGAATAAGTCAGTTATCAATTCTCAACTTCTTCCTCTTCAACCTCATTCTCTGCTTCCTGGTCTTCATCCATGCGCTCTTCCTCCTCCTCTTCTTCCTCCCTGCTCTTGTCGTTCTCCTCCACATCGTTCTTTTTCTCCTTTGCATCTTTGCGTTTTTGTTCCGATGCCTCTTTCTTCCCCTTCTGGCCCTTCTTGTAAGCTGTATTGGAACATTGTTATAAAAACAGCATTCACTTAATAAGTCAGTGGTTAGCAAGGTGGACAATTGTAGTCAACTGGCCACAATTTTCCATAGCTTTATAGAGTGCTATAAATATCCACCCCATAATAGGAAGAAAAGTGCATTGTTCCAATGAAGGGGAAATTAGATAAATGAGGTTTAAATGGGACAGCTGGGCCTACACCCAGCAACCTCTGCTACTCTGTGGTGGCAGTCACAATTAAAATGGGAAAATGTGTCAGGTTCTCTAATCAAAACAAAATGTAATACAACAAGAAGTGTCCCCATTAATTCAGAACATTGTTCCAATAGGCTAAAATGCATCAAGCACTCTGCAAGAACTGACCACAATGCATTGCTGGGCCATTTTCAGGCCAAGCCAGCCAATGGCCATGTTTGAGAGTGTCAATACTGATCAGTTGCTGTTGAGCAGACAGACCAATCTACAAATCATAATAAGTTGTTATTTAGTGTAGATCTGTCCGTCTGCTCAGTCGATGATTAGCGACCGATTATAATTGATGCGCTCAAACACGGCCAATGTCTCCAAAACACACAGGCTGTTAAGAAATTCAATGTTGATCGGTGCTGATCATTTGAACATTTACCCTCCAAAGATTCACGTAGAGGCTGCAGGAAGCGTTCAAACTCCATCTCCTCCATCGCAGACATCACATCTGTTGCGTTTAGAGTTTTCCGTTTGGCTTTCATGGCAAAGTTGTTTGCACTGTTGGCAAAGGGGGGGGGGGGGTTCAATTAATATTATTTGTTGCACTCAGAAAGATACCTTTATATGTATATATTCCAGGTGCTGAAAGCACTTGACTGTATGGAGGTATGTATTATAAAATGGCCAATTAATAAGCGTTTATTGCATAAACCTGTTGCACCGCACGTGTAGTTTCTCTTACCAAGATGTTGCATAGAGGACGAATACACTGGCAGCTTGAGATATGGCTCGCCTGGCTTCTTTTGACACGTTCACCCCATCTGGGAGCTATTTACAATAAAATAGTGAGAGTAGTGTTACTATATTAGCTGGCAGTGTTGTCATTTGCAAGCATGAGTTGTCACTATACACACGAGCCGAAAGTGGACTGAAAGGAGCCTTACGTTGCTCCTTATAGTCCAACGACCTTAAAAAAATGTTGTTTAAAAAGGGTTGAATTGGCTGTGAAAACCTCACAAATACCCCAGCTAAAGGTGAATTGATTTAATTGCAGTACGGTTCTAAAAGCATATATCCCTCTACTTTCATATCACATCAAAATTATTTACAAAAAAACAAAACACACAGTGTGTACCGTTTTAACACAGTTGCAGCTGAGAGTATTTTTCAGTGATTAAACAGAAGACTGACACCACGTGTTCACACAGATAGTCAACTGTCTTCCGTCCGTTTTCCGTAAACAAACACTAACATGGAGATATGGCCGTGTGGGAACACAGACCCTATAAATAGGTGTATTAATTTAACCTTTTTATTTTATTTTTACTTGCTGATATGAAAGATACGGTCCTTATGCGTGTTAATGTTCAGAGCGTCGGGGCTCTTAACAAAACTCCCCCGTACAGAAGACGCCTTGGTCCAATGACTTGTGTAATGTGGAACTGAGTCATGATCAAGGGCTATAAACACACAAGACTGAGATTTTGGTATAGGCTAGGTTCAGAATGACTATAACAACATTGTAGGTACCCACAAAAACACTAGCTACTCCATCCATGGTTGTTTTATGATACAGAATTTATTTACACACACACACACACACACACACACGTTAGGTACACCACCCGTTCACAAAAATGGTTCATCCTACACAGTGAGTCACGTGGCTGTGGCTTGCTATATAAAAGCAGGCAGACAGGCATCCAGTTACTGTTCGCTTTAACTGAGTGTGGAATGATCGGTGCCAGGCCCGCTGGTTACAGTATCTCAGAAACGGCTGGGCTTTTACTGAGAATGGTGCAACAAACAAAAAACACCCAGTCAGCAGCAGTCGTGGGAGAAAACAACTTGTTTATGAGAGGTCAAAGGAGAATGGCAAGAATCGTGCACGCTAACAGTTGGGCCAAAAACAGTCAAAATTAAAATTAAAATGCAATACAACAGTGGTGTGCAGAATGGCATCTCAGAACGCACAATTCGTTGGTCCTTGTCACGGATGGGCTATTGCAGCAGATGTCCAGATCGGGTTCCACTCCTATCAACTAAAAAAAAAGAACCAGCTCTAGTGGGCACACAATCACCAACACTGAACAATTGATGCGTGGAAAACTTAAAAAGCTCCCACGAATCCCGGTCCTTGTTGTGTTATGCTGATGGCAGAGTCAGGATTTGGCGTAAGCATGTGTCCATGGCCACATCCTGCTTGGTGTCAACGGTGGTGTAATGGTGTGGGGAATGTTTTCCTGGCACACGTTGGTGTGGGGAATGTTTTCCTGGCACACGTTAGGTCCCGCGATACCAATTGAGCAACGTTTGAACACCAAAGCGCATCTAAACATGGTTGCTGACCAGGTGCATCCCTTCATGACTACAGAGAGGTCCGGCCCGGTACTAGATGGGTGTATCTAATAAACTGGCCATTGAGTGTATATGCCATGTAGCTTCGTAAAGGTCATGGGAATGGCAGGCATTTATCCCATTGTTGATTTACCAGTATGCTCCTATTGAAACAAAAATCTGTAGAAAATGTGCGCACTCACCGCCTCCTTGATGATGCGCGTGATGACAGCATTGGGCAGATTGAGGTCCTCGGGTCTTTCTGCCATTACTTTGTTAGTTAGCTAGCTAGCTTACGCGTATTTTAACAAAACGAACTAAATACAATTGTTGCAATTTCGAGGCAGCCTTCGCTCTTTCTCCCCTAAATATGAGAAAAATCGTCTTGAACTGTAAAATAGCTAGCACGTTACAATGGAATTAACGTTAGCAAAATAATCTAGCCAGCTAGCTATAATGTCCCGGCAAAAAAAAGACAACTGCAACAAATAAGGTATTCGTGTAACATAAGCTTGTTCACTCTGTCCAGAACTGAATAACCTAGCAATTTTACTTTAATAACACGCGAACATGTTATTGAATTTAACTTCCAAGCTAGCAAGATTAGAACTCTGTCACATTTGTTTTTGAGATTACTCTTTCGCGCGTATCTTCCACCCACGTGGTTCTCCTATCAACTTTCAACTTTGACCTTTATAAAAAAATATATATATATATATTTAACTTGACTTTGCGCATACCGCCTCTGTGCAACGTTGTTTGTGCAAATGAACATATATATATATTTTTTTTTAAGAAAAAGTATTTAGCTGTTGGTGGGAAGAAATGGCTAGATGCGTTTGTCAAATTGACGTCTATAAAGTTTTATAAAATGTATTTTTTGCTAACCTTAATCAAATGTTCCTAACCTGCTACGTTAATTATCCCAACCTGCCGCGTAAATTCTAACCTGCTACGAAAAGTCAATTCTGGTCAGTTTTGACTGTATCTACATTGTCAAAACCAGGAAACAGTGACACACTGCTCATGCGCTGTAGACCCTTTTAAATCTTCACCCGATCAGACGACAATCACCCCATTAAAAGGTGTGATTGGTAAAATGATTTCCTTTTAATGGGGTGATTGTCTAATCGGGTGGAATCTTGGACCCTTGACCTTTACCAGACCTTTGTGTGGCGGCCCAGGCATATTTTTGTTATTTTGGTTGTAGTGAGCACCGTCAAACAGTTGTAGAGAACGCCAGCTACTGTGATAAAATGAATTAAACTTTGAATATCAAGATGTTGTCCTCGAAAGGGTCGTGTTGCTGTGTTTACGGGTGTTCGTTGAGACCTGCAACAAACTATAAACAATTCAAGTTTTTAGATTTCCGAAAGAAAGTGGACCACTGCTATGAATAAAGATGGTTGGCTACCAACAGCAAATTCGAATAATTTCAGTGCACGCTTAATTACAGGTAACGTGAATGTGTTTTGTCTTATCTGCTTTCCTCTTAGTGTTTTGAGAGCCTGTTAAAAAAAGCTGTCAATGTCTTTATTTACCCTTATTTTACACGGTAAATTGACTGTGAACATGTTGGGTGCGTTAGACTAGATCAATTTTGTCTAGGCCAGGGGTGTCAAACTCATTCCTTGGAGGGCCGAGTGTCTGCAAGTTTTAGTATTGTTTCCCTTTCAATTAAGACCTTGACAACCAGATAAGGAGTTCCTTTCTAATTAGTGACCTTAATTCATCAGTCCAAGTATAACGGTGGAGCGAAATCTCTCAGAAACACTGCCCTCAGTAGAATGAGTTTGACACGTGCATTATAGGGATAAAAAAATGATCACAGGTCAAGCGGTTTCTGATGAAGTCGCCTTCAAGTTGCTTCTCACCAACTGCACCATGCAGCCATCACCTACATGGTAGAAGGCACTATTTGTCAACCAATTATTAGGATGTTTTTAGATGACTCACGTGACCAAAGACGTGACTAAAAAGGGAAACAACGTTACCATGATTCTAAAGCTACAGGGGATACAAATGAATGTAATTGAGACCTCTAACCAATTAATTGTACACATTTAATTATTTTTTGTTTGGGAGTGTGTGATATGGGGGTATGGAAACGTTTATTTTGAAAATAAAAATACAGTAGCAGCTACAATTGAAGTCGGAAGTTTACATACACATTTGCCAAATACATTTTTAAACTCAGTTTTTCACAATTCCTCACATATAATCCTAGTAAAAATTCCCTGTCTTAGGTCAGTTAAGATCACCACTTTATTTTAAGAATGTGAAATATCAGAATAATAGTAGTGATTTATTTAAGCTTTTATTCCTTCATCACATTCCCAGTGGGTCAGAAGTTTACGAACACTTAATTAGTATTTGGTAGAATTTCCTTTTAAATTGTTTAACCTGGGTCAATCTTTTCGGGTAGCCTTCCACAAGCTTACCACAATAAGTTGGGTGAATTTTGGCCCATTCCTCCTGAGAGAGAGCTGGTGTAACGTAGTCAGGTTTGTAGGCCTCCTTGCTCACACATGCTTTTTCAGTTCTGCCCACAAATGTTCTATAGTATTGAGGTCAGGGCTTTGTGATGGCCACTCCAATAGCTTGACTTTGTTGACCTTAAGCCATTTTGCCACAACTTTGGAAGTATGCTTGGGGTCATTGTCCATTTGGAAGACCCATTTGCGACCAAGCTTTAACTTACTGACTGATGTCTTGATGTTGCTTCAATATATCCGCATAATTGTCCATCCTCATGATGCTATCTATTTTGTGAAGTGCACCAGTCCCTCCTGCAGCAAATCACCCCCACAACATGATGCTGCTACCCTTGTGCTTCACGGTTGGGATGGTGTTCCTTGGCTTGCAAGCCTCCCCCTTTTCCCTCCAAACATAACAATGGTCATTATGGCCAAACAGTTATATTTTTGTTTCATCAGACATTTCTCCAAAAAGTACCATCTTTGTCCCCATGTGTACTTGCAACCCGTAGTCTAGTTTGTTTATGGTGGTTTTGGAGCAGTGGCTTCTTCCTTGCTGAGCGGCCTTTCAGGTTATGTCGATATAGGACTCGTTTCACTGTGGATATAGATACTTTTGTACCTGTGTCCTCCAGCATCTTCACAAGGTCCTTTGCTGTTCTGGGATTGATTCGCACTTTTCGCTCCAAAATATGTTCATCTCTAGTAGACAACGCGTTTCCTTCCTGAGTGGTATGACGGCTGCGTCACGATTGGGAGTGAACAAGTGTGCACTTCACGGAAAGCGTTGTTGTTTGCCTACATCCATCCTCAGATTATAATAGATTGGGAGATGTTAAGGGACAAAGACAAACATCTATTGTAATAAATGGACAAAGTAAGTATTTTTCATCTTAAGTCAAATGTCATTACCAAATTAGTATTACATACTTTTATCTAATTACATTGCCATCCAATGCTTCTGAGCTCCTGTCTTTTGGAGAGATATAAACCACTACTTTCTATTTTCAGGTAAACCATCCAAGGATGCTGTGCACCCAAATGTAGTTCCTTAACTCCCTGACAGAGATGGGGGACCACGGTATGGAGAGGTACAACAGGTAATTGAATAGAGCGGCTCAGAAAGACAGCCTGCTGATGGAGGAGATTAGAGTGTGGCAGTGCAGCAAATGGAAGAAGCGCCTCAGTTTACCAATGTTGACATGCAACTACATTAGCATTTTGAAACTGTATATATTTGCAAACACTATTCAGTCTGACACAGAGGCATAAACTTCCCAGAACACATTCTCTCACGATCTCCGCAGGTCAGAATGTTGAATATAATCACATTTGAACATACTCTACTCTATGTGTAACAGTATAACTTTAGACCGTCCCCTCGCCCATACCCGGGCGCGAACCAGGGACCCTCTGCACACATCAACAACAGTCACCCACGAAGCATCGTTACCCATCGTTCCACAAAAGCTGCGGCACTTGCAGAGCAAGGGGAACTACTACTTCAAGGTCTCAGAGCATGTGACGTCACCGATTGAAACGCTATTTAGCGTCCACCACCGCTAACTAAGCTAGCCGTTTCACATCCGTTACATACGCTTGGTTCGTCCTTATGCAATCGAAAATTTAAGACAAAATATCCACAGGGAAACATTATTAAACCAACTTTTAAAAACGCTGGTACTGATGTGAGGCACATGCACACGCAATGTAAACAGGTGCACAAGCTCTGCTATTGTTAACCACGTCTTGTGCATGTATTTACAACGCAAGGCTCCGATGATGGAGACAAAACCGTCAGTATCAGCATTTTGAAAAGTTGGTTTAGTAGGACTTTCCTGTGGATATTTTGTCTCAAATTTCCGACGGTGTATATCCTGGGCTTGTGGCAGACAGAGGGGGTAAAGCTTTGGTTCAGCAGGGAAGCCAGAATGTTATTTTGGGAACAAAATGAGGTGTTTGCCCACAATAAGAATTACTTATGGGTGTTCCATTTTCATTTAATTGCTATAAAACTGGTCTGCTAACTGTGTGGACCAAAATATATCAAGCTGCTGTTTGAGCATGTGAATCAAGTAATTCTGAGAAGGTTGTAAAAAGAGACTAGGGGAAAGTTCCAACAGAAAATTCCCCAGTAATTCTTACCATTCTATATCTCCCCTCAACCATTGTGTTTATTTTCATGCTGGCAAGCCTCAGCAGTGTTTGTGTGTACACTTACCAAGATTATCATCTGGGAGTCCAACTGTGGCAATATTTAGATTAACACACTTTTCTCTCCAGCTGTGTCTAATGATAAGCATCAATCAATGGCATCTTAATTTAGTGGGACAGACTGCCAACTGCATTAGTGTCAATAATGAGGGTATGTCTTTGATCCTTCTTGGGAAATGTCTGAACCGTACTTGCCTGTGTGGGAATTCATTTCAAGATGGAGTTAAACGTTAAACGTCTTGTACTGACACATTGTACTGAAATAACTTTGTGAAAAGGGCAAGGAAAATGAACTCAAGAATGTATATATTTATTTTGTGAGAAAGCAGCACAGGGAAAGGGCTGTGTTGGTTATAATATCATTACATTGTAGACTACATGCTTTAACACATGCACACCTGAATGTTAGATCATTTAAAGATGGGAGACTTTATTATCAGAAAATAGTCATTTTTGCGGTCTTTTATTTTTATTCCTTACACCCGGACCACACACACACACACACACACACACACACACAAGGCTGGAAGCAGCACAGAGGCAGCTGCAGAGCAGGTTTGGGGTTAAGTGCCTTGCTTAAAGGGCACAATGACAGTCAGTGGCACCTGAGGTTCTGATGCCAGCAACCCTCCCATTGTCAGCTTACTCTCCCAGGTTCTTCATGAGCCCTGGGATTCAAACCGGAAACTATTCCTCTATTCCCAAAACGAACTGCTCTTCCATATATGGTTCTAGAGTTACCTCATTTACTAGTACAGGCTTTGAACTCTGATCTCAAGTTGTGTGTGGCCTTACCCCAAGTTTAAGAGTTCATAACAATTTGCATGTGTAATTTTCACAAGAAATCTAATCTACACATTGCAATAAAACGAGCAACAAAGGGCCGTTGTGTCATTTGCGCATGCAACACACTTTACTATTTACATGACCTCAAACACTTACTTGTGGTAAGTATCATGAATTTCCATGACATTTTATTTTTAATAGTTTTTCAAAGTTTCCCTTTATCCAAAAGCCCTGAGGTTAATGTGATATATTTACTTAGAATGCAATGATCATATTTAACCCTATGTTTTATTGAGCTGATGTAGTCATTTTTTTCCACTCTGTCAATGGCAGGGAAGTGATGTCATGGTGAAGTGCAAAGCAGCCTTGCTTGGTTGTACAGTAAGTGTGGCTGAGAACAATAAGACTGCACTGTTAACCACCTCTCTCTTTAATTCTGCTTTGCTGTCAAAATGGTTTAGCACATCATGGCCATTCAGCTTGTAAAAACATATGGTTACAATTTTGCATCTGTCATCTGTTGCAGGTGGCAATGTTATGGTGTTGGAGACCCCTTAAATCTAAAACGTTGTTTTAGAGAATTTTGCAGTATGTCCAACCGGCCTCACAACCGCGTCGTGTGGGCGAGCAGTTTGCTGATGTCAACGTTGTGAACAGTGTCTTATGGTGTCGGTGGGGTTATGATACTGGCAAGCTACGGATAATGAACACAATTGCATTTTATCGATGGCAATTTCAATGCACAAAAATACAGTGAGGAGATCCATTGTGAGGCCCATTTAAAAAAAATCTAAAATAAATGTATGTATCTGTGACCAGCAGATGCAGATCTGTATTCCCAGTCATGTGACATCCATAGATTAGGGCCTAATGCATTTATTTCAATTGACTGTTTTCCTCATATGAACTGTAACTCAGTAAAATCTTTAAAATTGTGGCGTTTTTATATTTTTCAGTATAATTCTAGATGATATGTAAGGAAGGATGCATACACATATGGGTTTAATACGTGCAAGAGTATATCTTTAAAGGTTCATGTTATAAGGAAAATGCATAATAATAGCTTAAACACAATTCCTGGAACTACTCACCATTTTCTCAAATCTTCACACACAATTTTAACTCACCCAACGGTACAAACATCTAACTTCTGGGTCCCAATTCAAACTTTGCCCTCAGACAACACACACAAGCTGTCAAACGCAGACTACATGACTGTGTTAGTTACACACTGGAGGGATTCATTCAAAACACTGCTACCAAAATGTTTAGAATAGCTTTTCAGAGAAATAATTTGAAACTTTAAAGTCACAGCACTGACTATCCAGATAACCCTTTCAGGAACACCCTGGCGAGAGAACTTTAAACAGTACTGTAATAAATACCTCTTACATTAGTGGATAAGGGAATACTACTGGATATGCTGTTTTGGTCAAAAACCTGACCTTTGAAATGTCACACTGACGAAACATGTAAGGAAGAGTCCATGCACAGTAAAATACGCAATTTCCAAAAGCTTTATTTCCAAATGTACAGGTTACTCAGCGTCTCAGGTCTGGGTCCGGCCATAATATCTCATCAACGTCACACATTGTTTTCTCTTGCCAGGCAGCGTGGGAAAAAATGCCCTTGTGTGCCTTAGAAAACCCTGGATAGACTCCACAGACATCACCACAGGTGTCCACCATTACGTCCAGGAGGTTTTGCTGTGCATAGGGGTTGCTGTCATACATTCTCCACCGCCATGCTGAGAGAAATGAGGAATATGCTGGCAAAATAAGAACTGTGAACCTGGGGTGGTCATTGAACAAGGCGCCAACCAGAGCAGACCAATGGAAACTCCCTTAATCCCAAATTACAACATCTTGGGCTTGCTCTGGTTGCCCTGGCTCCCCTTCCTGTTGAGGAATGTTATTGTGCAGCTGATCTAGAAATTGAAGGAGTTGTGCCGTGTTGCATGGACCCACTTTGACATGGCGGTGGAGGACGCCACGATTGCTGATGGCTGCACATAGGTTGACGTTGCCTCCTGGCAAGGAACTTGTAGGATAGCACGGTGGCCTTTTGTTAGGTTGAACCCTACCTCGTCGATAAAGGTGTACTCCTGTGGGTCTGCCATGGTATCCAGCTCAAAGATTCTCTACAGAAGTAAAACATTTGTTTTTACTGTACTACAAATACACTACTGTAGTGTACAACTGTACTGGAATGAAAGATTGTGTACTGCAGTTACAGTATCACATTACTATACAGTACTGTATTGATATGCTGGATAGATGATCCATACTCAACATACTGTAAAAAGTCTACAGTATAGCAATTACCCGCACATATTGGAATCGTTGCTCCTTAACAATTTGAATTCCTTTCAAAAGGCACACGGTTGTCCTTATGTGGTTCTTCTGAATGATCCGGTCAATGGTGGAAATGCTGATGCTGTCAATTCCTTGGAACACTACCTGGTCTTCAACTATTTGGGTTTGAATTGACCTCTAACAGAGGACGTTATTACCAATAATCACCATATTCCCCAGGGCAGTCTCCTGCTCAGCTGTGAGAAGTCTCCGCCAACCTCCAATAGATGGCCACCTCTCAGTTCTGCAAAACATTTAATTTGACCATTACTGACCTATGTTCATCCAGTACTGTGGTAAAAAACTACCCTGAGAACAAAGTGGAGATTCAGTCTATATGCACTACAACATTACATGTATCACAGTAACAACAAGGCAAATTACCTGTTTTCCCTTCTGAAAGTACGGACAATGGATGCAACCGTGTAATGGGTTAGGTTGGGTTCCACTAGCTGTCCAGCTTCTGTCGTAGTCCTCACATGTATGAGCACATGATGAACTAGGGTGGCATGGATTTCATCTGAGATTACTTGTTGTTGTTGTCTTCCTCTGTTGTCTTTCAACTTCGGCATTGTTAGGATCCATTGTTCCAAAGCACATGGACATGTCTCTAGGCCCTATTTCTGATTGGTGTGTTAATCATTTTGAGGATTAGTGTGTGCACCTGGAGAAAGGTGTGCTCTTTGAGTTTAGGTTGTGATGACTTGAGTAAATTATATTGAGAGCACGTGTTTGCTGAATATAGTACAATTAATGATTTATTTGGCCACCTTTGTGTAAGGTTTTGCAGAAAGCGTTTTGAATATTGAAACGTGTGGAAATGGGTGAATAGTGTTTATGGTTAGGGGAAATGTGTGTGCGTTTTTGGTAATGACGTAAGGGTATGTGTTTTTGTGCTAATGGAACCAGTTTTTGTGTTTTAAGTAATCGAGAAAAACTAATAGATACACAATGAGTAACTTGGCTAAATTACAAGGGGTAATGAGTCGATGTGCAGGGGTACGAGGTAATTGAGGTAGATACAGTTGAAGTCGGAAGTTTACATACACCTTAGCCAAATACATTTAAACTCAGTTTTTCACAATTCCTGACATTTAATCCTAGTAAAAATTCTCTGTCTTAGGTCAGTTAGGATCACCACTTTATTTTAAGAATGTGATGTGTCAGAATAATAGTAGAGAGAATAATTTATTTCAGCTTTTATTTCTTTCATCACATTCCCAGTGGGTCAGAAGTTTACATACCCTCAATTAGTAT